>NC_084620.1:50079700-50124700 GCF_033978795.1 Nerophis ophidion | reverse complement strand
ACATATATGTATATACATATATGTATATACATACATATATGTATATACATATATGTATATACATATATGTATATACATATATGTATATACATATATGTATATACATATATGTATATACATATATGTATATACATATATGTATATACATATATGTATGTATATACATACATGTATGTATATACATACATATATGTATGTATATACATACATATATGTATATACATACATACATATATGTATATACATATATGTATGTATATACATACATACATGTATATACATACATACATGTATATACATACAGTACATACATACATGTATATAAATATACATACATGTATATAAATATACATACATGTATATAAATATACATACATGTATATAAATATACATACATGTATATACATACATTGATATACATATACATACATACATAGGGACGGCGTGGCGCAGTGGGGAGAGTGGCCGTGCGCAACCCGAGCGTCCCTGGTTCAATTCCCACCTAGAACCAACCTCGTCACGTCCGTTGTGTCCTGAGCAAGACACTTCACCCTTGCTCCTGATGGGTGCTGGTTGGCGCCTTGCATGGCAGCTCCCTCCATCAGTGTGTGAATGTGTGTGTGAATGGGTAAATGTGGAAGTAGTGTCAAAGCGCTTTGAGTACCTTGAAGGTAGAAAAGCGCTATACAAGTACAACCCATTTATCATTTATATTTATATGTATATACACACATGTATACATATAATACATATATATATAAGCTCCTGCTGGTTGCAAGGGGATGTTTCAAAAACATCTTTTTAAAAATCGATTTTTGAATTGATTGAAAATCGGAAGGATAAAAGATAAATATATCACGATTTGTGCACCCCTAACTGTTATCATCTTAAACAATAAAACATAAAAACATTCAAGAGTTTTGTTAGATTGTTTTTTTATTGTACTTTGCCATATCATTATTGTAATAAGTTATTGTGTACGACCATTTCTTCATTCAGCAGAGAGTACAGACATCACACCAATAATCCAACAATATCGCCCTGACTGACTACGACACTTTAGCACGTCTTCTGGCAGCTTTGTGTCTGACGCTGACCTGACAACCAATTTGGTCCAATTTTTTTTTATATTCTTTCAGCTTTTTCCTTTAATACCATTTCCTGCGAGCTAAGATGCAGCCAAAGACTTGTCTGTACTACTTTTGCACCAACGACCTCAGCGTTCGACCGCTAACAACGTCAAAGACGAGTAATTGGTGTTATGATTGGCTACCCGGCTTGAAAGCGAACTCCGCCAACTTCAAAAAGTCTTGCGGATTTTTAATTTTTTTTTTCAAACTAAAAGTGCACAAAGTATTCCTAAACATAAATAATACTGAAATACACACAAGGTGTTTTTAATCAAAAGTTCCTCCATCCATTGAGCAGAAATAGCACCACCTTGTGGTGAATACTTGCGGTGGGATTGTTCATGTTTTGCACGTATTAAGGTAGTTTCGAGTTGAGTGCGGCGAGCGCGAGCTACAGGTGGATCCCTTTTTGAAACATTGATCTTTGGTAGCCATTGCGACTTGGGAGCTGTGAGAATGAGATGTTTTTAATCCATAATCATGTTTAAAGCAGCGAGTCTTTGCCCATGTAGTGTGTCTTCTCCTGACCTCCTTGCTTTTATCTTATGTCCACCAGTAAAGTCTTTGTTTTGTATGAACCTCTTTTGGTTTGTTTATATGCTTTTTTTTTTATTTCTCTTTGCTATTTGGGCTATCTGTACCCTAATTAGAAATAAAACCAAGAATCATCTTTTTATATGATGTACTTAGTCCATAAGTACACAAACGTGTACATCATGTTTAGAGACATGCTAATTCTTATTTTTAATTTTTTTTTCCCACAAATTCCATTGTATGTTATAGTCTCCTGACACCACCAGTATAAGTGTCCACATAAGCGGCCACAAAACCCCAATTCAGTAGTGTACACAATTTTGGAAATAAAAGCTAAAAGGTGCTGTCCACGTCCAGTGAGGCCAAAAAGTATTTAGTCAGCCACCGATTGTGCAAGGTCTCCCACTTAAAATGATGACAGAGGTCTGTAAATTTCATCATAGGTACACTTCAACTGTGAGAGACAGAATGTGAAAAAAATCCCGGAATTTACATTGTAGGAATTTTAAAGAATTTGTAGATTATGGTGGAAAATAAGTATTTGGTCAACCATTCAAAGCTCTCACTGATGGAAGGAGGTTTGGGCTCAAAATCTCACGATACATGGCCCCATTCATTCTTTCCTTAACACGGATCAATCGTCCTGTCCCCTTAGCAGGAAAACAGCCCCAAAGCATGATGTTTCCACCCCCATGCTTCACAGTAGGTATGGTGTTCTTGGGATGCAACTCAGTATTATTCTTCCTCCAAACACGACGAGTCAGATGAAACCAAAAAGTTCTATTTTGGTTTCATCTGACCACATGACATTCTCCAAATCCTCTGCTGTATCATCCATGTATCCATTTTGGTATAAACTCAACTCGTCGTGTTTGGAGGAAGAAGAATACTGAGTTGCATCCCAAGAACACCATACCTACTGTGAAGCATGGGGTGGAAACATCATGCTTTGGGGCTGTTTTTCTGCTAAGGTGACAGGACGATGGATCCGTGTTAAGGAAAGAATGAATGGGGCCATGTATCGTGAGATTTTGAGCCAAAACCTCCTTCCATCAGTGAGAGCTTTGAATGGTTGACCAAATACTTAATTTCCACCAAATACATTTTTAAAAATTCCTACAATGTGAATTCCTGGATTTTTTTTCTCACATTCTGTCTCTCACAGTTAAAGTGTACCTATGATGAAAATTACAGACCTCTGTCATCATTTTAAGTAGGAGAACTTGCACAATCGGTGGCTGACTAAATACTTTATTGCCCCACTGTATGTGGCCACTAAGCCTTTAAGACAGTGGTTCTTAACCTTCTTGGCGGTACCGAACCCTATTAGTTTCATATGCGCATTCACCGAACCCTTCTTAGTGAAAAATAAAATGTTTTTTTACAAATTCAAGACACAGTTATGTTTTTGGTAACACTTTAGTATGGAGAACATATTCTAGTAAAAGACTTAATTTAGAGGTTTTTAGACACTAGGGGAACATATTCTAAGTAACAAAGACTTAATTTAGAGTTATTTGGTTAGGGTTATAATAAGGCCACGCCGAATAAGGCATTAATAAGTACTTAATAGATTAGTTAAGAGCCAATATGTGACTAATTTGCATGTTTGTAAGAAACTAAGTAATGGTGAATATGTTCCCCATACTAAAGTGTTACCATGTTTTTTTTACTGGTGCACAAAATGAACATCACCTTGTTCAAAGAACATAACCAACATGGTGCATAAACTCACAACAAATTACACACCTGCAAATCAGTCTGACTGCTGCTGTTGTTGAATCCGTAATACGCCGATAGGGAGAAGTTTTTATTTATACCTTGAGTCGGGTGTGTTTTGACCTCCGCCGAACCCCTGAGGCCAACTCATCGAACCCAGGTTAAGAACCACTCCTTTAAGAGCTCCTGTTTGTCGACTTACAGAGCGTTTTTGGCCAGTTCCTTATCTGTTTTGAAGTAGCAGCCGCGTTTTCTTTCTGGGGGAGAGGGGCTTTTTTTTTTTATTTACACCTCGCTTGCTGATGCTTTTTTGTCGTATTGTAAGGGCGGGTCTCCTAAAGCTTTAGTAACAAACCTTGGTGTTGTATCATTCTGTCTTGGTGGTCCTTTTTACTCAACATAAATGTCATCCAAAAGAACTTGGGATTGACCGGTGCGTTAACTGGACATGTTTGATACTTCCCGGGGTCTTTTTTTCTTTAATGAGCGTCCTGTCCTGTCTTAGCGAAGCCATAAAAGCACTTTTCCTCGTTTTTACAACTTTTTTCCCTTTTTTCTGGGTGTGTGATTTCCCTTTACTGTCCGCCCGTTTTCCTTCCTTCCATGTGAAGAGTTTGTGGGGTGGTGAAAAAGCCTTTCGATGGACCGCTCACAATATTGATGCAATATTATTGGGCAGCTATGTGAAGGCACTTCTAAGAAGGAAGTGATTGGAGCTTCCGTGACGTATAAATAAGAGACATGAAAAGGGAGTTAGTGACAGTAGAGGTTTTTTTGTTTTTTTTTTGCACAGCATAAGGAAGATTCCAGCATGATTTGTTTGATGTGAATACACACGTAAGTATTTACCCTGTAACATCTAGAAAAACACTCTTGAGGCAACCCTAAACCCTCAACAGCCTATTTGAGATAAATATACAATATTTCCTGAGTTATTCTCATACTTTATTCCCTCCTACAGTGACAGTGTTTGCTCAACTCTGAGGCAATTATTCGGGGAATTTGCACTTTTGTAACATTGTAATTTTTGGGGGGGGGTATTTTTTTCCCCACACAAACAACAAACCCAGCTATTCCCTTTAAGCCAGCTTTACAGATGCCACGGCGGTGCATTTGGTATCAGTCATGCTTTGAAGTAGAGATCGACCGATATTTTTTTTTTTCCAGGACTGACACCGATTATCAGGAGGCCGATAAGCGATATTTAGAGGTGAGCTTCATTAGCAGTAAAAGTTATTTCAAGGTGAATATTGTGTCAGTTAACATCTGGACAAGGCTTTAAATTGTTTTTTGAACATATTTTTTTAGGAAAGGTGGGACCAGTAGTGACATATTATATAAAAAAACATCTAAAACTTTTATTAAATGTGTCTAAGAGGAGCCTCAATTCAAAAATATGGAACATCCCCTGGGAAAATTGGTCAAAATATGACATTTTAACCATCATCTACTCCTTTTTATACCACTTTATGGATTTAATACATTGTAAGGTTTCTTAAATATTGTCAAAATTTCCATAAAAACTATCCTGGGCTGATTCAAATAGTTTATAGTTGAGACATTTTTCAATACTTCCTGGATGTTACAGAAAGTATGAGAACGTGTGAGCTGCTGCCTCACCTACTTTACTTACCGTATTTAATACCGGAAATTTCTGACTATAAGCCTCTACTTTTTCCTACGTTTTTGAACCCTGCGTCTTATAAAACTAATTTATGGTATTATCTTTGCGGACGGCCAAAAAGCAAACACACTGAAAATGTGTGTTATCGTTCGTGCTTTGGCGCCGTCTTTTGCAGGTATTGCAGTGTCCTTCTGTTAAGACAGAGCTTTGAACCGGAAGCGAAAGTGCCGTCACGTCTTCTGGTCGTCTATGGCGGTTCTACTGGTGTGAATTCTTCATTTGTCACTCCAAGCAACGTTTGTAAGTTTTACAATATAACTAAAACCATTCTTACTTACTAAAGCGCCCAATGTGTGATGTCTGTGGGATTGTTTTCATGCATATTTGTACTACCATATACTGATTAACGTGCACCCCGACTTAAACAAGTAGAAAAACTTATTCGGGTGTTACCATTTAGTGGTCAAATGTACGGAATATGTACTGTACTTTCAATCAATCAAAAACGTGCTATAGTAGGGGAAGGTTGCAAGCGTGGTTAGCATCAGCTAATATGCTAACACATTTACCAGTCTGTGTTAGAATTACTAACCTACAATGGCATTATTTTCATATTGTTTTAGTTTCACAAACTCCTCAGTAAGTGCACCAAACAGTCACAGAGGAGTTGGAGTCTGTTAAGCTGATTGGAACGCTAGCATCCACAGCTAGTGGGTCCATGAACATGACTTCTGTTTTGTTTGATCAGCCGTTTTACTGCTTTGTTACAGACACCGTTTGGGAACAATGAAGGTATGTAAATAAATATTTACAGAATATTTCTGTATGAATAAGTCATTTCACTACGGTTTATAGTCCGGTGCGGCTAATATATGGGAAATTTTGTTTTTCTTCTCAAATTTAGTGGGTGTGGTTTATATACCGGTGGGCTCGATAGTCCGGAAAATAGTGTAAGTCTCTTATTTGTCTGGATATTTACGCAAAGTTTGTACATCTTTTCTGTCATCTTCATGACTGTCCATTGCTGTCGCATTATTTTGATGGAATCACGGAACATGAGACTCGCGGCGCTCCCTTAATGAGCCCACCGGAAAGAAGGACAAAAACTGGATTCCCCGGCAGATATTGGAAGTTTGACGGTAAAGCAGAAGAGACGCACTGCAGGCGTCCAGCACTGCAGGAGGGAGAGAAAGGGGTGTGGCCGTGTGAGCAAACTGGAGAAGAATCCTTGCAAGAACTCAAATAAATGCCATGTCAGATGTCAAAACATATTTGGGGAAAGTCATTGACAATGAGAGTATTTTTTTTTTAAACCTCTTTACATGCTTTTTTTTATTTCTCTATGGGCTTATTGGAGCCTGATTAGAATAAAAACTAAGGATCATCTTTTGATATGATGTACTTAGTCCATAATTACACAAACGTGTACTTAATGTTTAGTAACATGCTCATTCTTATTTTTACACTTTTTTTTCCAAATTCCATTGTATGTTATACTCCTTTGACACCACCAGATGGCAGTATAAGTGCCCACATAAGCGACCGTAAGACCCCGATTCAGTAGTGTACACAATTTTGGAAATAAGAGCTGAAAGGTGCTGTCCACGCATGTGGCCACTAGGCCTTTAGAGGATATTAAATGAATTTAAGAAAAAAAAAAAGCCCTTTTAATAAGTAAAAAGTACTATCTACTTTAATAATTTATTCTTTAATAATAAATACTGGTATATCTGTATGTGTTGTATCGGCTGATGTAGTTCTGTTGTAGTATATATGTTAAAAAAAAAGAAGGCTGATAGCTGTCTGAATAATTGTATCTTAGTTATCACGAAACTTTGTTTGCTTTTGTCTGCTTTGCTAGGGGACAAAAGCTGTCTTTGATCTTACCAATCAAAAAGTCTTGTAAAACTCCACTGTATAGGATGGGAAACGACATGAAGGTGTCGATTTCTTTGATGTATTATAATCCACAGGAATATTTTGTCTTGACTCGAGATCTACAAAGCGGAAAGACGCAGGACCTGACTCCCATCCAGGCACCTTTTCTTTGAACTGTTTTGTGACCAAACGCAGCGGCTGTTTACGACCCCCTCCCTTTAGAAACAGCTGTTGCCATGTTATTACGGAAAGTCCAAAGAGGAGGCGTACCATCTTTCGTCAAAGCGTGGTGGGAGACCGTACAAGAGTACAGCCCAGACGTTTCTCCTCAATTGAGCTAAATTGAATTCTGTCTTAGTTTAATTACATGCTTCTTTGTCTGTATAATAGATGTTATCAGTGTTTGAACCTGACAATAGCGATCAAAAAAAAGTTAATACCAATAGACGTGAAAATGCCAAATATTGGCGTAGATTATCGGCCAATCTCTACTTTGAAGTATGGGGTCTTTTTTGCGAATGGGAAAAAAACAAAGGCTATTATTAAGGAAAATATATCAAAACTGGCTTGGCAAAACAAGCTGAAAAGGACGTTAACAAGCCAAAGGATGCTGAAACCTTCCTTGGAGAGGACGTGTTCTAGAATGTTCCAGAGTGTACAGATGCAGGTACTTGTTTTGCATAATTGCTCCTTCAGCTACCAGCTTGATGGTGGAAGTGGTGATTTTGAGGTTGGCGCATGCACATAAAATCTGAGAGCTGCGGCAGACAAGCGAGGTCATGCGCTAACTTCTGCGGGCGCTAACGATGAGGGTGGATTATACGTACAGTCGGCGGAGAGCACCTTCAGCACCAGCTGGGGCCCTCTGAGGCCAGACCCTGTTAGTCCGTAAATGTTTTTTTTCCCCCAATACTCAGCTTTTGATCCGGTCAGGCCTTCACGGGCTTCACGTATGTGGGAATGGTGCCTCGTTGAGTCAGGCCCTCGAAGCGCTTGTAGGTGTAGTTGAGGAACACCCAATCCTTGGACTTGAAGTCCGGTTCTGTTGCATTGGCTGTAACAAAATTATTCATGATATACTTTGTCCCGAGAGATGGTCTGACTCATGTTTCAAACCTGGCTGCAGGATGTCGGACTCGGGGAAGTCATCAAAATTGGACGTGTCGTCGATGCTTTTGATTTCGATGGAGATGGCTGCAGGTCGTTCTCTGCCAAGGGACGACAATACATGAATGTTCCCAGAAAGAAATGTAACAATACATGAGTGTTCCTAGAAAGAAACAAATTGAAAAGAGGATGAAAACTGAGGATACCGGATGTGCTCCCAGTCTACGGACTCAAAGAACGAATAGCTTTTGATCTCCTCCACACTGCCGGCCCCGATTCTGTTCTCAGCATCAGTGCAATACCTGCAACACACAGACGGCACACTGATGATATCAAGTACACACACACACACTTATGTACATATATTAACATATACATACTTATTCATACACACACGCACACACATATATATATATATATATATACATATATATATATATATATATATATATATATATATATATATATATATATATACATACATACATACATACAGTGGGGCAAAAAAGTATTTAGTCAGCCACCGATTGTGCAAGTTCTCCCACTTAAAATGATGACAGAGGTCTGTAATTTTCATCATAGGTACACTTCAACTGTGAGAGACAGAATGTGAAAAAAAAATCCAGGAATTCACATTGTAGGAATTTTAAAGAAATTATTTGTAAAAATATGGTGGAAAATAAGTATTTCGTCAACCATTCAAAGCTCTCACTGATGGAAGGTTTTGGCTCAAAATCTCACGATACATGGCCCCATTCATTCTTTCCTTAACACGGATCAATCGTCCTGTCCCCTTAGCAGAAAAACAGCCCAAAAGCATGATGTTTCCACCCCCATGCTTCACAGTAGGTATGGTGTTCTTGGGATGCAACTCAGTATTCTTCTTCCTCCAAACATGACGAGTTGAGTTTATACCAAAAAGTTGTAATGTGGTTTCATCTGACCACATGACATTCTCCCAATCCTCTGCTGTATCATCCATGTATCCATTTTGGTATAAACTCAACTCGTCGTGTTTGGAGGAAGAAGAATACTGAGTTGCATCCCAAGAACACCATACCTACTGTGAAGCATGGGGGTGGAAACATCATGCTTTGGGGCTGATTTTCTGCTAAGGGGACAGGACGATTGATCCGTGTTAAGGAAAGAATGAATGGGGCCATGTATCGTGAGATTTTGAGCCAAAACCTTCTTCCGTCAGTGAGAGCTTTGAATGGTTGACCAAATACTTATTTTCCACCATAATTTACAAATAAATTATTTAAAAATTCCTACAATGTGAATTCCTGGATTATTTTTTCACATTCTGTCTCTCACAGTTGAAGTGTACCTATGATGAAAATTACAGACCTCTGTCATCATTTTAAGTGGGAGAACTTGCACAATCGGTGGCTGACTAAATACTTTTTTGCCCCACTGTATATAAATAAATGTATTAACAGACACCTTCATAATAATATGTACAATATACACACTGCAAGTATATATATAATGTAGTAACAGACACAACAATATGTAACATGTACAATATACACTGCAATATATTTGCCTTATATATATATATATATATATATATATATATATATATATTCGTGGTCACGGGGGCGTTGGAGCCTATTTCAGCAATATACAGTATGTATACTTGCAGTGTGTATATTGTACATATTGTTATGAAGGTGTCTGTTACTACATTATATATACATACTTGCAGTATCTATTTTGCTGTGCCTGCGGGGACAGCAGATAAGACGGTTCTTGAGTGTTAATGCAACAGACCATTTCTGGTTGCCACATACCTTAATATCAAATCCTTGGCTCTCTCTGAGATAGGGACTTCGGGTGGAAAGACGAGGGTTTCCTTCCAGTTCATCACTTTCCTGTACGTCTCCTGCGGCGTCTCGGAGCAAAACGGCGGATAGCCTGAAAAGAAGCGGCGCAAATTTTTTCCGCGGTTCGCCGAACACATGCGCTTGCAAGGGTATGCTTACCGATCAGCATTTCGTACATGATGACGCCCAGAGACCACCAGTCGCACAGCTTGTTGTAGCCCGTCTGCAGGAAAACTTCAGGGGCAATGTAGTCTGGCGTTCCCACGGTGGAATAAGCCTAAATGTTGCACAGTAAGCAAAGACATAGTACAATTGAACAAATACTGTACAGTAGAAACCATAATTTTGTTTGAAAACCCTGTATTGCCAAACGTATAATCAGTAATACATAAGTGTTTAAGCCTTCTCCATCATCAGTGTAATTTTTTTCCCCTTAAAAAGCCTGCAGTATCACATCAAATGCATGCATTACCCATATTATCCACATGAGGGCGGTAATAGACTTATTAGAGGGCTGTCCAGGGATCCCGCAATATTGCCACAAAGAACAAACAAGAGACACCTGATTTTTGAAGAGTAACTTTGCCAAATTTGAAAGGGATAAGCTAAAAAAAAATACATATAACTTTGCTATGTGAAATCTGTGTTGAAAATGTGTGTATCAAATTTGAAACAGCAGGTATAAAAGGTAATGTAACTCAAAATGAGTCGATTGGCATGTCATAATTATAAATAAGATGGAGCGCCATCCAGTCTTTTGATTTTTTGAATTAACAAATAAGTTGGTATATTTAGAGGTAAAAAATACATATTCACGGCACTATTTTGTGGTGATCACACAGTGTGTTATAATAAATTATAGCTTTCTGATTGTTGTGAGAAAAAAATTAATCACATTAAAAAAATACATAATAATGTTGACTTGTACGGTATTTTTAGATGCCAAATAGTTACAACATTGAAGATGCTTTGAAAATTATTTAAAAAATTTAAAAATATATATTTTTTAAGTGAATTTAAATGATCTGGGGGAAGATGATGACAAGTGTTCTTTTTATGTTTGGAAATAACATGATAGATGTTTGTGTATTGCATTATGTTTTGGATTATCAGAAAAAAATACCATATAAAATTATTGTTTTGTGATCGGCCGTGTCAAGTATGATACAAAATTCATGACATTTTTTTTTGGAAATTTTATATCTATTAAGTCAGTGGTCGGGAACCTTTTTGGCTGAGAGAGCAATACAAGTCAAATATTTTAAAAAGTATTTCCATGAGAGCCATATAATATTTTTTTTAAGACTGAATACAACTAAATGCGTGCATTTTTAAGTAAGACCAACATTTTTAGAGTATAATAAGTATTTTATTCTTTTTAATGACATTGTTATTCTGAAGCTAACCAACAATAAATAAAATACTTCTTACCATTAATTCAACTTGTTGAACAGGTGCGGTAGAAACCGGATGAATGGATTAAAATGCATGAGAATGTTTTATAATTTCAACGTTATTTTTGACACTGTGATTACCAGCGGAATTATTCATTACTTACCGTGTTAAACAATGTCAGCTAAGATTTATCTCAGAGCCAGGTGCAGTCATCAAAAGAGCCACATCTGGCTCTAGAGCCATAGGTTCCCTACCCCTCTATTAAGTGTTTCAGTGTTTTAAACAGTGACTCAAAGCTTTTGTATTATTACCCACGACCAGCAGAGGGGGCTGAGGCCTCAGACGTCATGGTAAGTAGTGAAGTGAATTATATTTATATTGCGCTTTTCTCTAGTGACTCAAAGCGCTTTACATAGTGAAACCCAATATCTAAGTTACATTTAAACCAGTGTGGGTGGCACTGGGAGCAGGTGGGTTATGTGTCTTGCCCAAGGACACAACGGCAGTGACTAAGATGGCGGAAGTGGGGATCGAATCTGGAACCCTCAAGTTGCTGGCACGGCCACTCCACCAACCGCGCTATACCGCCCCGGTATCGACACACGCATTTCTGAATCGACTGATAACAAAGAAATAAAATATAAAACTGTACCAGCTGTCTCCGATTCTTCTTCCAGGTTTCTGCTTTCCGCTTGGAGTTCATGTTTTGAAAAGCTGCAGAAAAACAAAAGGAGAAAATGACGGGTTTGTCTTCAAACTGCCTTTAGCAATAGCATGCCATCACAAGTGGGTGGAAGGGTGGTCAATATGACATAATTGTCAATAATCTGCAATGATGCATATATTCACCTTATAAAGGCCAATATATGCATACATTTAAAAACAAATCTATGTTATGACTATTTAGTATGTTTTGCTCTTTTTGTCAATTGTTGCTGCTTATCGTACTTTGTTAGATTTTTTCAAGTTTTTAGTGATTTTTCCAATCATTTTTGTGACTTTTTCTTCATGAAAACGCCTAGAAAACCAATCATCTATTTCCGGTGTTTTGTAGACTATACTTTGTGTTTAGAAACTCTTCTGAAATTTTGATTTCGCTTTTGATTGGCTTCTCACGTTTATGAAAATAAATAAAAATTAAAAAATAGATTAATGGGCCCGCGCAACGTGCATACAAATTCTAAAGCTTGTAATGGATGAGGAGCTTATGAGTGGAATAAAGACAGGTGTGCTTTAAGCTTGGGGTCGCACCATGGTTGCTGCTTTTTATTTGGCACAGCTCGTGCGCATAATCAATAATCACTACACTCAACAACGAAAATAAATAACCTGATAACCGCGAAAGAGTCACAAAATTGGCCAATTAAACGGAATACTGTTAAACGCACAATATGAGCAAAATTGACACAAATGCGGGCGAAATGTCATTGTGAGGACAAATTACATTTGTTTGGGAAAATAATGAGTCCAGTACCACTGAAACACGTCCCAACCAAACAATGTGGAAATGGCTACTTAAAACACTGCCTAAACTAGAAAGCTAAAGCTGGCAAAAACAATCAGATCTAATCTGCATGTGTTTTTGTGAACAACATCATGGATGTAAGATTAATGTACAAACAGTCGTCGCAACTTGAGAGGCTCTCTGTTTTTTTTTTGCCTCCGCACGTCAAGTTCAGAACAGGGGCACACTTATCCCCCTTCACAGTAACAGCGCGGTGAGCCGCATAGAGTCTGACTGCGCTAACAAAAGGTTTCAAAAAAGTACCGAGAGGGACAAGTGGTAGAAAATAATGTACTTAATTTAACTTCTTTAGGCCCAAGCTGTGTGTTTACATGCGCTTTTTAATTTCTCTTTGCTATTCGGGCTTATTGGACCCTAATTAGAATAAAAACTAAGAATCATCTTTTGATATGATGTACTTAGTCCATAAGTACACAAATGTGTACTTCCTGTTTAGTGACACTAATATTTATTGTTACACTTTTTTTTCCAAATTCCATTGTATGTTATACTCTTCTGACACCACCAAATGGCAGTATAAGTGTCCACATAAGCGGCCATAAGACCTCAATTCAGTAGTGTACACAATTTTGGGAATAAGAGCTAAAGGGTGCTGTCCACGCATGTGGACAACTAAGCCTTTAAAGGTATCAAAGCACTTAGATACCATCCATCCATCCATCCATCCATCCATCATCTTCCGCTTATCCGAGGTCGGGTCGCGGGGGCAGCAGCCTAAGCAGGGAAGCCCAGACTTCCCTATCTCCAGCCACTTCGTCTAGCTCTTCCCGGGGCACTTAGATACATTTACACAATTATGCTTTGACCTCAAATACTGGTCAAAATTGTCCACAGATGCATAGCACCAATAATTGTTTCATTTGACACAAAAAGCAGCACTCTAATGTAGTACAATAAGTCTAAAAGGTATCAAAACAAAATTAAAAACAATAAAAACAGAATACAAATTGTTTTTGATATTGACATTTAAATTTGTTATTGCTATTATTTTACTTGTGGTTTATTAGTTACTTGTTTTTTTAAACTACATTTGACTTTTGGTGGTACAATGAATGAATAATTGTGTTTACAATATCAATCAAAATAATGGAGATTATTATTCTTGCCATTATCGTCCAGCCCTATTACATTATATTACTTTCATTTGTTTTCACGTAAAAAAAAACAACTCTCTTTTAAGCTGTGGCGGCTTATATTTTGCTGCGGTGGGTGGACACGATCAATTGCATGTAGAGGAAACTCTGAGGAGTGATACTAACAAAAGTCACTCGGTGGGTTGTGTGTCAAGTTTCTGTAAAATTCCGTGCGGTGAGCTTTCTTCAGTCCGGTACAGAGACCAAAGTCAGACAGCTTCACATGGCCCTGAGGAGCAAACAAAACATTGGAGTCAGCGCATAGTTTTCATCCAGCCGTGCAAACTTGTAGAAGAGCAACATTGTCTGATTCTAGATAAGATTGCAGTGTCGACACTAATATAAATAACAAAAGGTGAGTCTTGTCTGGTTTGTGTGCAATGTCACCCGGGAATCCAGCAGCAGGTTGTCCGGTTTGATGTCTCGGTGGATGAAGCCCAGCTGGTGGATGGAGTCGATGGCCAGGACCGTCTCTGCTATGTAGAACTGGGTGGCTTCTTCTGACAGGGTGTCCTTCTTCATCAGCAGGGTCATCATGTCACCTAGTGGCACAAAATTGACAATCCAATGCCGATACAGTAGAACCTGGATTCACGAGCCCCTCTATGTGCAAACTTTTTTTTTTTGTATCTACGAACTTTTAGATCAAGCCAAATTTGTGCGAACCACGTCTCTGTGGATGAAAGCAGGGCGAAACATTGTTGGGGAGGCGAAGTCACGTCTCAACACTTCAGCATGCGTGCCTTTTCTTAGTTTTTCCCGCTTTTTGACAAATTTTTGCCTATTTTTGTCTTCAAACTGCCTTTAGCAAGAGCATGCCATCACAAGTGGGTGGAAGGTCGGTCAATATGACATAATTGTCAATAATCTGCAATGATGCATATATTTGCTTTATAAAGGCCAATGTATGCATACATTTAAAAACAAATCTGTTATGACTATTTGGTATGTTTTGCTCTTTTTGTCAATTTTTGCAGCTTATTGTACTTTGTTAGATTTTTTTCAAGTTTTTAGTGATTTTTCCAATCATTTTTGTGACTTTTTCTTCATGAAAATGCCTAGAAAACAAATAATCTATTTACGGTGTTTTTGTAGACTGTACTTTGTGTTTTGAGACTCTTCTGCAAACTTTTAGATTGAGACAAATGTGCCTTTTTGAGCGAACCAAGTCTCTGTGGATGAAAGCAGGGCGAAACATTGTTGGGGAGGCGGAGTCACGTCTCAACACTTCAGCATGCGTGCCTTTTTTCCCCGCTTTTTGACAAGTTTTGCCTATTTTTGTCTTCAAACTGCCTTTAGCAATAGCATGCCATCACAAGTGGGTGGAAGGTCGGTCAATATGACATAATTGTCAATAATCTGCAATGATGCATATATTTGCTTTATAAAGGCCAATATATGCATACATTTAAAAACAAATCTATGTTATGACTATTTAGATTTTTTATTTTTTTTTATTTAAAACAAAATATATATATATATTTTTTTTTTTTAAATCAATCCAACAAACCACTACACAGCAATACCATAAAAATGCAATCCAATACCAAAACCAAACCTGACCCAGCAACACTCAGAACTGCAATAAACAGAGCAATTGAGAGGAGACACAAACACGACACAGAACAAACCAAAAGTAATGAAAGAAAAATTAATATTACCAACAACAGTATCAATATTAATTATAATTTCAGCATAGCAGTGATTATCATTAGACATTTATAAAAAATAATAAAAAAGAACAATAGTGTCACAGTGGCTTACACTTGCATCGCATCTCATAAGCTTGACAACACACTGTGTCCAATGTTCTCACAAAGATAAAATAAGTCATATTTTTGGTTCGTTTAATAGTTAAAACAAATTTACATTATTGCAATCGGTTGATAAAACATTGTCCTTTACAATTATGAAACCTTTTTTTAAAAAAATCTACTACTCTGCTAGCATGTCAGCAGACTGGGGTAGATCCTGCTAAAATCCTATGTATTGAATGAATACAGAATCGTTTTGAATCGGAAAAATATCGTTTTTGAATCGAGAATCGAATAGAAAAAAAATCGATATATTATCGAATCGAGACCACAAGAATCGATATTGAATCGAATCGTGGGACACTCAAAGATTCACAGCCCTAATATATATATATATATATATATGCGGTGCGTCCTATGGTTGCGAAAATACGGTATAGTGGCTTCGATAACGGGAACCGGTTCTCAAAAGAATCCATGTAATCGGTTCTTTTCTTATCGAAGCATCGGGAGAACCGGTTTTCGAACATCATCCCTAAGTAAGAGTCCCAAAAACTCAACAGGGCAGCATGGGATGAAGGAGTGAACCGCTGTGGAGGTAATAAAACAACAGTATGCATGCATTTTTGAGTCTTTTTAAAGAAATGATACATCATCGTAGGAAATGATGCAAATTATTTGATTATTATTATTGATTATTTGATACCACCGTTACAGATACGACCGTGGCAGTCTAAGGGAAACCATGTGTATATCACTTGATAACCTTCACTAAAATATGGACGTAGGGCTCGGCGATATATCAATATACTCAATATATCGCGGGTTTGTCTCTGTGCGATATAGACAATGACTATATCGTGATATTGGAGTATACGTTCTCACGCAGTTGCTTTTAGCTGCGGGCATTACACTACAGGCTCTTCTCACTCTTTGTCTCCTCTCCTTCTCACAAAGACGTAAAACAAGCGCACCATTTTACATACTGTCACGTGTGCAATGTCATTCGCTCTCACGGAGCAGAGAGGTAGCGGCTTGGATAACGTTAGCTTTGGTACGAGAGAAAGAAGGTGCGAATCTGGTAACAAATGAAGGAATAATTAATTCCCAAGAAAAACCGCAGGGGGTCCATCGTCTGGCGGTGGTTTGGCTTCAAAGGGAAATATGTCGGACATACAACCGTAATATGTCAAGTGTGCAGTAAAAGCGTTGCTTCAAAAAGTAGCATTACTGCTAATTTGAAACATCATTTGAAAAGTCACCCGGTAGAGAATGAAGAGTGCATGAAACTCCGCATGTCAACATCTCCGGCCGGTGCCACGCCCACAAAGTGCCCAAGCAACCATTTCCACATCAACACCGTATGAAAAAAAAACTGTCAAAAACAGAAGGATATAACGTCCGCAGGAACCTACCACATAGCGAAGGACATACACTATTTCATTTCCTGTTATGCAGCTCATTTTTATTTGACACTTATTGACATATCTTATGTGACATCATGCACAAAAGTGCACTAATAGCTTGTTTTAAAATGTCTCTGACAAACTTGCACTTTCTGTTTTGGAAATGACATGAATGTTTGTGCCACTGCTTAATAACTGTTTAATAAATACACTTTTGGTCAATTGACTTAGTTGTGATTTTCCTCTCTACATGAAAGTTTAAAATGAGCATATTTTAATGCAGTAGGAAGAAGAATGTTTTAATGTAGACACATAGAATCATCATACTGCTGTGATTATACGCATCAAGTGTTCATTCAAGGCTAAGGCAAAATATCGAGATATATATATAGTGTATCGTGACATGACCTGAAAATATTGAGATATTAATAAAAAGCCATATCGCCCAGCCCTACATGGACATTTATCGAGGCTGGAACCCATTATTCATATTTACAGTGTTTCTTTTTCACTATACAAACTTTTGTATTTATGCACCATGTTCAAGAACCAATTAAGTTTGTGAATCAAGTTCCCACTGTATTGATTACATTTATCCAATTGCAATATCATTAAGGATTGTTGCGCACCTCCAGGTAGAAATTCCATGATGAGGTAGAGGTTCCTCTTGTCCTGGAAGCTGTAGAACATCTTAACGACCCAGGCGCCGTCTGCTTCCACCAGAATATCCCTTTCTGCCCTGATGTGTGCGACCTGCGTGTGGATGGAAAATGTTATTATGTGATAGGAAGTGTGGGGCAGCGGGCAGCGGGCAGCGGGCAGCTCATATTGAAACACACCTGCTCTTTTTCCAGCATGTCAGCTTTTCTTAAAATCTTCATGGCGTAAATGTGCCCGGTGTCCTTTTTCTGCACCAAACGCACCTGTGGGGGGGTGAACTGAATCGTCAAAGAGCGCGACACACGCAGCGTCCAAATACTTAAAAAACGGAACGCACTTCTCCAAAAGCACCGCGCCCGATGACTTTAAGAGACTCAAAGTCATCCAAGCCCAGCCGCGTCCTCTTCAGCCTCAAGAACTCCGTCTCCTTGCGAGCGTGCTGCGAACGGCGCATTACTTTCTGCCAAGTTGAGAGGAAACGGCATCAGAATCATGTCGAGGAAGTAGAGTTGTCTCGATACCAATATTTTGGTACCGGTACCAAAATGTACTTCGAAACTTTTCTAAATAAAGGGCACCACAAAAAAAATTGCATTATTGGCTTTCTTTTAATAAAAACTCTTAGAGTACATTAAACATAGGTTTATTATTGCAATCAAAGAACAAATTTGCCCTTAAATAAAATAGTGAACATACTAGACAACTTGTCTTTTAGTAGTAAGCAAGCTCCTAATTAGTCTGCTGACGTATGCGGTAACATATTGTGTCATTTCTCATTCTTTTATTTTGACAACATCATAATGGACAAGCAGTAAAAATGGATTATTAATCCACTTGTTCATTTACTGTTAATATCTCCTTATTTTCTGTTTTAACATGTTATGTCTACACTTCTGTTCAAATTTAATGGTATACTTGGCATAATAACACCTTAACAAAATAGCTTTTGGGTTACAAAACCTTCTTTTGGTTGACACATATGTGCACCAAGTAAGCATGTACAGCCTAAAAATCTATTTTTTTTAAATTACGATACTCGATTTGACACAATTCTCGATTCAAACTGATTTGTGCGATATATTATTTGGTATAATAACACCTTAACAAAACAGCTTTCAGGTTACAAAACCTCCTTTTGGTTGACACAAAGTGGAATTGGAATTCTTTCCCATTCTTGGTTGATGTACAGCTCAAGTTGTTCAACAATCTCCCTTCTGCTATTTTAGGCTTCATATTTCACCACACATATTCAATGGAAGACAGGTCTGGACTAAAAGCCAGTCTAGTAGTCTGGTTTTTCAACTATAACAATCATAATGGTTCTTTTCCTCTTTGTTTCGGAGGACACGACGTCAACAGTTTCCAAAAATAATTTGAAATGCGGACTCGTCAGACCACAGAGCACTTTTCCACTTCGCATCAGTTCATCTTAGATGAGATTGGGCCCAGTGAATCCGATGGCATTTCTGAGTGTTGTTGATAAGTGGCTTTCGATTTGCATAGTAGAGTTTTAACTTGCGCTTACAGATATAAATGATAAATGGGTTGTACTTGTATAGCGCTTTTCTACCTTCAAGGTACTCAAAGCGCTTTGACACTACTTCCACATTTACCCATTCACACACACATTCACACACTGATGGAGGGAGCTGCCATGCAAGGCGCCAACCAGCACCCATCAGGAGCAAGGGTGAAGTATCTTGCTCAGGACACAACGGACGTGACGAGGTTGGTACTAGGTGGGATTTGAACCAGGGACCCTCGGGTTGCGCACGGCCACTCTCCCACTGTAGTTACTGACAGTGGTTTTCTGAGCCCATGTGGTGATATCCTTTACACACTGATGTCGGATTTTGATGCAGTACCACCTGAGGGATCGAAGGTCACGGGCATTCAATGTTGGTTTTCAGCCTTGCTGTTTACGTGCAGTGATTTCTCCAGGTTCTCTGAATCTTTAGATGACATTACGAATCGTAGATGGTGAAATCCCTAATTGCCTTGCAATAGCTCGTTGAGAAACATTCTTAAACTGTTGGACAATTGGCTCACGCTTTTGTTTTCAAAGTGATGACCCTCACCCCATCCTTGTTTGTGAATGACTGATCACTTCAAGGAAACTCCTTTTATACCCAATCATGGCACACACCTGTTCCCAATTAGCCTGTTGACCTGTGGGATGTTCCAAATAAGCGTTTGATGAGCATTCCTCAACATTCTGTCTTGTTTGCCACTTGTGCCAGCTTTTTTGAAACACGTTGCAGGCATCAAATTCCAAATGAGCTAATATTTGCAAAAAATATAATTTTCCAGTTCGAACGTTAAATATCTTGCCTTTGCAGTCTATTCAATTGAAAATGATTTGCAAGTCATTGTATTCTCTTTTTATTTACCATTTACACAACGTGACAACTTCACTGCGTTTAGGTTTTGGAGAAGCCGCAGGTGGGCGGGAAAGTTAGCGCCCTCTCAGCATCTGTGTAGATGTTGCAAACTGAGACGGTGGAACTCCTTGATGCTGTTCAAGGATGCTGCAGAGCGACGGAAGTCAAGAGTCTCTAAATAAGAGTGGTTTCCAATAACACCAGAAAAAGATGCTAGATTTGCCGTCATTTTGCAGTCAATCAAAAAAGGATTCGGCCTCAGAGAGATCATCCAATCACCATGCAGAATCCAGCCCACTGTCCATAGACCCCCAGATACGCTGTGCGGGACCAAACCAAGCATTGATCCAATAACTGTCTCGTTTAGCTGCAGTGGAACAATCCACTCCATTCTTCCGTTTTGATTTCCTTTTTTGGCCTATCCATCATTATTATTAATACAAAATACATTATCTATTTTATATTGACATTATATTGATATTGAGGGCAGCTGTGGCTACAAATGTAGCTTACACCACCAGGAGAGAATGAATGATGGGTTTCCACCAGGGCTTCGAATCTTTGGGTGTCCCACGATTCGATTCAATATTGATTCTTGGGGTCACGATTCAATTCAATATTGATTCTTGGGGTCACGATTCGATTCAAAATCGATTTTTTTTCCCAATTCAACTCTATTCTCTATATATTCAATACTTGGATTTCAGCAGGATCTACCCGTCTGCTGACACGCAAGCACAGTAGTAAATTTTTGCAAAAAGCTTTTATAATTGTAATGGACAATGTTTTATCAACTGATTGCAATAATGTACATTTGTTTTAACTATTAAATGAACCAAAAATAGGACCTATTTTATCTTTGTGAAAACTTTGGACACAGTGTGTTGTCAAGCTTATGAGATGCGATGCAAGTGTAAGCCACTGTGACACTATTGTTTTTTGTTTTTTTTTATAAATTTCTAAAGATAATGTCAATGAGGGATTTTCAATCACTGCTATGCTGACATTATAACTAATATTGATACTGTTGTTGATAATATTCATTTTTGTTTCACTACTTTTGGTTTGTTTTGTGTCGTGTTTGTGTCTTCTCTCAATTGCTCTGTTTATTGCAGTTCTGACTGTTTCTGGGTCAGGTTTGGTTTTGGAATTGGATTGCATTGTTATGGTATTGCTGTGTATTGTTTTGTTGGATTGATTAAAAAAATGTAAAAACATAAAAAATAGATTTTTTAAAAACGGGAATCGTTTCTGAATCGCACAACGTGAGAATCGCGATTCAAATTCGAATAGATTTTTTCCCACACCCCTATTTTTCCAATTCTCTGTGAGCGCTTTGAGTATCTAATAATATAAAAGTGCAATATAAAATCTAATCCATTTTTTATCATTATTATCATTGAAAAAAACACAAGTGGTTTTATGATCGTTTTATTCTTTGAAGGATGGATAAATAATTTGTACAATTGCAATGCCTTGATTTGAGTTTGGTTATGTACAGTCCTATCCATAAATAATTATAATAATGGTAAGGAGAATTAGCATATTCTTATTTTTAGTTCGGTTTTCAGCTTTGGTTCCCTCATTTTTGGTTCCAGACATCAATTTTCGATTTGTTGCATCCATGATCAAAATGCATCCTTTAGGTAAAACCTCTAAAGGCTTAGTGGCCACATGCGTGGACAGCACCTTTTAGCTCGTATTCCCAAATGTGTGTACACTACTGAATTGGCCACTTATGTGGAGACTTATACTGCCATCTGGTGGTGTCAGAAGAATACAACATACAATGGAATTTGCGGGGAAAAAAAGTGTAAAAATAAGAATTAGCATGTCACTAAACATGAAGTACACATTTGTGTACGCATGGACTAAGTACATCATATAAAAAGAGGATTCTTAATTTTTATTCTAATTAGGTTCCAATATGCCCAAACAGCAAAGAGAAATTAAAGAAAAGCATGTAAACAAACAGCTTGGGCCTTAAGAGGTTAAATGGTTAGCATGCAACCCTTGGTGGAAAACGTTTGGACACTCCTGACTCACAGTGGAAAATGACGACTTTACCTCATCATCTGGTAAGCCCTCATCATCCATGGCCTTCTCGAGCTTCTTCTGCCTAGCAACAAAACAAAAAAAAGTGTACATCTAAATTATGTGTGCTTTCCATAACCATCACAGATATGAATACTCGAGAATCTTACTTATTTACCATATAGTCCCAGAAGAAAGTTAAATATGTAGAAAATAAGTATGTAAAAAGTCTAGAATTATATGTTTATTCGTCGATTAAAATATATGTAGATTAATTAAAATATATATACATATATATTTATTCAATAAGTTATTTAATAATAGTTATTTACGATTTATGATTTTTATTAAATTATTTGTATAATTCATTAGTTGATAAGGAAATAGTAAGATTTAAATGCATGAAGTGAACCAACTATGAGTTCGATATTAAGATCTGGACAAAATAGTTAGTATTAAATAACATTTGCTTCTTCCTGCTTCTTTTCCATGTCGAATTGCGCAAAAGTAAACATGTGACGTCCCTTAATGTAACTTGCTGAATATATTTGAAACAAATAAAACCTCTAAAAAAACTAATTAAAAGGGAACTGCACCTTTTTTAAATTTTGCCTATTATTCTAACTAGTAAATAAATGCTAGCAAAAGTCAGCTAACAATGGGGACAATGGGTGTTACTCTATTCCGCCTATAAAGCACTCTGAAAAAGATCCATCAAGATTTTATATACACACTGTAAGCATATATGTAATGTAGTAACATTCATAATAAAATGTAATATTTGTTATGACAATATTTGTAATATTTGTTAATACTAAGCTCGCAGCAGCCAGCGTCATCTCACAAGACCCTTGGGTGCCGTGAATGTCAATCACAATAGTGAAGATTGATGATCGCTAATTTTTAGGGCTATTTTTTTAATGCCTGCCCGGCGATCGACTTGACACACCCGCCGCAATCAACCGGTAGCTCGCCATCGGCGTAATGGGCACCCCTGATTCAGGGGATGGGCTGCTCCACTCGCCGCAAGTCACCTGAAAGACCAGCGGGGCTCTCAAGTAACACGAGCGCTCGGCAGACAGTGCACACCTTTGCGCCACGTTTACATGCGTGAAGTTGCACAGGAAGAGGGGTGTGGCCTCACCTTGTCTCGCGCTCCTCGTGTTGCGTGAGCAGCGTGCTGTAGAAGTTCTCCAGCGTCAGCTTGGCCACCGTCACCCTCTCTCGGGTGTGGTTACTCATCGGGAGGGCGGCTGCAGTCCCTCCTGTCATGGCCATACCCTCCTATCGTGGGCGCAGAAAGAGAAGAGACGTCAGTCTACTAGCTCCTTTTTTGTTTATTCCAAACATACACAGCATCTCACGTTTCTAGGTTTTGTGTGCGATTACCTGTAAGTTCCAGTGGTAAAGAGAAAAAGGGTGATCATAGCCAAAGAAGAGGACCTGACATGTATTGTGCTATACAGGACTTTTTCCAGAAAATTTGAATATTGTGATGAAGTCCTTTATTTTCTGTAATGCGACTAAAAACGTAAAAATGTCATACATTGTGGATTCATTACACATCAACTGATATATTGCAAACCTTTTATTATTTTAATATTGTTGATTACGGCATACAAAATCCTATCTCAAAAAATTTTAATATTTCCTCAGACCAAGTAAAAAAAGATTTATAACAGCGAAACAAAATCAAACATTTGAAAATGTCAATTAAGGCACTCAGTATTTTGTTGGGAATCCTTTTGCACGGATAACTGCATTAATACTGCGTGGCATGGAGGCAATCAGCCTGTGGCATTGCTGAGGTTTAATGGATGCCCAGGATGCTTCAGTAGCGGCCTTTAGCTCATTTAGTTCATATTGGGTCTGGTGTCTTTCAGCTTCTTCTTCACAATACCCTACACATTCTCTATGGGGTTCAGGTCAGGGGAGTTGGCAGGCCAATCGAGGACGGTAATGCTAAAGCTGTTGTTTTGAAGGATGTTTAAAAAAAATAATAATAATAATGTACTTTGTGAAAGTCAAAGTATAGAATTTCCCATAGTTGTAGTGGGTCTCAGGATTATCTTAGGGAGAGCATGTCCAAAATTCCAAGCTGCTGTTTTGAGGCATGTTAAAAGAAATAATGCACTTTGTGACTTCAATAATAAATATGGCAGTGCCATGATGGCACTTTTTTTTCATAACTTGACTTGAAGTTGTTCCCTTTTTTTGGAAAACTTTGTTACTTTGTTTAATGCATCCAGCGGGGCATCAAAACAAAATTAGGCGTCATAATGTGTTCCTTCCCAACTGTATATATCCGTATCGGTTGATATCGGAATTGGTAATTAATAGTTCTACAATATCGGATAATCGGCAAAAAAGCCATTATTGGACATCTCTAGTTGAAATAAATGGTGATGTTAAAGATTGTAAAAGGTACAAGTAACAATATTCAAATAGTAACATTGTTGGGTAAGACATAATTTGGATTCATTCTGAATCCAGTGAAACAGATTGGTGGTTATAGTTGTTTGTATATGTTTATTTTTAAGTATACGGCAGACGCTTTTATGTAAAGAGACATACATAAAAAATACATATAAAACAACCACTGTAAACATGATCATTTAAGGGAAGAATGTAATACAAAATATCAATGCAAAGTGTCAAGACAGAATAAACAGTCTATAGGCCCCTAAGATATATAGATATCTAATGTTTTCATTCATTGTTTATGTAGGATATACACATGTATTAATAACCTAATCATATTGTTTCTTCAATTTAAAAATAGCTGACCATTTTTTCCCCCTTCTCTGGGACTATATTCCCAGTTTTGATCTCGGACGTCTGGTCACTTACAGCGTATAAGAATATTTTATTACTGTTAAGCAAACTATGAATAATAAAACAAGCCAAAGTATGTGACCTTTATCATAGCTACACGTATGACAAAAGAGCACTTAAAAATCGCGCAGACAGTTCATTGCTCCTGCCAAATTAATTGCACTGAATGGAGCGGATCACCACTCCAAGATGGCGGCCCCGCGTCTTGTCAGCGCCAGTCGGCAGTAACGCTCGAAGCTGCGTCTACTTATAAGATGTCTATGGTTAACACACAGAGCAGGTGGTTGCTTCTACTTGGTCTCAAACTTGTGATTACAATTTGATTATAATTATAACTAAAATACCCTAACCCAATGCTGATGATGCTATAGTGTCACAATAAAGCTATATCCCTTTAGCATTGTTGTTGATGGGGAAAGGATCCGTGGTTCCTCCTCTACGTCACGACTGGCTTGCTTCAAAAAAGGCTCAGGAATCTTCCTGAGATTGATACTATTTTGATCATATTTATTTCCCCGCAAACTTCGTAACTCTTTAGGTGTCATAAATCAGAAATATATGACAACAGCTTGAATATAGAGGCAACTTCTTGGAAGCAGTCTACACTCCGAGTGCTGCGGACGGTAGCCAAAATAAACAAAACAGGACCGGGATGATGCCAGAAAAGAAGGACAAAAAATAGATTTTCACAGGTAAGCAGAGGAGACGTACTGCGTGAGTATAACTGAGAAGAATTCTCACAAGAACTCAAATAAATACCCTGTCAGACATCAAAAGCTATTTGGGGAGAATCATTAACAGTGAAAGTATTTTTAATTCTTAAATGGACAAAAAATGTTTGGGCAGTGGATATACTTGTATATACTTCACTAATTCTTTGTGGGTTTTTGTTTTTTTAAATAAATACAGGTATCATTTGTGTATTTATTACATTTGCTTATGTTGTTCTGTTGTAGTTATTAAAAAAAAAACAACAACAAAAAAACAAGCCAATACTGATATAAAGTACAGGCTAAAGGTTTGGACACACCTTCTCATTTCAATGTGTTTTCTTTTATTTCATGACTATTTACATTGTAGATTGTCACTGAAGGCATCAAAACTATGACACCTGTGAAGTGAAAATGCAAACGCAACACGGAACGACACACGAAGTCCTTCATACCGACAGCCATCAGACTGTATAATGCATATGTTCCTTTTGACTGTACATGTACTGTCAATATATATATATATATATATATATATATATATATATATATATATATATATATATATATATATATATATATATATATATATATATTATTTACATGTGAATAATGCTGTATAATAGACGGAATTTATATTATTCACATGTGAATAATGCTGTATAATAGACTGAATTTATATTATTCACATGTGAATAATGCTGTATAATAGACTGTATTTATGTTATTCACATGTGAATAATGCTGTATAATAGACTATTTATGATAGTCATGTGAATGTAATATACTGTATTTATATTATTCACATGTGAATAATGCTGTATAATAAACTATGTTATTCCCATGTGAATAATGATGTATAATAGACTGTATTGGTTATTCACATGTGAATAATGCTATAATGCTGTATAATAGACACATATATATATATATATATATATATATATATATATATATATATATATATATATATATATATATATATACACAAACCCTGTTTCCATATGAGTTTGGAAATTGTGTTAGATGTAAATATAAACGGAATACAATGATTTGCAAATCATTTTCAACCCATATTCAGTTGAATATGCTACAAAGACAACATATTTGATGTTCAAACAGATAAACTTTTTTTTTTTGCAAATAATCATTAACTTTAGAATTTGATGCCAGTAACACATGACAAAAAAGTTGGGAAAGGTGGCAATAAATACTGATAAAGTTTAAGAATGCTCATTAAACACTTATTTGGAACATCCCACAGGTACGCAGGCTAATTGGGAACAGGTGGGTGCCATGATTGGGTATAAAAACAGCTTCCCAAAAAATGCTCAGTCTTTCACAAGAAAGGATGGGGCGAGGTACACCCCTTTGTCCACAACTGCGTGAGCAAATAGTCAAACAGTTTAAGAACAACGTTTCTCAAAAGGCAATTGCAAGAAATTTAGGGATTTCAACATCTACGGTCCATAATATCAAAAGGGTCACTCATTTGTCCCACACGCCATTAGACTGTACAACTCCTCGCTGGGGCGGGGGGGAGGGGTACTAGGATGACAGGGGATGCAAAACAATAACAGTGCAATACGTTTTCATAACATGGTCACTACTGCCTACTTTGTCTTGTTATATTCTTATTTTACTGTTATATTTTTATTCCCATTGTTGCTTTTTAGTTTTTATTCTCATTGTAATATTTCTCTTTTTTGTTTCCATTTAAACCCCCATTATTTACTTTTTACTTTTATTTAAATTGATCTCAACTCTGTACACTGCTGCTGGAATTTTAATTTTCCTGAAGGAATCAATAAAGTACTATCTATCTATCTATCTAGAGAATCTGGAGAAAATCACTCTACGTAAGCGGCATGGCCGGAAACCAACATTGAATGACCGTGTCTTCGATCCCTCAGACGGCACTGTATCAAAAACCGACATCAATCTTTAAAAGATATCCCCACATGGGCTCAGGAACACTTCAGAAAACCACTGTCACCAAATAGTTTGTCGCTACATCTGTAAGTGCAAGTTAAAGCTCTACTATGCAAAGCGGCTTCTCTGGGCCCGAGATCATCTAAGATGGACTGATGCAAAGTGGAAAACTGTTCTGTGGTCTGACGAGTCCACATTTCAAACTGTTTTTGGAAATATTCGACATCGTGTCATCCGGACCAAAGGGGAAGCGAACCATCCAGACTGTTATCGACGCAAAGACCAAAAGCCAGCATCTGTGATGGTATGGGGGTGCATTAGTGCCCAAGGCATGGGTAACTTACAAATCTGTGAAGGCACCATTAATGCTGAAAGGTACATACAGGTTTTGGAACAACATATGCTGCCATCTAAGCGCCGTCTTTTTCATGGACGCCCCTGCTTATTTCAGCTAGACAATGTCAAGCCAAGTGTTACAACAGCGTGGCTTCGTAAAAAAAGAGTGCGGGTACTTTCCTGGTCCGCCTACAGTCTAGACCTGTCTCCCCTGAAAATATGTGGCGCATTATGAAGCGTAAAATACAACAGCGCAGACCCCGGACTGTTGAACGACTAAAGCTTTGTGTTTTAATGAGGCTCCATGAGCACCTGCTCATGGAGCCTCATGGTGAGGATATTGACAGGCTCACAGAGTGCATCACAGACTATATCAACTTATGTGTTGACTCCAATGTCCCATCAAAGACGGTCACCTGCTACCCAGACAACGAGCCGTGGGTGTCCAAAGACATCAAAGCCATACTAAATGAGAAGAAGAGGGCATTCAATGCTGGTAACAGGGAGGAGGTGAAAAGAGTTCAGGTGCTGCTGAAGACCAAACTCAAGGAGGCCAAGGAGAACTACAGGAGGAAGCTGGAAGGGAAGCTGAAGGATAACAACATGAAGGCGGTCTGGAGAGGTATGCAGACCATCACCGACCTCAATCCATCGGGGGGTAGGGGGGTGGACGGAGACAAAGAGAGGGCCAATGAGCTAAACCAGTTCTTTAACAGGTTTGACACAGTGGCTCCGACAAGCTCCTGACCCCCCCCCCCCCCCCCCCCGTCCGAAACATGCCAGCCGGGCCCCTGTCAACTTCCCCTCTTCACAGCACCCCCAACTCCAATGACTACCTCTCCCCACTTAACACCTCACCCTCAGAATGATGACCCCGCCCTCTCCCAACCACCTGACACCCCCCCCCATCCCCCCCCCCCACCCCCTCCCTCCAGTGTGTCTGTCTGCAGAACAGGTAAATGCACAGCTAAATAAGTTACACACAGGCAAGGCCCCTGGTCCTGACAGCCTGCGCCCCACAGCTGTGTGGTGTGCTCCAGCACATCTTCAACATGAGCCTTAGGCTGCAGAAAGACCCCATACAGTAGAAAACCTCATGCATGGTCCCCATCCCCAAATGCACGCGACCCAGCAAGTCGAAGGACTACAGGCCGGTGGCTCTAACCTCCCATATCATGAAGACCATGGAGAGGTTGGTCCTGGAACAACTCTGCCCTACAGTCAAGCCCCACCTGGACCCACTCCAATTCGCCTACCAGCCACGACTGGGAGTGGAGGACACACTCATCTACCTGCAGAACCCAGCTCACGCCCACCCAGACAAGCCTGCGAGCAGTGTGAGGGTCATGTTTTTTGACTTCTCCAGTGCTTTCAATACCATATGGCCTGGGCTACTGGGTGTGAAGTTGGAGAAGATGCAGGTGGAGGCCCCCTTGGTGTCCTGGGTTGTAGATTAGCTGACTGACAGACCACAGTACGTTCGACTGCAGGACTGTGTGTCTGACAGGCTGGTCAGCCACACTGGGGCCCCGCAGGGCACAGTCCTCTCCCCCTTTCTCTTCACCATTTACACCACCAATTTCCACTATCAATCAAAGTCATGCCACCTTCAGAAGTTTTCTGATGACTCTGCGATAGTGGGGTGTATTGAGGATGGTGAGGATGGGGAATACAGGGCACTGGTGGAGGACTTTGTCACATGGTGTGGAAAGAACCACCTCCAGCTTAATGTGACAAAGACCAAGGAGCTGGTTGTGGACCTGGGAAGGAGGAGGAGTACTCTGGCGACCCCTGTTTCCATCAGGGGGGTAGATGTGGACATGGTTGAAGATTATAAATACCTCGGTGTACACATGGACAACAAGCTGAATGGGTCAAAACACGCTGAAGCCCTCTAAGAGAAGAGACAGAGCCGCCTCTACTTCCTCAGGAGGCTAGGATCCTTCAACGTCTGTACAAAGATGTTGAAGATTTTCTCCGAGTCGGTGGTGGCGGGCGCCTTCTTGTATGCCGTGGCTTGCTGGGGCAGTGGGCTCAGAGTGAGGGATATAAACAGACTGGACAAGTTGGTAGAGAAGGCTAGTGACGTGGTGGGAGTGGAGCTAGACTCTCTGGTGGTGGTGTCAGAGAGGAGAAGTCTAGCAAAACTCCTAGCCATTATGGACAACACCTCCCACCCACTACACTCGGACCTTGCGGAGAGAATGAGCATGTTCAGTGGAAGGCTCAGACTCCCAAAATGCAACACGGAACGACACAGGAGGTCCTTCATACCGACAGCCATCAGACTGTATAATGCATATGTTCTTCTTGACTGCACTTAAATGTAGAATATATGTAGAATATATTTATATTATTCATATATTATATATAAAATACATGTTATATATTATTATTATTATTCATGTCTATTGTGAGCGAACTATGGTGCTGAATTTCCCCCAGTTATCAATAAAGTACTTTCTATTCTATTCTATTCTAAGCTCTACATAAAACAAGACATAAAACAAGAATGGGAAAGAATTCCACTTTTAAAGCTTCAACAATTAGTTTCCTCAGTTCCCAAACGTTTATTGAGTGTTGTTAAAAGAAAAGGTGATGTAACACAGTGGTGAACATCCCCTTTACCAACTACTTTTGCACGTTTTGCAGCCATGAAATTCTAAGTTAATTCTTATTTGTAAAAAAAATAAGGTTTATGAGTTTGAACATCAAATATGTTGTCTTTGTAGTGCATTCAATTGAATATGGGTTGAAAAGGATTTGCAAATCATTGTATTCCGTTTATATTTACATCTAACACAATTTCCCAACTCATATGGAAACGGAGTTTGTATTATTCACATGTGAATAATGCTGTATAATAGACTGTATTTATTTTATTCACATGTGAATATTGCTGTATAATAGACTGTATTTATGTTATTTACATGTGAATAGTGCTGTATAATAGACTGTTATTCACATGTGAATGATGCTTTATAATAGACTATGTTAGTCAAATGTGAATGATGCTGTATAATAGACTGTATTTATGTGTTTCACTTGTGAATAATGCTGTATAATAGACTGTTATCACATGTGAATAATGCTGTATTATAGACTGTATATATATTATTCACATGTAAAAAATACCTAAGTGTTTATTGTCTATTGTGAACAAACTGTGGTGCTGAATTTCCCCCAGGGATCAATAAAGTACTTTCTATTCTATTCTAAAACTATTTCAGGTGACTGCCTCTTGAAGCTTGTGGAGAGAATGCCAAGAGTGTCAAAGCAGTAATCAGAGGAAAGGGTGGTTATTTTGAAGAAACTATGTTTTCAGTTATATTACACCTTTTTTGGTTAAGTACATAACTACATGTGTTCTTTCATAGTTTTAATAAAGAAAACGCATTGAATGAGAAGGTGTGTTCAAAATTCTGGCCTGCACCGTATGTCCAAATTACAAAATACCAAATATCGGCTGTTCTCAACTTAGTATGCCCTCAGCTAGCACTACTTATGTTGTAAAACAGCACCTTTTTGACCCTCGTACAAATTATTTATCTGACCCCTATCTCCTATGGGGGAAATGTTGTTAGAGGGACGGTAAATATTGTAGTAATGAAGGAAAAGTCCAAACTACATCATTAAAACATTTTGACACTAAGTGTGCCTTATCTTGATTAGAGCTCTGCACATCAGAGATAGGAGCCATGTTTGGTCTAGACAATCACACGAAATACAAGAAACTTCCTGAGTGGACTTGGAGGGGCGGGGGGACTCCCACTTCTGATGAGTGGAAACATTCAGGACCGCTCCACTGCAGGCATTTTGGTGTAACACGGCCATACTTGGCACTAACAGAGCCGCACGCATTCGCCCTTATTAAAAAAAAAAAAAAAAAAAAATTAAAGGAGGGAAACTTTCCGTGCTGAATGAAAGAGTGCAGTCATTACATTCAGCAGGGGAATGGGTCACTCATGTTTACGCGCACGCACGCACGCACGCACGCACGCACGCACGCACGCACGCACGCACGCACACACACACACACACACACACACACACACACACACACACACACACACACACACACACACACACACAAAATGTTTGTTTTTTATATGAAAACACCTTTTTTTGGTATTTTTTGAGTAATGCAGTAAAAAAATCCCACTAAATTTCTTGGGGATCCAAAAGGGTCCCACTTATAAAAGTGTTAAAAATAAAGCATATATTTGTTTCTTACTTTAAAAAATTAAGTCTTGAGATCAACTTCAGATCTGTTGATTATAAGTTTTAGTTGTTTTATTTTTTTGTCTTTTAACTCTGTTTTTGTCAAAGAAAACTTTGTTTTTTTTGAAAACACAATTTTGTGATATTTTTTGAGTAATGACAGTAAAAAAATCCCACTAAATTTCTTGGGGAACCAAAAGGGTCCCACTCATAAAAGTGTTAAAAATAAATCATGCATTTGTTTCTTACTCTCAACAATTAAGTCTCGAGATCAACTTCAGATCCATCTGTCGATTATAAGTTGTTTTTTTATGCGGTTTTTGGCACAAAAATTTTTTTTATATGAAAACACACTATTTTTTTTATATTTTTTGAGTGATGACAGTAAAAAAAATCCCACTGAATTTCTTACCCTTCAACAATTAAGTCTCAAGATTAACTTCTGAACTATCTGTCGATTATAAGTTGTTTTTTTTATTTGTCTTTTGACGCTGTTTTGGTCAAAGAAAACTTAATTTTTATTTGAAAACACACACAATTTTGGGATATTTTTTGAGTAATGAAAGTACAAAAATCCCACTAAATTTCTTGGGGATCCAAAAGGTTCTCACTTATAAAAGTGTTTAATATAAATCATACATTTGTTTCTTACTTTCAACAATTAAGTCTCGAGATCAACATCAGATCTATGTGTCGATTATAAGTTGTGGTTTTTTAATAGTCTTTTAACGTTGTTTTTGTCAAAGAAAACTTTGTTTTTATATGCAAACACACACAATTAGATTTTTTTTTAGCAATGACAGTAAAAAAAAAAAAAATAGAATAACCCACTAAATTTCTTGGGGATCCAAAAGGGTCCCACTCATAAAAGTGTAAATCCCACTGAAATTCCTGGTGATGCAAAGTGTTCAAAATAAATCATAGTGTTTAAATTTTTTTACCTTCAACCATTAAGTCCCGAAATTAATTTCAGATCTATCTGTTAATTACAAGTTTGGACTTTTTTGTATGCGGTTTTTGTCAGGGAAAACACAAAATATGCAAATTGTTTTTTTAAATATTTCAAAATGGATAATTTAATGCTAAGTAATTGGAACCTCAAATATGTCAATAATTCACAACACCATTGATTAATAGTGATTTTCATTCATTATTATTTTTTGAGCAATGACAGTAAATAAAATCCCACTACATTTCTAGACAATCCAAAAGGATCCCACTCATAAAAGTGTTCAAAATAAATCATACATTTGTTTCTTACTTTCAACAATTAAGTCTCGAGACCAACCTCAGATCTATCCGTCGATTATCAGTTTTATTTATTAGTTTTTTGTGCTTTTTTTTTCATATGGCAAAAACACAAACTATACAATATATTCCCAAAAATATTTCAAAGTGGAATTTTTGGTATTGACTAATTGTAGCCTTTAATATATCAATAATTCACAACATTGATTTTCATTCATTAATATTTTTTGAGCAATGACAGTTTTACTTTGATTTGTTTTTTTAAATCCCACTGAAATTCTTGGTGATGTGAAGTGTTCAAAATAAATCATACCGTTTTTTTGGGTTTTTGTTTTTATTTTCAAGAACGTGTTAATAATACGTTTTTTTACTTTCAACACTTAAGTCTCTTCACATCTATTCGTTGATTATATGTTTTGGAGGTTTTTGTTTGTTTTATGCCCTTTTTGTCAAAGAAAGAAAACACACAAAATATGCAATATTTTCCTCCAAAAATATTTCAGAGAGGAATATTTGATGTGAAGTAATTGGAGCCTTGAATAGGTCAATGATTCATAACAACATTGATTTTGATTCATTACTATTTTTTGAGCAATGACAGTTTAAAAAATAATAATAATAAATCCCACTAAAACATTCAGGGACCCAAAAAGGAGCCCACTCATTAACGTGTTAAAAATATGCTTTTTACTTTCAACACTTAAGTTGCTTCACATACATTCGTTGATTATACATTTTGGGTTTTTTTGTTTTTGTTTGTTTTATGCTGTTTTTGTCAACAACAACACAAAATATGCAATATTTTCCTCCAAAGATATTTCAGAGTGGAATATTTGATATTAAGTAATTGAAGCCTTGAATATGTCCATAATTCATAACATTGATTTTTATTCATTATCAATCTTTTAAGCAATGACAGTTTGAAAAAAATAAATAAATCCAACTTAAACATATCAATGACACAAAAAAGACCCTACTCAAGAATGTGTTAAAAATATGTTTCTTACTTTCAACACTTAGGTCTCTTCACATCTATGCGTTGATTATGTGGGTTTTTTTGGTTGTTTATTTTATGCTCTTTTTGTCAAAGAAAACACACAAAATACGTAATATTTTCCTCCCAAAAATTTTCAGAGTGGAATATTTAGTGTGAAATAATCGGAGCCTTAAATATGTCAATGTTTCTTAACAACATTGAATTTGATTAATTTTAAATCTTTTGAGCAACGACAGTTTGAAAGAAAAAAAAAGAATCCCACTAAAACTATCAGGGATTTAAAAAAGGAGCCCACTCATGAACGTGTTAAAAATGCTTTTTTTATTTTCAACACTTAGGTGTCTTCACATCTATTCGTTGAATATACATTTTGTTTTTGGTTGTTTTTGTTTGTTTTATGCCCATTTTGTCAAGGAAAACACACAATATATGCCACATTTTCCTCCAAAAATATTTCAAAGTGGAATATTTGATGTGAAGTAATTGGAGCCTTTAATATGTCAATAATTCATAAAAACATTGATTTAAAGGCCTACTGAAAAATTTTCTTAAACGGGGATAGCAGGTCCATTCTATGTGTCATACCTGATCATTTTGCGATTTTGCCATATTTTTGCTGAAAGGATTTAGTAGAGAATATCGATGATAAAGTTTGCAACTTTTGGTCGCTAATAAAAAAGCCTTGCCTGTACCGGAAGTAGCAGACGATGTGCGCGTGACGTCACGGGTTGTAGGACTCCTCACATCCTCACATTGTTTACAATCATAGCCACCAGCAACGAGAGCGATTCGGACCGAGAAAGCGACGATTTCCCCATTAATTGGAGCGAGGATGAAAGATTCCTGGATGAGCATAGTGAGAGTGAACAACTAAAAAATAAAAATAAAAAATAAACAAAAAAGCGAGGGCAGTGGGAGCGATTCAGATGTTATTAGACACATTTACTAGGATAATTTTGGAAAATCTCTTATCTGCTTATTGTGCTACTAGAGTTTTGGCGAGATTATATGGTACCTGAAAGTCGGAGGGGTGTGGCCACGGGTGTGGTGACCGCCAGTGTCTCCGGTGGGGGGAGGTAAGAGAGTCCGCAGCTGCAGGAGGACGCAAGCTCCGCTCATGTCTACAGTAAGAGCCGACTTATTACTACATTTCTCTCACCGAAACCTGCCTGTTGACATGTGGTCTTGACCGCTCTGTTCCATAGTAAAACTTCACCTTCGGGAATCTAAACAAGGAAACACCGGCTGTGTTTGTGTTGTCAAAGGCAGCTGCAATACACCACTTACCACCTACATCTTTCTTCTCTGACTTCTCCATTATTAATTGAACAAATTGCAAAAGATTCAGCAACACAGATGTCCACAATACTGTGTAATTATGCGATTAAAGCAGATGACTTTTAGCCGTGATCGGTGCTGGAAGAACATATCCGCTACAACCGGTGACGTCACGCGCACACATCATCATATGCGTCATCATTCCACGACATTTCCTACAGGATACTTCGCAGTATATTTAAAATTGCAATTTAGTAAACTAAACCGGCCGTATTGGCATGTGTTGCAATGTTAATATTTCATCATTGATATATAAACTATCAGACTGCGTGGTCAGTAGTAGTGGGTTTCAGTAGGCCTTTAAATATGTCAATGATTCATAACAACATTGATTTTGATGCATTATTTTTTTTTTTCAGCAATGACAGCTTTAAAGAAAAAAAACAACGCAACTTTTTCTCGTTATATATTTCACTTGTTTGCTCTTTTATGCCGCTTGTTTATGCGTTTTGTTTAATATAATTATATTTTTTGAGACTATTTAGAAGAAATATCTGCAGGCTGCACTTTGAACACCCCCTGATGTAGTCTCTATGTATGCATGGGTATATGTAATAATATATTACATTATGTTAATTAATGGATGGATATATTAATATATATATATATATTATATATATATATTAATACATACATTAAAATATGAATATATTAATATACATATAAAAATAAACATATATATATTTATATATTTTAACATATATACACATATATATATACACACACACATATATATATATATATATATATATATATATATATATATATATATATATATATATATATATATATATATATACATACACACATGATTATAATATGGTAAAATGTCAATCTTGCTTATGCATGGGTATATGGAAAAATCCATCCATTCATTTTTCTACCGCTTATTCCCTTTGGGGTCGGTGGTGCCTATCTCAGCTACAATCGGGCAGAATGCAACGTACACCCGAGACAAGTCGCCACCTCATCGCAAGGCCAAAACAGATAGACAACATTCACACTCACATTCACACACGAAGGACCATTTAGTGTTGCCAATCAACCTATCCCCAGTTGCATGTCTTTGGAAGCGGGAGGAAGCCGGAGTACCCGGAGGGAATCCACGCATTCACGGGGAAAACATGCAAACTCCACACAGAAAGATCCCGAGCCCGAGATTGAACCCTGGACTACTCAGGACCTTTGTATTGTGAGGCAGACACACTAACACCTCTTCCACCGTGGATATGGAAAAATATATTATATTAATGGATGGATGGATGGGTATATTAATATATACATTAAAATAGAAATATATATATACACAAATATATATATATATATATACAAAAAAATTATACATAGATATATTATATAAATATATATTTATATATGTATTAAGGGTGTAACGGTACGTGTATTTGTATCGAACCGTTTCGGTACGGGGGTTTCGGTTCGGCACGCGGGTGTACCGAACAAGTTCGGAAGCAGAAGTCTTCACAAGCTGCTCTGCTTTCTGCCTCTGTCTCTGCCTCATTGTCCCGCCCACACAACCATCTGATTGGTTACATACAAAGCCAATCAGCAGTGCGTATTCAGAGCGATGTAACAGCCAATCAGCAGTGCGTATTCAGACTTCAGAATGATGTAGTCAATGCTTTAGCGTCGAGGAGATATTCGTCTAGCAGGGGAGGAGTGGACTCTACCCAAATTATACTAAACACTTCCCAGTCACAACTATTACAAACATCACTATGAGCCCATTGACCTTCTAGAAACTTAAACTGCAGCTCAGGTAGCTCACAATATAGGCTTGAAATGAAGGCTAATTAGCTTTTAACATAACGTTAGCTAATTTTTCTTTGTGTGTGTGTGTGTGTGAGTGTGTGCGTGCGTACGTGTTTTAGGGGCAGCAAAGCCCTGTCTGTCTGTTATTTCATTGGACTCCATTGTGTTTAGGGATGAATAGTCTCTCCTATTGCAATTGTACTATTTTTCAGCTATAGTTACATGAATCATTAGTAATGTAGCAGCCTAGTTTTGAATAGCAGTGTCCCTACTGTCACATGTTGATAAAAATACAACATTTGCATAATAAAAGTGACCTCTAAACCGAGGTACGTACCGAACCGAAATTTTTGTGTACCGTTACACCCCTAATATATATATATATTTTAATGTATATATTTATATAATATATTAATATACCCATTTATCCATCCATTAATATAATATATTTTTCCATATACCCATGCAGCAGCAAGATTGACATTTTACCATATTATAATTTTATAAATATGGAAAAATAAATTATATTAATGGATGGATGGATGGATATATTAACATATATATTATCCATCCATCCATTTTCTACGGCTTGTCGCTTTTGGGGTCGCTGGAGCCTATCTCAGCTGCCTTCGGGCGGAAGGCGGTATACAGGGTATACACCCCTGGACAAGTCGCCACCTCATCACAGGCCCAACAGATATTATATTCATATATATATATAAACATGGTAAAATGTCAATATTGCTGCTGTTAGCTCATGCTAGCTAATACAGTGTAAAAATAACCATCACTATTAAAATAACCTGGCTCAGCCTCACCTCCGTGTCCTGCTCCAGAGTAACCGAGTGGCTTGCCGCCAGCCCCCAAAAAAGGAAAATTGAAAGAAAAAGATGTTGTGTTTAAACGCCTTGTCTGCCTAAAAACGTAGGCAGACAAGACAGTTATTCAGCTAGCTGTTACCCTGGCAGCTACACACTAAACATAGCCTACAGCAAAAACAAACAACATGGCGACATTCTTCAGCCACTGACAGCAGGATATTATTAAAACGTTATGTCAATATATTAGCTATCTTCTTTACACTGCAAGTGCCGCGGTTCTCCGGCACAAATGGCTAAAAAAATATATGAAATAGGTAGCTCTGTTTCCTTGCACCGTCGGGCTCATCAGACGCTGTAGTTACGCAATGGCGTAGCTTTAGAGTGACGTGAGATTGGACCTATCAGCGACGAGGATTTAAAAAACTGACCAATCAGGCGTGGGAAGCGGTTGGAGCTCAACATGGCCTCAGCCAATAAGAGTTGTCGATGGAGAAGCTTTTTTGGGGGGTTATTTTGCACGGCTGACTCAGATTTGCTCAAACAGTTGTATTTTTTGAAAGGAAATGTCTCCCTGGGAAAAAAGACTCAGTTGTTAGTTTTTTTAATAGAAAGTGGCGATGTGCGATACCACATGTTTTCTTTCCAAACCAAGTATTGAGTGAAATTCAGGGTGGTATCGGCCATAGACATCTTAAAAATAGACGCAGCATTGGCTGCTGTGAGGCAGGAAATTCGGCCGCCATCTTGAAGTGGTGATGAGGAGCCTAAACTGACAGTTGACAGGCAGAAAACAAATGAGCAGACTGTTGAAAATAGGAATCGTGGGGATTAATTTTCACAAGTAAGATTTAACATTAACGTACTATTGGTTGTATTTTGTGAAAAGAATATTACCACAGGAGTTGAGAAGGAGCAAAGATCTTCAATAGTACTGAAATCGTAGCCGCTACCAAACAAGAGTTTAACCATAATAGAATTGCTTGTCAATGGCATTAATTAAATGTAAAAATATCATACTTGAATAACATAAAGTTAAAATAAATGATCATGACACCTAAAACAAAATACACCAGCCGCCACTGATTATGATGCATTCTCATTTTAGGCAAAGTATAAGACAATACTTTCTTAATAGTATAATTGTAACCAGGAATAAGTCTTCAAAGTAACAATATTCAAATACTAACATTTTTGGGTAAGACAGAATTTGGTTTTATTCTGAATCCAGTGAAACAGATTGGTGGTTTTATCTGATATAAAGACTTTCAGGTGTTTGTATATGTTTAAGTATTTGGCAGACGCTTTTATCCAAAGCGACATACATAAAAAATACATGTAAAACAATCACTGTAAACATCATTTAAAGGCCTACTGAAATGAGATTTTCTTATTCAAACGGGGATAGCAGGTCCATTCTATGTGTCATACTTGATCATTTCGCGACATTGGCATATTTTTGCTGAAAGGATTTAGTAGAGAACATCGACGATAAAGTTTGCAACTTTTGGTTGCTAATAAAGAAGCCTTGCCTGTACCGGAAGTAGCAGACAATGTGCGTGTGATGTCACGGGTGGTGGAGCTCCTCACATCCTAACATTATTTACAATCATGGCCACCAGCAGCGAGAGCGATTCAGACCGAGAAAGCGATGATTTCTCCATTAATTTGAGCGAGGATGAAAGATTTGTGGATAAGGAAAGTGAGAGTGAAGGACTAGAAGAAAGAAAAAAGATGAGGGAAGTGGGAGCGATTCAGATGTTATTAGACACATTTACTAGGATAATTTTGGAAAATCCCTTATCTGCTTATTGTGTTATTAGTGTTTTAGTAAGATTATATGGTCGTACCTGAAAGTCGGAGGGGTGTGGCCACAAGTGTTTTCGATGGAAGCCACGTTTCTCAACGAGGCAAGGCAGCCGGGCTGAGATTTTTTTTTTTTCCCCTCCTCCACGGTGTAAGCACCCGACGGTCGGGGGTGGCTGGTGGGAGAAGGCAAGATAGTCCGCAGCTGCAGGAGGCACGACGCAAGCTCTCCGCTCATAATAAGGGTAAGAGTAGACTTATTATCATCATTTTCTCACCAAAACCTGCCGATTGAAATGTGGTAGGGAACCATGTTCGCTTGACCGCTCTGTTCCATAGTAAAGCTTCACCGTCAGTTTTCGGGAATGTAAACAAGGAAACACTGGCTGTGTTTGTGTTGCTAGAGGCGGCCGCAATACACCGCTTCCCAGCTACATCTTTCTTCTTTGACGTCTCCATTATTAATTGAACAAATTGCAAAAGATTCAGCAACACAGATGTCCATAATACTGTTTAAGTATGCAATTAAAGCAGACGACTTACAGTATAGCTGGAATCGGTGCTGGATCAAAATGTCCGCTACAATCCGTGACGTCACGCGCACGCGTCACCATACCGCGACAATTTCAACAGGATACTTCACGCGAAATTTAAAATTGCAATTTAGTAAACTAACCCGGCCGTATTGGCATGTGTTGCAATGTTAAGATTTCTTCATTGATATATAAACTATCAGACTGCGTGGTCGGTAGTAGTGGGTTTCAGTAGGCCTTTAAGGGAAGAATGAAATACAAAATATCAATACAAAGTGTCAAAACGGAATAAACAGTCTATAGGTCCCTAAGAGAGATATATATATATATATATATATATATCGAATCAATCAATCAATGTTTATTTATATAGCCCTGATGTATTCATACATTGTTTATGTAGGATATACGCATATATATATATATAGATATATAAAACCTAATCATATTATTTCTTCAATTTAAAAATAGTTGACCGTTTTTTCTCCCCTTCTCTGGGATTATATTCCCAGTTTAGATCTCGGACGTCTGGTCACTTCTAGCATATAAGAATATTTTATTATTGTTAAGCAAACATGTGTCCTTTATCATAGCTACACGTATGACAAAAAAAACACCTAAAAATCAGTGGTATTCAGTGAGGTAAGATGAATTAAATGCGCTGACAGTTCATTGCTCCTGCCAAATGAATTGCACCAAGTGGAGCGGATCAGCACTCCAAGATGGCGGCCCCGCGTCTCGCCAGCGCCAGCAGGCAGCAGCGCTCGATGCTGCGTCTACTTATAAGATGTCTATGGTATCGGCGGATCTAATACTTTGTGTCTGCTAAAATTCTAAAATGTGTGTATTTCAAATAAAATACATAAATATTAATGAATGTATCATAGAGTGGATAATACAAAACAGAGCTTTTCATTTCATATAACATATTTAAATAAGTATTACCATTATTAATATTTAGATTTTTTTTTCAAATTATATTCCTGCATATACACTATATTGGCAAAAGTATTTGGCCACCCATCCAAATGATGAGAATCAGGTGTCCCTAATCACTTGGCCCGGTGTATAAAATCAAGCACTTAGGCATGAAGACTGTTTCTGCAAACATTTGTGAAACTATGGGCCGCTCTCAGTGATTTCCAGCGTGGAACTGTCATAGGATGCCACCTGTGCAACAAAATCAGTCGTGAAATTTCCTCACTCCTATATATTCCAAAGTCAACTTTTTATGAGAAAATGGAAGAGTTTGGGAACAACAGCAACTCAGCCACCAAGTGGTAGGCCACGTAAACTGACGGAGAGGGGTCAGCATAGGGCAAAGACTTTCTGCACTTTCAGTTGCGACAAAGCTCCAAACTTCATGTGACCTTCCAATTAGCCCACGTACAGTACGAAGAGAGCTTCATGGAATGGCTTTCTATGGCCGATCAGCTGCATCTAAGCCATACATCACCAAGCCCAATGCAAAGCGAGGGATGCAGAGGTGTAAAGAACGTCACCACTGGACTGTAGAGCAGTGGAGACGCATTATCTGGAGTTATGAATCACACTTTTCCATCTGGCAATCTGATTGACCAGTTTGGGTTTGGAGGTTGCCAGGAGAACGCTACTTTTCGGACTGCTTTGTGCTGAGTGTGTAATTTGGTGGAGGAGGAATTATGGTGTGGGGTTGTTTTTCAGGAGTTGGGCTTGGCCCCTTAGTTCCAGTGATAGGAACCTTGAATGCTCCAGGATACCAGAACATTTTTGACAATTACCCCTGGGAATAGTTTAGAGCGGGCCCCTTCCTCTTCCAAAATGACTGTGCACCATTGTACAAAGCAAGGTCCATAAAGACATGGATGACAGAGTCTTTTGTGATGAACTTGACTGGCCTGCACAGAGTACTGACCTGAACCCGATAGACCACCTTTGGGATGAATTAGAATAGAGACTGAGTGCCAGGCCTTCAGTGTGTGACCTCACCGATGCACTTTTGAAAGAATGGTGGAAAATTCCTACAAACACACTCCGCAACCTTGTGGACAGCCCTTCCCAGACGAGTTGAAGCTGTAATAGCTGCAAAAGGTGGACCCACATCATATTGAACCATATTGGTTAGGAATGGGATGGCACTTCAAGTTCATATGTGAGTCAAGGCGGGTGGCCACATACTTTTGGCAATTTAGTGTATATTTGGTAGCAGTGGCATCGATCCACACATTTGGACATTTTGAAATGCCAGGTGCATGATGTCAGGGCACATATGTGGGACAAAATACAGCAAAAACACAGACTATCCAAAAAAACTTAATAAAACAAAAATAAAAAGGTGCACGGCAAAAAGTGTACTAAAAAAAAGGCAATGCCAGCAACACTCGTGTCTTTCTAATCATTTTGATATAAACTAAAATAGACCGGTTTCGACAATGTCTTCGTCTATGTGCAAATTTTTAACAGGAAGTGATGCACTTAAATAGTCACAGCTGTGGTCAATCAATTGTTATAATACAAAACCCGTTTCCATATGAGTTGGGAAATTTTGTTAGATGTAAATATAAACGGAATACAATGATTTGCAAATAATTTTCAGCCCTTTTCAGTTGAATATGCTACAAAAACAAGATATCTGATGTTCAAACTCAAAAACTTGATTTTTTTTGCAAATAATTAATTTAGAATTTCATGGCTGCAACACGTGCCAAAGTAGTTGGGAAAGGGCATGTTCACCACTGTGTAACATCACCTTTTCTTTTAACATCATTCAATAAACGTTTGGGAACTGAGGAAACTAATTGTTGGAGCTTTGAAAGTGGAATTCGTTCCCATTCTTGTTTTATGTAGAGCCCTCAGTCGTTCAAGAGTCCGGGGTCTCCGCTGCCGTATTTCACGCTTCATAATGCACCATCCACTTTTGATGGGAGACAGGTCTGGACTGCAGGCGGGCGACGAAAGTACCCGCACTCTTTTTTTACGAAGCCACGCTGTTGTATCAAGTGCTAAATGTGGCTTAGCATGGTCTTGCTGAAATAAGCAGGGGCATCCATGAAAAAGACAGTGCTTAGATGGCAGCATATGTTGTTCCAAAACCTGTATGTGCCTTTCAGCATTAATGGTGCCTTCACAGATGTGTAAGTTACCCATGCCTTGGGCACTAATGCACCCCCATACCATCACAGATGCTAGCTTTTGAACTTTGCGTCGACAACAGTCTGGAAGGTTCGCTTCCACTTTGGTCCGGATGACACGATGTCGAATATTTCCAAAAAACAATTTGAAATGTGGACTCTTCAGACCACAGGACACTTTTCCACTTTGCATCAGTCCATCTTAAATGATTTAGGGCCCAGAGAAGCGGGCGGCGTTTCTGGATGTTGTTGATAAATGGCTTTCGCTTTGCATAGTAGAGCTTTTTTTTTCAGCATTGCAGCATTGTTGTGTGGGTCAAAGGTGTGGAATTGGGCTGTCAGGATTCGGCAGGTGAACCCTGGCTGGGGGCGCCGTTGCGGGTGCGCAGCTGCGACTGAGCGATGTCCGCCAGGGCACTCTGGATCTTCTCCAGCAACATGTCGCCGCGGGATACAACGTCCCTCAGACGGGTTGCCGCCTCGTGATTCTCTTCTTCTAGCTGCCGCAGACTGGCCGCCTGGTAAATATAGATAAAGAGAGTGCATATATAGTGCATATCTGCATATAAAGAGAGTGGCAGATTATTCACAATATTTATGCAAGGCAGGAACAAATTGTCAGAATAATTGTATCTAAGTTATCACAAAACTTTGTGTTGCCATGAGTTCAAAAGCTGTCTTTGATCCTACCAAGCAAACGGCTTGCAAAACTCCACTGTGTACGATGGTTTCCTTTGATCTATTGTAATCCACAGAAAGATCTTGTCTTGACCCGAGATCAACAAAGCGGAGAGGAAGCAGTGCCTGACGCAAGCGCCAGGCATCTTTTCTTTGAACTGTTTTGTGAGGCAACGGCTATTTATGACCCCGTCTCCCTTTAGAAACAGTCGTTGCAATGTTATCAGTGAAAGTCCAAATAAAAGAGGAGGCATGCAATCCTTTTGTCAGCGCGTGGGACGACACTGGACAAGGGTACAGGTCTAGGCACTCTCCTCATTGACCTTAATTGAATCCTGTCTCTGTTTAATTCCTTGCTTCTTGTCTGTTTAATAGATGTCATCAGAGTTTGAACCTAACACAAATACTGTATGCTTTTCTTTTTTATGTATTCTAGCTTGTAAATAAACGCTGGCAAAAGTCAGCTAACAATGGAGCTAATAAGAGTCGATCTCTTCCGCTTATAAAACTCTTTCAAAAATCTCCATTAGAGGATTTATAGACATACTAAAAGTACCAT
>NC_084620.1:49987200-50072200 GCF_033978795.1 Nerophis ophidion | reverse complement strand
TTATTTTTATTGTTTTATTTGACAGGGACAGTACAATTAAACATTGCTACCCATAGGTAACCGATGTCAAAGTAAATAAGACTAATTTACAACCCTAGTCCCTGGTTAGGCTTTCCAAGAAAAGTTGAGAAAAGTGAAAAACACATACAAAAAGAAGTACAAAATAAAAACACATAAAAAAAATTTGGCCCCATTTGTGCATACTACACCATGTTCTAGTGCTCACACTTCTGATTTTCCTTAAGCCACTTTTTCAGTTTTGTGGAGAAAAGTTTAATGTCGGACTGTGACTTTAAAGGCCTACTGAAGCCCTCTACTACCGACCACGCAGTAAGTCTGATAGTTTATATATCAATGATGAAATCTTAACATTGCAACACATGCCAACATGGCCGGTTTAGTTTACTAAATTACAATTTTAAATTTCCCGCGGAGTTTCCTGTTGAAAACGTCACGGAATGATGACGCGTGTTTGTGACGTAATTGGTTGGAGGGGACATTTTAGCCCAGCACCACTTACGGCTAAACGTTGTCTCTTTTCATCGCATAATGACACAGTAATTTGGACATCTGTGTTGCTGAATCTTTTGCAATTTGTTCAATTAATAATGGAGACGTCAAATAAGAATGCTGTTGGTGGAAAGCGGTGGAAACACAGCCGGTGTTTCTTTGTTTGTTGTGAAGCTTTAACTCAGAGCGGTCAAGCGAACATGTTTCTCTACGTCAACCAGCAAGTTTTTGGATAGGAAAATTGGGATATTAAGTTGGCTCTTACCGGAGACTAGAGTGGATTATGCGACCTCCTCCTGTAGCTGTCAAAAAGGCAGCTTTGATCTTGGCTCCTCCATTGGCTTCTCTGAGAGACACTGGCGTTCACTGCAGCCCCCGGACTTTCAGATATGACTTTATAATCTCACTAAAACACTATTAACACGATAAGCAGATAAGGGATTTTCCAGAATTATCCTAGTAAATGTGTCCAATAACATCTGAATCGCTCACACTGCTGTCGCCTGGAGCAGTCACCTTTTCTTTTTTTTGTGCTTCACTCTAACTTTCCTCATCCACAAATCTTTCATCCTCGCTCAAATTAATGGGGAAATCGTCGCTTTCTCGGTCCGAATCGCTCTCGCTGCTGGTGGCCATGATTATAAACAATGGGAGGAGCTTCACAACTCGTGACGTCACGCGCACATCGTCTGCTACATCCGGTACAGGCAAGGCTTTTTTATTAGAGACCAAAAGTTGCAAACTTTATCGTCAATGTTCTCCACTAAATCCTTCTGGCAAAAATATGGCAATATAGCGAAATGATCAAGTATGACACATCGAATGGACCTGCTATCCCCATTTGAATAAGAAAATCTCATTTCAGTAGGCTTTTAAAATCATATATTTTCCTTTGATGTATTTAGCATTTTAATTTGTTTGTCCCGGACCTACAAGTATTGATTATGAAATAATTTAAAGATATTTCACCCTTCATGAAACACCTGTCAAGCGCCATGCACTACAGTTCTCGTAATAAACAATTGTATAATTGTTTGTATCAATCCCAATGGATGCCTAAAATAGATAATTTAGGTAAAGCAACAAAAAAACATATTTAAAGGCCTACTGAAACCCACGACTACCGACCACGCAGTCTGATAGTTCATATATCAATGATGAAATCTTAACATTGCAACACATGCCAATACGGCTGGTTTAGTTTACTAAATTACAATTTTTAAATTTCCCGCGACGTGTGTTGAAAACGTCGCGGAATGATGACGCTTATGTGGACGCGTGCTTGTGACGTTATTGGTTGGAGCGGACATTTTATCCCAGCACCACTCACGGCTAAAAGTCGTCTGTTTTAATCGCATAATTACACAGTATTTTGGACATCTGTGTTGCTGAATCTTTTGTGATTTGTTCAATTAATAATGGAGACTACAAAGAAGAATGCTGTTGGTGGAAAGCGGTGGATTGCAACTGCTTTTAGCAACCAAAACACAGCCGGTGTTTCTTTGTTTGTTGTGAAGCTTTAATATGGAACAGAGCGGTCAAGCGATCATGCTTCTCTACCACATGTCCACCGGCAGGTTTCGGTGAGAAAATTGTGGTAATAAGTCGGCTCTTACCGCAGACATGAGCGGAGCTTGCGTTCTCCTGCAGCTGTCAAAGAGGCAGCTGCGACTTTCTTGGCTCCCATCAAAGACACCGGCGGTCACCACACCCCTCCGACTTTCAGGTATGACTTTATAATCTCACTAAAACACTAGTAACATGATAAGCAGATAAGGGATTTTCCAGAATTATCCTAGTAAATGTGTCTAATAACATCTGAATCGCTCCCACTGCAGACCCCTTTTATTTTTCTTTCTAGTGCTTCACACGAATTTTCCTCATCCACGAATCTTTCATCCTCGTTCAAATTAATGGGGAACTTGTCGCTTTCTCGGTCCGAATCGCTCTCAATGCTGGTGGCCATGATTGTAAACAATGGGAGGAACTTCACAACTCCTGACGTCATGCGCACATCGTCTGCTACATCCGGTACAGGTAAGGCTTTTTTATTAGAGACCAAAAGTTGCAAACTTTATCGTCAATGTTCTCCACTAAATCCTTCCGGCAAAAATATGGCAACATTGCGAAATGATCAAGTATGACACATCGAATGGACCTGCTATCCCCGTTTGAATAAGAAAATCTAATTTCAGTAGGCTTTTAAAATCATATATTTTCCTTTGATGTATTTAGCATTTTAATTTGTTTGTCCCGGACCTACAAGTATTGATTATGAAATAATTTAAAGATATTTCACCCTTCATGAAACACCTGTCAAGTGCCATGCACTACAGTTCTCGTAATAAACAATTGTATAATTGTTTGTATCAATCCCAATGGATGCCTAAAATAGATAACTTAGGGAAAGCAACAAAAAAACATATTTAAAGGCCTACTGAAACCCACGACTACCGACCACGCAGTCTGATAGTTCATATATCAACGATGAAATCTTAACATTGCAACACATGCCAATACGGCAGGTTTAGTTTACTAAATTACAATTTTTAAATTTCCCGCGACGTGTCTGTTGAAAACGTCGCGGAATGATGACGCTTATGTGGACGCGTGCTTGTGACGTTATTGGTTGGAGCGGACATTTTATCCCAGCACCACTCACGGCTAAAAGTCGTCTGTTTTAATCGCATAATTACACAGTATTTTGGACATCTGTGTTGCTGAATCTTTTGCAATTTGTTCAATTAATAATGGAGACTACAAAGAAGAATGCTGTTGGTGGAAAGCGGTGGATTGCAACTGCTTTTAGCAACCAAAACACAGCCGGTGTTTCTTTGTTTGTTGTGAAGCTTTAATATGGAACAGAGCGGTCAAGCGATCATGCTTCTCTACCACATGTCCACCGGCAGGTTTCGGTGAGAAAATTATGGTAATAAGTCGGCTCTTACCGCAGACATGAGCGGAGCTTGCGTTCTCCTGCAGCTGTCAAAGAGGCAGCTGCGACTTTCTTGGCTCCCATCAAAGACACTGGCGGTCACCACACCCCTCCGACTTTCAGGTATGACTTTATAATCTCACTAAAACACTAGTAACATTATAAGCAGATAAGGGATTTTCCAGAATTATCCTAGTAAATGTGTCTAATAACATCTGAATCGCTCCCACTGCAGACCCCTTTTATTTTTCTTTCTAGTGCTTCACACGAATTTTCCTCATCCACGAATCTTTCATCCTCGTTCAAATTAATGGGGAACTCGTCGCTTTCTCGGTCCGAATCGCTCTCACTGCTGGTGGCCATGATTGTAAACAATGGGAGGAACTTCACAACTCGTGACGTCATGCGCACATCGTCTGCTACATCCGGTACAGGCAAGGCTTTTTTATTAGAGACCAAAAGTTGCAAACTTTATTGTCAATGTTCTCCACTAAATCCTTCCGGCAAAAATATGGCAACATTGCGAAATGATCAAGTATGACACATCGAATGGACCTGCTATCCCCGTTTGAATAAGAAAATCTAATTTCAGTAGGCTTTTAAAATCATATATTTTCCTTTGATGTATTTAGCATTTTAATTTGTTTGTCCCGGACCTACAAGTATTGATTATGAAATAATTTAAAGATATTTCACCCTTCATGAAACACCTGTCAAGTGCCATGCACTACAGTTCTCGTAATAAACAATTGTATAATTGTTTGTATCAATCCCAATGGATGCCTAAAATAGATAACTTAGGGAAAGCAACAAAAAAACATATTTAAAGGCCTACTGAAACCCACGACTACCGACCACGCAGTCTGATAGTTCATATATCAACGATGAAATCTTAACATTGCAACACATGCCAATACGGCAGGTTTAGTTTACTAAATTACAATTTTTAAATTTCCCGCGACGTGTCTGTTGAAAACGTCGCGGAATGATGACGCTTATGTGGACGCGTGCTTGTGACGTTATTGGTTGGAGCGGACATTTTATCCCAGCACCACTCACGGCTAAAAGTCGTCTGTTTTAATCGCATAATTACACAGTATTTTGGACATCTGTGTTGCTGAATCTTTTGCAATTTGTTCAATTAATAATGGAGACTACAAAGAAGAATGCTGTTGGTGGAAAGCGGTGGATTGCAACTGCTTTTAGCAACCAAAACACAGCCGGTGTTTCTTTGTTTGTTGTGAAGCTTTAATATGGAACAGAGCGGTCAAGCGATCATGCTTCTCTACCACATGTCCACCGGCAGGTTTCGGTGAGAAAATTATGGTAATAAGTCGGCTCTTACCGCAGACATGAGCGGAGCTTGCGTTCTCCTGCAGCTGTCAAAGAGGCAGCTGCGACTTTCTTGGCTCCCATCAAAGACACTGGCGGTCACCACACCCCTCCGACTTTCAGGTATGACTTTATAATCTCACTAAAACACTAGTAACATTATAAGCAGATAAGGGATTTTCCAGAATTATCCTAGTAAATGTGTCTAATAACATCTGAATCGCTCCCACTGCAGACCCCTTTTATTTTTCTTTCTAGTGCTTCACACGAATTTTCCTCATCCACGAATCTTTCATCCTCGTTCAAATTAATGGGGAACTCGTCGCTTTCTCGGTCCGAATCGCTCTCACTGCTGGTGGCCATGATTGTAAACAATGGGAGGAACTTCACAACTCGTGACGTCATGCGCACATCGTCTGCTACATCCGGTACAGGCAAGGCTTTTTTATTAGAGACCAAAAGTTGCAAACTTTATCGTCAATGTTCTCCACTAAATCCTTCCGGCAAAAATATGGCAACATCGCGAAATGATCAAGTATGACACATCGAATGGACCTGCTATCCCCATTTGAATAAGAAAATCTAATTTCAGTAGGCTTTTAAAATCATATATTTTCCTTTGATGTATTTGGCATTTTAATTTGTTTGTCCCGGACCTACAAGTATTGATTATGAAATAATTTAAAGATATTTCACCCTTCACGAAACACCTGTCAAGTGCCATGCACGACAGTTCTCGTAATAAACAATTGTATAATTGTTTGTATCAATCCCAATGGATGCCTAAAATAGATAACTTAGGGAAAGCAACAAAAAAACATATTTAAAGGCCTACTGAAACCCACGACTACCGACCACGCAGTCTGATAGTTCATATATCAACGATGAAATCTTAACATTGCAACACATGCCAATACGGCTGGTTTAGTTTACTAAATTACAATTTTGAAATTTCCCGCGAAGTGTCTGTTGAAAACGTTGCGGAATGATGACGCTTATGAGGACGCGTGCTTGTGACGTTATTGGTTGGAGCGGACATTTTATCCCAGCACCACTCACGGCTAAAAGTCATCTGTTTTAATCGCATAATTACACAGTATTTTGGACATCTGTGTTGCTGAATCTTTTGCAATTTGTTCAATTAATAATGGAGACTACAAAGAAGAATGCTGTTGGTGGAAAGCGGTGGATTGCAACTGCTTTTAGCAACCAAAACACAGCCGGTGTTTCTTTGTTTGTTGTGAAGCTTTAATATGGAACAGAGCGGTCAAGCGAACATGTTTCTCTACCACAAGTCCACCGGCAGGTTTCGGAGAGAAAATTGTGGTAATAAGTTGGCTCTTACCGGAGACATGAGCGGAGCTTGCGTTCTCCTGCAGCTGTCAAAGAGGCAGCTGCGACTTTCTTGGCTCCCATCAAAGACACCGGCGGTCACCACACCCCTCCGACTTTATAATCTCACTAAAACACTAGTAACACAATAAGCAGATAAGGGATTTTCCAGAATTATCCTAGTAAATGTGTCTAATAACATCTAAATCGCTCCCACTGTCAACGTCTTTTATTTTTCTTTCTAGTGCTTCACTCGAATTTTCCTCATCCACAAATCTTTCATCCTCGCTCAAATTAATGGGGAACTCGTCGCTTTCTCGGTCCGAATCGCTCTCGCTGCTGGTGGCCATGATTGTAAACAATGTGAGGATGTGAGGAGCCCTACAACCCGTGACGTCAAGCGCACATCGTCTGCTACTTCCGGTACAGGCGAGGCTATTTTATTGGCGACCAAAAGTTGCAAACTTTATCGTCGATGTTCTCTACTAAATCCTTTCAGCAAAAATATGGCAATATCGTGAAATGATCAAGTACGACACATCGAATGGACCTGCTATCCCCGTTTAAATAAGAAAATCTCATTTCAGTTGGCCTTTAACTCCAGTGGCAAAGACTTCCGCAGATGTGAGGCATTCAATGAGAACGCAGACTGACTCTTTACACATCACATCAGGGACTAATCCATAAAGACACTTAAAAAAAGCTTTTACAAATGAGAAATTTTTAGATTTCTTTTTTTTTTTTGTGCTTCACTCTAACTTTCCTCATCCACGAATCTTTCATCGTTGCTCAAATTAATGGGGAACTTGTCGCTTTCTCGGTCCGAATTGCAGTTGCTGCTGGTGGCTATGATTATAAACAATGTGAGGAGCCCTACAACAGGTGACGTCAGGCGCACATCGTCTGCTACTTCCGGTACAGGCAAGGCTTTTTTATTAGCGACCAAAAGTTGTGAACTTTATCATCGATGTTCTCTACTAAATCCTTTCAGCAAAAATATGGCAATATCGCAAAATGATCAAGTATGACACATAGAATGGACCTGCTATCCCCGTTTAATTTAAATAAGAAAATCTCACTTCAGTAGGCCTGTAAGGAGACATTGATCAAGCACCTTCGGTTTGGTTTGCAGGCTGGTCGCTGTTGATCGACGTCTGGATGTTGCTGAAGGAGGCAGGCGGAGCAGACTGTTGCAGCACCCCGATGGCGTTACAAAACTGATCTGCGAGCTGGGCGCACACACAAATTGGTTATATAAACGTTTTATGTGATTAAAGTACAATTGTATCAACGTTTGGCGGGTATGTTCTTTAACACGTTACCGAATTGACGGCGTCTTGCAGCTGTGTTAGTCTGTCCGCCATGTTTGTTTACTGTCTTCTTCGTTTTACTCCAACCGGAAGTGGAACCACCAAGCGACTGCGACACATCACTGCCCCCCCTTTGTTCTTCTTCTTCTTCTTTTGTTTTTATGGCGGTTGGCAAGCAACCTTCTGGTGCGCATTACCGCCACCTACTGTAATGGAGTGTGGACCGAGGTGGATCCCTACTCTATCTTCCAGGGGTGTCAAAGAGTTGGCCAAAAATTTAAACTGAACAAAGCTGCAGGCCAAAAGTTGAACAAATGAACTTTTTAATAGGGACCCAAACAAGTTTTGCATTGAATATTGAACAAGCAAGGCTTATATAACTTTATAGTGACATGCAAAATCGAGTTTCAAATAATAATAATTTAAAAATATTAATGGCATATCAAATAAAATTTAAATAAAAATTGAGTGCCTCTTTTCTATTTGCAGCCTTCTGAGGTAAATATCAAAATAAACATTGTCCACAGGCTAAAAATAAATTTGAAAATAAAATAACAATAATGAATGAACCAAACATTCAAGCCTTGAAGTAACAAGAGAAAGTGCATGAATAAATTGTTAATTATTGCTCAGTTTGCTACACTTATTTGCTTGAACAATGAATATGGAACAAGCAATAAGTATATAACTTAATAGTGCAAAATCAACATTCAAAAAACAAACGGAAAAAAAATAAATGGTCAAATAAATACCATTTTAATAAAACATTTAATGCCTCTTTTCTATTTGCAGCCTTCTGAGGTAAATATCAACATTACATTTTTCCACGGGCTAATAAATCTTAAAATAAAATAATAATGAGATGGGTGGGGTTGGTGGTGGGAGGCGGGTTTTGGGGGTAGTCAGTGCTGCAAGGGGTTCTGGGTATTTGTTCTGTTGTGTTAAGGTTCGGATGTTCTCCCGAAATGTGTTAGTCATTCTTGTATGGTGTGGGTTCACAGTGTGGCGCATATTTGTAACAGTGTTAAAGTTGTTTATACGGCCACCCTCAGTCTGAGCTGTATGGCTGTTGAGCAAGTATGCGTGGCATTCACTTAAGTGTGTGTACAAGTCGCATATATCATGTGACTTGGCCGGCACGCTGTTTGTATGGAGTAAAAGCGGACGTGACAACATATTGTAGACGACGCTACAGGCAGTGCCTTTATAGTACCGGCGGGCCAGCTCCAATGTTAATCTGATATTGCCTCAAGGGCCAAATGAAATTGTACGGCAGGCCAAATTTGGCCCGCGGGCCAGAGTTTGACACCCATACTATATTATTTTATTCAACCCAGTGTTTTTTAAATATGTGTATATTGCTTTATATCCTGTTTTCTGAATGCAATCCTGATATATCTCCCACTTCTAACCTAATATTTTATTTCGCTAACTTACTTTCCAGTATTTCTCTTTCTCTATTGTATTTCCTACATTGTATTAAAACATGGTCAACATTTTTTATCTGATGGCAAAAATCACACAGCCCTGTAGTATGTTTTCCTATCAATTTTAGTGAACTATTTAGACGTGTATGTCCTAATCTCATTCTAGTAATAATGTCTTCTTCCTTCCTATTTCTACCCCCTCCTCTCATTACACCTACTCTCCTCTGGACTTTGTAATACTCTCTACCTTTTGTTTCCTTATTCCAATTATCCTGCCTTTTGTTTATTGTGTTCTATCTTAATTATGCTCTTCACTTCTTCTTTACTGTGCTTAATTTCCATGTTTACTTCTGTTTTAGTGGTTGCTTGTTTTGCATATCTATCAGCTAACTCATTCCCCACATATCCTACATGAGCAGTAACCCAGAGAAATGTTACCACACCTTCCGCTTTATTTATCCTGTAGAATGCCTGAACAGTGTCATAAAACAGGGGTGTCAAACTCAAATACAGAGAGGGCCAAAATTTAAAACTGAACAAAGCCGCGGGCCAAGGTTGAACAAATGAACCTTTTAGGTCAGGGGTAGGGAACCTATGCCTCTAGAGTGACTGCATCTGGCTCTCAGATAAATCTTAGCTGACGTTGCTTAACACGATAAGTAATTGATAATTCCGCTGGTAATCACAGTGTTAAAAAAAACGTTCAAATTATAAAACATTCTCATGCATTTTAATCCAACCATCCGTTTTCTATCGCACTTGTCCAAGATGTCGCATTAATGGTAAGAAGTATTATATTTATCATTGGTTAACTGTAGAATAACAATGTTATTCAAAAGAATAAAATACTTATTTTACTCTAAAAATGTTGGTCTTACTTAAAAATGCACGCTTTTAGTTGTACCGTATTTCCTTGAATTGCCGTCGGGGCGCTAATTAATTTAAAACCTTTTCTCACTCCTGTGTTTACCAAAGGCATGCAGTAAAGACAAGCATGCGCTAATTGTTTTAAAACCTCTTCTCAGTCCGGCGCTTACCAAAGGCATGCGGTAAATTTAGGCCTGCGCTTATAAATTTGAGTGTGATGTAAAGCACATTTAATTAAAAAAAAATGTATGGTCTTACCTTTACTTATAAATGAAGTCTATGCGCAGCTCCTTCTGATCAAAAGCATCGATAACTCGTTTACAGAAGTATTCCTTATCTTTCTTCAGTTTTAAAAGTATCTCTGTCTCGCTGAAGATCTTCCTTTATTACCTCCTGCTTCGATTGTAAGTTCAGTTTGGAAAACTGCTTTATTTTAGATATGTAATCCTCCATGTTGAAAGTGCAAGCAAGAGGAAAAAATAAACAATCGCTGCTCACTCTTGCTGCTTGTTGTCGCTTCTTCTGCAGCCGGATAGTCGCAAGAAGGATCACTAGCGCCCTCTACCACCAGGAGGCGGCATATTTGACACACGCAGCTACGGTATATTAATAAAACATAGCTGCTTACTGTTCTTTTGAGCATATTCAATAGCTTGGACTTTAAATCTTACTGAATAGCTCTTAATTTTCTTCCCTTTATGCGATTTCAAATGATTGAAATCAGCCTCCTCCATTTTGAAAATGATGACAGGTGAAGTGTCACTCGTGATGTGACGAGTTTGACCCGGCGTAAATTCTAGGCATATGCTAATTATTTTGCCAAACGCGTTTGACCCGGCGTTAATCCTGAGCCGGTGGTAATGCTAAGCATGCGCTAATTATTTTGCGAAACGAGTTGGACCCGGCAGTAATTCTAGGCAGGCGCCTAATATATACCTGGCGGCAATTCAAGGAAATACGGTATTCAGTGTTAAAAAAATATTATATGGGTCTCACGGAAATACATTTTGAAATATTTGGCTTTCTTGGTTCTCTCAGGCAAAAAGGTTCCCGACCCCTGTTTTAGGTGGTAGCGTGTAGTTAGTGCTGCAAGGGGTTCTGGGTATTTGTTCTGTTGTGTTTGTCATTCTTGTTTGGTGTGGGTTCACAGTGTGGTGCATATTTGTAACAGTGTTAAAGGTCTTTATACGGCCACCCTCAGTGTGACCTGTATAGCTGTTGACTAAGTATGCATTGCATTCACTTATGAGTGTGTACAAACTGCTTATATCATGAGGCTTGACCGGCACGCTGTTTGTATGGAGGATAAGCGGACGTGACGACAGGTTGTAGAGAACATTAAAGGCATTGCCTTTAAGGCACGGCCCCCAATATTGTTGCCCGGGTGGAAATTGGGAGATATTCACGAGAATGGTTGCCCAGGGAGATTTTCGGGAGGGGCACTGAACTTTGGGAGTCTCCCGGGAAAATCGGGAGGGTTGGTAAGTATGAGTATTAGCGGTGAATGCGGTGTTATAATACTGGCGGGCCAGCTCTAATGTTAATTTGATATTGCCTCCAGGGCCAAATGAAATTACATGGCGGGCCAAATTTAGCCCACGGGCCAGAGTTTGACACCCCTGTCATAATCTATATCTTATCTTGTTTCTGATGCTATGTTTTTTATGCACACGACTACTTTCCTTGCTTTGTTTTCCTCTATCCAGTTAACTGCCATTTAAATTGCTACCAATTCCCCCGTAAAAACAGATAGTTTATCACTGATTCTTTTATTTAACACCATGTTTCCTTGCGGGATAACTGCAGCAGCCCCTACCTTACTATTTATAATTTTTGATGCATCTGTATATATCATGATGTTGTCAAAAAACATTTCCTCAATCCATTGTTCTATCTGGTAACTATTTATTTTCTATTCTTTAATAATTGCATGTTCACCTTTGGGTTGTCATACATCCACGGTGGTATTGCAGGAATTGGTACTGTAGGGCTAACTTTAATATTGTCAATTTGAGCTTTGTTAGATATGTCTCCTATTACCCACCCAAAACTATTAATTTTTTTCTTCTCTTTTTCTTGGCAGTTTATTAGCACTTGACGGGTTGGATGTCCTTGCTTGGATCCTTATAAGTTTGCCCAATAAACTGCTGAGAGTTGATCTCCCCTCATGTCCAAATGTTTTTTGTTTATTTCTATTTGTAATGCTGCAACTGGGGTTGATTTAGTAGCTCCACAACATAACCTTAAAGCCTGTGACTGAATCCGGTCTATTTTCCCAAGTAGTGTTTTTGAAGCAGATTGATAAATAATACATCCGTAATCAATAACAGATGGAATTAAAGTGATATATATTGTTTTCAATGTCAACCTATCAGCCCCCCAATCTTTACCCCTCAAAGCCCTCATTATATTTAACACCTTTTTACTTTTCTCCACTATTTTGCTGATGTGGGTTGACCAGTTAGTATTTTTATCAAACCTTATTCCTCAATATTTAAATACTTGAACCTCTTCTATATTTTCTCCATAGAGTTTTATTTGGAGCTTGTTTTGTACTTTCCTCTTTGTAAAATGTATGACTTTTGTCTTTCCAACAGAGAATCTTAAACCCCAAGCCGTTCCCAAGTCTTGAACATTATTTACCGCTTTTTGAATCTTCTTTTCTATATGATTTGTATTTCTACCTCTCTTCCACGTCACTCCATCACCAGCAAACAATCCCACCTCCACTGAACCCTCCCACTTCACTAAAAACTTCATTTATCATGATGGAAAATAGTACTGGACTTATTATACTCCCTTGCGGGGTCCCATTTTCCACTTCATATTCTCCGCTATATTCATTCTCTATTTTTACTAATAATGTTCTACTTGTTAAGAAGTCTTTTGTCCATCTGTACATTCTTCCTCTAATCCCAATCTTATTTCATTTCATCAGCAACCCGTTTCCACAACATATATGCTTTCTCTATGTCAAAAAATACCGCAATTATACTTTCTTTATTTATTTGTCCCTTCCTAATTTCCTCTTCTAGCTGCACTGCTTTGCAAAAAACACTTTGGTAGTTTTTTATTATTTATTTTGATTCTAAATAATATATTAGTCTTTCATGAATCATTTTTTCCATTACTTTGCCCAAATTTGAGGTCAATGCTATCGGCCTATAATTTCCTGCCTCTTCCGGGTCTTTCCCTGGCTTGCATATTGGAATTATTACAGCTGTTTTCCACTCAGCTAGTAATTTTCCTTCTTCATATATCCTATTATATAATTTCAAGACCACTTCTTTCCCGATGCTACCTAAGTTTTTGATCATTTGATAACTCACCAGGTCTTTCCCTGGCGTCATATTTTTAACCTTTTTTAAAATTCGAACCATTTCATCCAAGGAAAAAGTCAAAATAGTGTTGGTAAAGCTATTATCGCTGTCTTCCTTCATTTGCCCAATATTTAAACTAATATTTTCTTCTCTCTTTAGTTTTTCTACATTTCTGAAATTATCATTACTGTGCACTTTAACAAAGGTTTTTGCTAAAAGTTCTGCTTTTTCTTTATTTTCTACCACACACCGTGTTCCATCTTTCATCACAGGATTTTTATCTTCTTTTCTGACCCCTGACATTCTCTTGATCATTCCCCACACTTGGCCTAAAGGAATAGTTCTATTTAGTGTTTCACAAAAATTTCTCCAATAGTGTTTTCTTGTTTTTTTAATAACATACCTTAGTCTAGCTTGGTGCCTTTTATATTGCATCATATCTTGGGAATTATGAGTTCTTCTCAATATTCTAAATGCTCTATTCCGTTCTTGTATTGCATCTGTGCACTCTTGTGGCCACCACGGCACTATCTTCCTTCTTCTCCCTATATTACTCCTTGGTATGTTCTGCTCGGCTGCTTCCATTATGCACTTAGTAATATCTGTATTTTGTTCACTTCCTGTTCTCAATATATTCACAATATATAGTCCATAAGTAAAAAGTAATCACAATAAAAATAAATAATTGGTGAAGTAAGTTTTATCCCATACGATAAGTAAGATTATGTTTGGAATGAATGGGTGAATAATATCAGAATGTTTATCATGGTTCTTCTTTTTTGTACTTTGTAAACACTTCCAGTTTGAAGAGTTTCTTAAGGTGGATGATATTAGTACATTGTTTGGTTGCTTTGCTTAATCCATTCCATAATTTAATTCCACACACTGATACACTAAAGGTCTTAAGTGTTGTACGTGCGTACACATGTTTTAAATTACATTTTTCTCTAAGATTATATTTCTCTTCTTTTGTCAAGAGGAATTGTTGTATATTCTTGGGAAGCATGTTATAGTTTGCTTTGTGTATAATTTTAGCTGTTTGCAATTTCACTATGTCGTGGAATTTCAGTATCTTTGATTCAATAAATAAAGGGTTTGTATGTTCTCTATATCCAACATTATGTATTATTCTAACTGATCTTTTTTGTAACACTGTTAGTGAATGAAGTGTACTTTTGTAATTATTCCCCCATATTTCTACACAGTAACTCAGATATAGTAACACTATTGAGCAGTAGAGAATATAAAGTGATTTTTGGTCTAGAACATATTTGGCTTTATTCATTATTGACGTATTTCTTGCTACTTTATGTTGGATATTTTTTACATGAGATTTCCAGTTTAATTTATCATCAATCGTTATACCTAGAAATTTGGTTTCATTTACTCTTTCAATTTCTATTCCGTCTATTTGTAATTGTGTTTGACTTTCTTTTCTACTGTTACCAAATAGCATTATTTTACTTTTACTGACATTCAATGATAGTCTGTTTTTGTCAAACCATTTTTTTAATTTGTTCATTTCTTCTGTTATTATTTGTATTATCCTCTGTGTGTTCTCTCCCGAACAAAACGCTGTTGTTTGTTCTGTGTCGTGTTTGTGTCTTCTCTCCATTGCTCTGTTTATTGCAGTTCTGAGTGTTGCTGGGTCAGGTTTGGTTTTGGAATTGGATTGGATTGTTGTGGTATTGCTGTGTATTGTTTTGTTGGATTGATTAAAAAAATTAAAATAAAATAAAAAAATCGATTCTGAATCGCACATATCGTGAGAATCGCGATTAGTATTCGAATCGATTTTTCCCACGCCCCTACTTTTCATACATTGTTTCATACGTAAACAAACTGCCACAATCAAATACTGCATTACGTCATCCCCCTTCGTCCTTGTTTGTAATCACGCGAGATTCCGCGAGATGTGATCAGTTTGATTTTATTTTGAAGATGTTGCAGTTAGATATAACCTTATCATTTATAGTCTTCGTTAATAATTTGATACTTGTTTATTAAGGGCCAACAAAGTCTGAAAACCGTGCCGCCCATATTTGATTGTGTTTCCAAGGCGACCGGTCGTGAAATAAGGAGCCGCCTTGAGTTACTCATTGATGTCTGCTAGCCTGCAGCTAATGTTAGCTTCGCAACATCAACAGGAAGTAACGAGCAAGCTAAATCCTAATGTCTTGCATTTTAAGTTCTCCAGGTAATTCATACTTTTTTTATTTTATTATTCCACCTCGAATATAACAGCAGTGTTATAATCTACCCGACACAATGTGCCGTTTATAATCAAGGTTTGGTGAATTAGTGTAGCCTAACTTCGTTTGCTTGCTAGCCTAGCATGTTAGCATTTGCTCTTCCGAGTAGATAAATTAATATCACTCTGTTTATCTCCGTCGTTAAATTTACCTAAACTTCCTATCATAGCGTTTATAAACACGCGTATTTAAAATGGATGGCTTAAAGCAGATTTGGCAGTGCAATTAGAAGGGATAGCAACATGCTGGGGATAGCAACATGCTAAGTGTGTTTTTATTTTACTACCGAATAAGCGAAGCCTTTTTATAACTTGATATCAACGTGTCTGTTTTGAGATATCAAGCAGGATACATTAGTCCATGGCAGACATGTTTTGTTTTGACGGAAGGCTATGGTGTCAATTCGACCATGCATACAATAAAAGGGACAAGCGGTAGGAAATGGATGGATGGATGGACATACCGTCACGGTCAATAGTCTACATCCATCCATTTTCTACTGCTTATTCCCTTTGGGTTCGCGGGGGGCGCTGGTGCCTATCTCAGCTACTATCGGGCAGAAGACGGTGTACACCCTGGACAATTCGCTACCTCATTGCAGGGCTAACACAGATAAACAGACAACATTCACACTCACATTCACACACTAGGGTCAATTTAGTGTTGCCAATCAACCTATCCCCAGGTGCATGTCTTTGGAAAAGTGTACATACACTTGTAAATAACGTAATGTCATGGCTGACTTGAGTTTCCAATCATTTCTACAACTCTTATTTTTTGTGATAGAGCGATTGAAGCACTTCCTTGTTGGTAACCCCCCCAAAAAATGTATGAAGTTTGGTTCTTTTGTGAATTTATTATGGGTCTACTGAAAATGTGAGGGTCTAAAGCAGGGGTCACCAACCTTTTTGAAACCAAGAGCTACTCTTTGGGTACTGATTAATGCAAAGGGCTACCAGTTTAATACACACTTAAATATATTGCCAGAAATAGCCAATTTGCTCAAGTTACCTTTAATAAATAAATCTATATATATATATATATATATATATATATATATATATATATACATATAAAATGGGTATTTCTGTCCGTCATTCTGTCATACATTTTTTTTTCTTTTAGGGAAGGTTTTTTGTAGAGAATAAATGATGAAAAAAACACTTAATTGAACGGTTCAAAAAAGGAGAAAACAGGAAAAAATGAAAATTAAATTTTGAAACATGGTAAATCTTCAATTTCAACTCTTTAAAATTAAAAATTCAACCGAAAAAAGAAGAAGAGAAAAACTAGCTAATTCAAATCTTTTTGAAAAAATTAAATATATTTATGGAACATCATTATTCATTTTTCCTGATTTAGATTAATTTTAGAATTTTGATGACATGTTTTAAATAGGTTAAAATCCAATCTGCACTTTGTTACAATATATAACAAATTGGACCAAGCTATATTTCTAACAAAGACAAATCATTATTTCTTTTAGATTTTCCTGAACAAAAATTTTAAAAGAAATTCAAAAGACTTTGAAATAAGATTTAAATTTGATTCAACCGAGCTATACTGCCCCACATTTATTTGACACATCTTATCCATGCTATTTATAATGTATTAAATGTAATAAAATACCAATTGACTAATTTAGAGTTACATTACAGGTTTGATACACACATTTTCAACACGGTATTACTATAAAATATATAATGAAATATTAAGTAATTTCACTTTATGTGTCAGTAAAAAAAAATATTTCTTGCCTTATACTTTCACATTTGGCTAAATTACTCTTAAAAATATATTTTTTCTTGTTCTTTGTGGCAATCTCACTGGACAGCCGTCTAAAAAGTCAATTATTGCCCTCAGGATTATATGTTGAATGCATGTATCTGATCTGATACGTCAGGCGTTTTAGGAAAAAACTTATCGCCGATGACGTAGAGTGCTCAAAAACGTATGTATCACTTATGATACATTTGGTGTTGTAGGTTTTAAAGACTAGCAGGCATTGTTTGTGGGAAAAGTAAAATATTAGTTCCCACCGATGTGTGTAATTTCCACAGACATGAACTGCACTTTGGAGAAAGTCCTGGCCGATGCCAAATCGTTGGTGGAAAGGCTCCGTAACCATGACAACGCTGCAGAACTATTAATTGAGCAGACAACCTATCTCAACAAGCGGGTGGATGCAATGAAGCAGGTAGGGCGCTCAGGCCAACACGTAAATGACTCGTATGTTAAAAGTATCAGGGTCTTAGTGACTGTCTATGTATTTGTTGTATCCCAGTACCAGGTGGAGATTGACACACTCAACCAGGTTGCACGTCATCGTCCTCGATCCAGTCTGATCCTGGGCATCCAGCAGGAGAACCGTCAAATCCGAGACCTCCAGCTGGAAAATAAAGGTTGGCGTGGACGGAACACGTCAACCCGTTTCATCTCGTTCTGTTTTCAAACTGCTGAAAGAGATTATCAATGCTCACGTTTTATGCAGAGCTACGGACGTCGTTGGAGGAGCACCAGTCTGCGTTGGCGCTCATCATGACCAAATATCGGGAGCAGGTGTTCAGGCTGCTCATGGCCAGAAAGAAGGACGACCCTGCCATTGTGAGCCAGCTGAAGGAGAAGCACACAACGGTGAGTGTCCGACTTTTCTGAACTAACTGTACCTGTTGTTGTGTGTTTGGGACCTCCACAAGTCCCGAGAATGTGAAATCAAATCACGGAGGAAGGCGGAGATATTTATAAAATAATCTTGCTCCAAACAAGCCGTTTAGAATTTGAGACTTGACGTATTTTGCCAAAGTGACGTCAGCGGATTTCTCCTCATTATGCAAAGTTTGGCACCGTGTCGCCAACTGGAGCGTCCAGCAGTAGTACACACCTTTTCTACCGAGAGTCACACATGAAAAAAAAATCAGTTTTTTTTACAAACAGTGAAAATGCAACAAACAGTGAAAAATGAACGTGAAGGGTACCAAATAAACTTACCTACAATCTATTTGCTGAATTTCCCTCAGGGATCAATAAAGTACTTTATATTCTATTCTATTCTGTTCTCTATATGACTAAGCTACCTACTTAGTGGTTAGAGTGTCCGCCCTGAGATCGGTAGGTTGGGAGTTCAAACTCCGGCCGAGTCATACCAAAGACTATAAGAAAATGGGACCCATTGCCATCCTGCTTGGCACTCAGAATCATGGGTTGGAATTGGGGGTTAAATCACCATAAATGATTTCCAGGCACGGCACCGCTGCTGCCCACTGCTCCCCTCACTTCCCAGGGGGTGATCAAGGGAATGGGTCAAATGCAGAGGACAAATTTCACCACACCTAGTGTGTGTGACAATCATCGGTACTTTAACTTAACTTTGTTGTGAAAATCTCCTTCTTCGTCTGTGGAAACGCTTCCTGCCCACACTGCTTGGTGCCTTGTCTGAGCTGCTGTGACTTACTTTACCATAGTAACTAATTAGATTACCATAGTAACTGGTATATTATACATAAGCGTAGATTCCAACCATTGAAATACAAGGTATAGTTCAAGACTTACGGTCATTAGAAAACAAGACTGCACATCATAATGGCAGCTACAGTTTCCATCGTAAAGACCAAAAAAATGTAATTTAGGGATGTCAGGCGGGCCAGATTGAAAAGCTCAATGGGCCGCATGTGGCCACCGGGCCTTAATTTGTCCAGGTGTGGTTTATTGTGAGCGAACTGTGGTGCTGAATTTCCCCCAGGTATCAATAAAGTACTTTCTATTGTTTGTATTGTATTCTAAATTACAATAATAAACATATGTTTAATGTCCCCTAAGATTTTTTGTTAAAATAAAGCCAATAATGCAATTGTTTTAATTAGATAAGTATCGAAGTACATTTTGGTACCGGTTTGGTATTGGTACAACCCTAATTACATGTTATGTAGACCACAAGGAAGTGTTTCAAATGTAGAAAAAAATCATAATATGGCCTCTTTTTCTGTCATGTTTTGGACGATAATTGGACCTGAAATCCTCCTTTTGTTTGTTCCAGGAAATGCAAGCGCACATAGACAAGATCAACGAGATGGCTTCTGTGATGAGGAAAGCCATAGAGGTGGACGAGGGGCGGACGTGTGAAGACGAAGAGAGGATTCAGCAGCTAGAGGTGAAAGCAAACCACCACAAACACTAATGGCTGATCTTAACACACACATTGTAATGTGTTGAAGCTGGAGAACAAAGGACTGAGAGAGCTGCTTGGCATCAGTCGTGAAGCATTCCTCATCCTCAAAAGCGAAGACTCGTCAGAAAGCACTTCGCTGTCGCCACCACTGACCAACACTGATGTCAGCTTACAGCAGAGTTAATAGTGGAGGTGACCGACCCACCCTTCCACGACTTGACTGCCGGTGCATTTACTGTATCACCTTCCTGCATTTGAACTATCACTTTCTCTATTTTTGGTACTTAGAGGTTTGTGTGTTTAAACACAGCCTATGGCACTTATGAAAACTTGAACGTGTGATTGTGCTGAAGGAAAGTGTGCGATAGAATAAATCGTATAAATATTAAATGTTTTATTTTATGCTCTTAAATACACATTTTCCCCCAAAAAAACATACAATTTGAGACAAATAATCTGTGGTAATAAGCACAAATGTTGTACAATGGCAAAATATTATAAATGTAATAGCAGGCACCTTTTTCCAGCTTTGCGTTATTATTCAAGCCAGCTCTTTAAGTAGTCTTTTTTTTTTTTATTCTGTCAATTTAATCTAATATATACTTTGGAGTGAGCACTGTCATGCGTTACAGCGCGGGTGTCCAATTTTTTTGACTTGGGGGTTATTACATTGAGCTAAAAAAAATAAGCCAGGGACCAAAAGTCCATGTAAAGTAACTTTATATATATATCAATCAATGTTTACTTATATAGCCCTAAATCGCTAGTGTCTCAAAGGGCTGCACAAACCACTACGACATCCTCGGTAGGCCCACATAAGGGCAAGGAAAACTCACATATATATATATATATATATATACAGTACAGGCCACAAATGTTGCGTTTTCTTTATGTTCATGACTATTTACATTGTAGATTGTCACATAAAAACTATGAATGAACACATGTGGAGTTATGTACTTAACAAAAAAAGGTGAAATAACTAAAGACACATTTTATATTCTAGTTTCTTCAAAATAGCCACCCTTTGCTCTGATTACTGCTTTGCACACTCTTGGCATTCTCTCCATGAGCTTCAAGAGGTAGTTACCTGAAATGGTTTTCGCTTCACAGGTTGCATAGTTTTGATGCCCTCAGTGCCAATCTACAATGTAAATAGTCATGAAAAAAAGAAAACGCGCAGAATGAGAAGTTTTTTCAAACTTTTGGCCTGTACTAATGTGTATATATATATATATATATATATATATATATATATATATATATATATATATATATATATATATATATATATATATATATATACACATATATATAAAATTGGATATTGAGAGTATGTGGAAGTTGGACTCCTACCTTGTTTACGTCCGTGACGACCTCCTTAAAGTTTTGTAATCAATCAGAAATATCAAGCAGCTAAAATGTGCCAAACGTAGTTTTAATTATATGTGTTGTGCTTGTGACATTTTTTTTTTATAATATCCGCAAAGTTCAGTGAGCAGGTTGTTATGTGTGACAATGTATGGTGACTTCATGTGTTGGTTTATTTGTGGTTGTTTGGATTGGGTCATTTATAAAATATTGTGTTGTGATCAGTTCCAATTGCAATTCATGGTCAAAAACCTGCGCTGTTCAGGATGTCCACAATATTGTGGTAAAATTGCGGCATTTATAGTTTCAGATATTTCAAAGTCTGTTGGTGGCACCGTGTGCCCCAGATTCCTTAATGAATTTGTGATTTTTGATAGGCCAAAATGATAATGCAGTTTTTAATATAGCACATTGATAGTTACTTTAAATGTGTCAATCAAAAGTGCGAAATGTAAAAGGCCTGATTTTTTTTTAATGACCTTTGTATGTCACTTCCATTAATTTGATTGTTTAGTGTGGGCGTTGTCTACCTCAAACTACGACATGTATTGATAAACTCTCGAGTACGATTGTTGACATAGGCATCTTATATGTAGACGCAGCATTGGCTGCTATGACGCGAGAAATTCGGCCGCCATACTGAAGTGGTGATGAGGAGCCGGCGAGCAGCCTAAACTTGACAGTTGACAGGTAGAAAACAGAGATGCCGCACAGGTGTTCAGCTTTTTCTTGTTCAAATGAGCAGACTGTTGAAAATAGGAATCGGGGGATTACTTATCACAGGTAAGATGTAATATTAACTTAATATTGGTTGTATTTTGTGAAAATAATATTACCACAGAGTTGAGAAGGAGCAAAGACTTCAATAGTACTGAAATTGTAGCTGCAAGCAAACGAGTATGACCATAATAGTATTGCTTGTCAATGAAATTAATTAAATTAAAACAATTTCATGCTTGAATAACAAAGTTGAAATAAATGATGAAGATAAAGATTGTAAAACCCAACAGGGGTAAAACTTAGGATCACAGTCCAGATTGTGTGTGTTTGTGTGCGTGTTGGGGGGGTATATTCAGATGGACAGTGGCTACACATTATTATTCTATATAGTTCTCTGCAAACCTATGATCTATTTTGTCTTCATTATATTGTCAGAATGCAGTAGAATGCTTTATGTGTATGTGGAAATCACAAAGAAATCTTCTGGAGGAGGATGACCCCCCCTACAAGGGTTTGGTTTACAAACTTTCAGCCCCACTTAAAAAAAAAATCACCAGCCACCACTGATTGTGTCTGCCAAGTGCTTAAACATTAACATATATAAACACCTGAAAGTCTTTATATCAGCTAAAACCACCAATCTGTTTCACTGGATTCAGAATAAAACCCAATTCTGTTTTTTCCAACAATGTTAGTCTTTGAATATTGTTACTTGAAGACTTATTCCTGGTTACGAGTATACTGTTAAGAAAGTATTGTCTTATACTTTGCCTAAAATGAGAATGCATCATAATCAGTGGCGGCTGGTGCATGGGAGTTTGCCCAAAAGGTCTACATGTGCTTTGTGGACTTGGAGAAGGCATCGGACCGTGTCCCCTGTGAAGTCCTGTGGGGAGTGCTCAGAGAGTATGGGGTATCGAACTGTCTGATTGTGGCTGTTCGCTCCCTGTACGATCAGTGTCAGAGCTTGGTCCGCATTGCCGGCAGTAAGTCGGACACGTTTCCAGTGAGGGTTGGACTCCGCCAAGGCTGCCCTTTGTCACTGATTCTGTTCATAACTTTTATGGACAGACTTTCTAGGCGTTGAGGGGTTCCGGTTTGGTGGCTGCGGGATCAGGTCTCTGCTTTTTGCAGATGATGTGGTCCTGATGGCTACATCTGGCCAGGATCTTCAGCTCTCACTGGATCGGTTCGCAGACTGGAATGAGAATCAGCACCTCCAAGTCGGAGTCCATGGTTCTCGCCCGGAAAAGGGTGGAGTGCCACCTCCGGGTTGGGGAGGAGACCCTGCCCGAAGTGGAAGAGTTCAAGTACCTAAGAGTCTCGTTCACGAGTGAGGGAAGAGTAGATCGTGAGATCGACAGGCGGACTGGTGCGGCGTCTTCAGTCATGCGGACGTTGTATCGATCCGTTGTGGTAAAGAAGCTGAGCCGGAAGGCAAAGTTCTCAATTTAGCGGTCGATCTACGTTCCCATCCTCACCTATGGTCATGAGCTTTGGGTCATGACCGAAAGGACAAGATCACGGGTACTAGCGCCCGTAATGAGTTTCCTCCGCTGGGTGGCGGGGCTCTACCTTAGAGATATGGTGAGAAGCTCTATCATCCGTGAGGAGCTCAAAGTAAAGCCGCTGCTCCTCCACATCGAGAGGAGCCAGATGAGGTGGTTCGGGCATCTGGTCAGGATGCCACCCGAACGCCTCCCTGGGGAGGTGTTTAGGGCACGTCCAACCGGTAGGAGGCCACAGGGAATACCCAGGACACGTTGGGAAGACTATGTCTCCCGGCTGGCTTGGGAACATCTCGGGATCCCCCGGGAAGAGCTGGACGAAGTGGCTGGGGAGCGGGAAGTCTGGGCTTCCCTGCTTAGGCTGCTGCCCCCGCAACCCGACCTCGGATAAGCTGAAGAAGATGGATGGATGGATAATTTCATCGGCTTCACGGTGGCAGAGGGGTTAGTGCGTCTGCCTCACAATACGAAGGTCCTGAGTAGTCCTGGGTACAATCCCGGGCTCAGCATCTTTCTGTGTGGAGTTTGCATGTCCTCCCCGTCAATTTGTGGGTTCCCTCTGGGTACTCCAGCTTCCTCCCACTTCCAAAGACAGCACCTGGGAATGGGTTGATTGGCAACACCAAAAAAAAAAAAAAAAATTGGCCCTAGTGTGTGAATGTGGTCTGTCTATCTGTGTTGGCCCTGCGATGAGGTGGCGACTTGTCCGGGGTGTACGCCGCCTTCCGCCCCATTGTAGCTGAGATAGGCACCAGCGCCCCCCGCAACCCCAAAGGGAATAAGCGGTAGAAAATGGATGGATGGATGGATAATTTCATTGACAAGCAATTCTATCATGGTCATACTCTTGTTTGATAGCGGCTACGATTTCAGATCTTTGCTCCTTATCAACTCCTGTGGTAATATTCTTTTCACAAAATACAACCAATAGTACGTTAATGGTACATCTTACTTGTGAAAAGTAATCCCTTCCATTATTATTTTCAAAAGTCTGCTCATTTGAGCAGGAAAACGCTGAGCACCATCTTTGTTTTGTACCTGTCAACTGTCAGTTTAGGCTGCTCGCCCGCTCCTCATCACCACTTCAAGATGGCGGCCTAATTTCTCGTGTCACCGCATCCAATGCTGCGTCTACTTAAAAGATGTCTATGGCCGACACCACCCTGAATTTCACTCAATACTTGGTTTGGAAAGTAAACATGTGGTATCACACATCACCATAAAATGTCCATGGTTGGCTACCTCAAACTACGATACATATTGATAAACGTGTCGAGTAGGATTATTGAGCTCGAATTGGGCGCCTTAGGTACGAGGTATCGCGAGATCTCATCATTCTCGTCGAGGGCGCGTTCACGGACAGCGGCGCGCAAGAAGAAGACGCGAGCACGAGCATCGAGCAGCGGCAGAAACACCAACAAGTTCGCGTCTGCTCTCAGAAAAGCATGTTTCTGCTTCGTGTGTGGCGACTTGTTCCTCAAACGAAACATAGAATACTTCGGGGTTACAAGAGACGGAGATGACCATTAGTGTGTAAAGTTGTCTTTTTTTGTCGTCGGAACAGCGGGGAGGAAAATGTCACCTTGTCTGTGCTGCTTGTTGATGCTCACTTCCATTATAAGTCCACTTGGCGCTCAAGACCAAAGTAAGTATATTTCATACTTTATTCGTCTAACTTAATACATTTTTATGTCCGTGGGTTCTAGAAAGAATAATGTCCGCGGCGTGAAGTATTCACATTGAACTTCATTTTAGCTTGGTAGATGTCATTTGTACAGTCCTGGTCAAAAGTTTACATACACTTGAAAAGAACATTATGTCATGTCCGTCTTGTTTTTCCAATCATTTCTACAATTTTTTTTTTGTGTGTGATAAAATGATTGGAGCACATACTTGTTGGTCACAAAAACAGTCATGTAGTTCAGTTCTTTTGTGAATTTATGATGGGTCTACTGAAAATGTGAGGGTCAAAAGTATACATACAGCAATGTTAATATTTGCTTACATGTCCCTTGGCAAGTTTCACTGTAATAAAGCACTTTTGGTAGCCATCCACAAGCCTGCTTGAATTGTTGACCACTCCTCTTGACAAAACTGGTGCAGTTTAGCTGAATGTGTTGGTTTTATGATATGGACTTGTTTCTTCAGCATTGTCCACACGTTTAAGTCGGGACTTTGGGAAGGCCATTCTAAAACCTTCATTCTAGCCTGATTTAGCCATTCCTTTACCACTTTTGACATGTCTCTGAGGTCATTGGTAGTTTAACTTTTAACTTAACTGTTGGTGTAGTATCTCTTAAAAGCTTACAATAAAATAAAACATACTTATTAATATTCAACTCCGTGTGGAGTATCTTTTAATAGCGTACAATAAAATAAAACATACTTATTAATATTCAACTCCGTGTGGAGTAGCTCTTAATAGCCTACAATAAAAGAATGCATACTTATTAATATTCAACTCTGTGTGTAGTATCTCTTAATGGCCTACAATAAAATGATACATATTAATATTCAACTGTTTATGTAGTATCTTTTAATAGCCTACAATAAAATATGTACTTATTAATACTCAACTACATGTGTAATAGCTTACAATAAAATAATACATAATTATTAATATTCAACTACATGTGTCTCTTAATATCTTACAATAAAATATTACATACTTATTAATATTTAACTGTTTATGTGGTATCTCTTAATAACCTGCAATAAAATAATCAATACTTATTCATATTCAACTGTTTATGTAGTATCTCTTAATATTCTACAATAAAATAATACATAATAATATTCAAAAATAAAAAAATAGAAGATTAAAATAAAATAAAATAAAAATCGGTCTTAGCCTAGGCCCTGGAGTGGGGGTGCAGACTGAGGCCAAGGGGAAAAAAAACAACAACTCATAGCCATAGTACACATCCCTCTTACATTTGTGTAAGAGGGGAACATCAAACATCAAAGAACACAGAGGACATTAAAGACATTAAAGCAGCAGATACAAACAGACACTTCTACATACAGCTATGAATAAAAAGTAAAATAAACATATCCACTGTGGTGGCCTCTGCGGTGTTCCACGCCATCGTCCGCTGGGGAGGAGGGAGCATGGCCAGAGACAGAAGCAGACCCAACAAAGCAACCAAGACAGTCGACTCCACTCTCGGCCAATGTCCAGTCCGCATGGATGAGCGAGGATACGTCCAAGGTGACTGAGGTGTCCGACACCTGCTCACCCAGTCAAGACACCGCGAAGCCTCTCCGTCCCAGCGCTCATTGTTAGCTCCGCAGCCCTGTCCCCTCATCCGCATCTCTTCCAGTCCCTCCAAACAGACTTTGGTGTAGCAGAGACCCAGCAGCTGGTCTCCATGGCCAAAAGGCTCCCGGGAGGCAGATCCAGAAGTCCACAAAAAAAGCACCACAGAGGTCACGAAAGTGCCACCCCTTGTCACACAGTCCCAAAAGGTCCCGGACCAAAATGCAAAAAAAATATAATAACACATGAAAACAAGAGGGAAACACAAAAGGATGACACAAGAGCACAGAGCTCCTGCCTACAGCAGCCACTACAGCAGCGCCATCTTGGAAAAAAAAAATAAACATTTTAAAGGCAATTTAAAATAAATAAAGAATAGTGAACAACAGGCTGAATAAGTGCACGTTATATGACGCATAAATAACCAACTGAAAAGGTGCCTGGTATGTTAACGTAACATATTATGATAAGAGTCATTCGAATCACTATAACATATAGAGCATGCTATACGTTTACCAACCAATCTGTCACTCCTAATCGCTAAATCTCATGAAATCTTATACGTCTAGTCTCTTACGTGAATGAGCTAAATAATATAATTCAATATTTTACAGTAATGTGTTAATAATTTCACACATAAGTCGTTCCTAAATATAAGTTGCACCCCTGGCCAAACTATGAAAAAACCTGTGACTTATAGTCCGAAAAATACGGTTTTATCTCTTAATAGCTTAAAATAAAAGAATCCCTACTTATTAATATTCAACTCTGTGTGTAGTATCTCTTATCTTAATAGACTACAATAAAATAATACTTATTAATATTCAACTGTTTATGTAGTATATCTTAATAGCCTACAATAAAAGAATACATACTTATTAATATTCAACGGACGGCGTGGCGCAGTGGAAGAGTGGCCGTGCGCAACCCGAGGGTCACTGGTTCAAATCCCACCTAGAACCAACCTTGTCACGTCCGTTGTGTCCTGAGCAAGACACTTCACCCTTGCTCCTGATGGGTGCTGGTTGGCACCTTGCATGGCAGCTCCCTCCATCAGTGTGTGAATGTGTGTGCGAATGGGTAAATGTGGAAGTAGTGTCAAAGCGCTTTGAGTACCTTGAAGGTAGAAAAGCGCTATACAAGTACAACCCATTTATTTATTTATTTAACTCCGTGTGTAATACCTCTTCATAGCCTAGAATAAATTGAGACATACAGTTGCTGTTTTATAATAGTGAGTGGCTCATTTATTTGCCGTTAATTTTCTTAATTAAAGAAATGACATATGAATGAGTGGTGTGCTTCAAAAATGTGCCTCGGCTCAGAAAAGGTTGAAAAACACTGATGTAGACCACAAGAATGTCTTTAACATTTAGAAAAATAAATAAATTACTACTTTAATGCACCTTTTAATCCGGTGCGCTTTTTGTATGAAAATAGGCCTGACTAGACCCTCTCATCGGCAGTGCGCCTTATAATCCGGTGCGCCCTATGGTCCAGAAAATCCAGTATTTATTTTATATACCGGTAGCCGTATTGTGCAGTTGGTATTGGACATACTACACCAGTTAACATATGATATTTAATAAGCAAGCGGTATTAGGTGTTAGTGTCGCGTTACGGTTTCTAGCACAAACAAGCTCTTGTGACTCACATTCCTCCACTTGAAGTTGGACCAGAAGAATCAAGGCAGCAAAGCCGCAACAGTCAGTCAGGATCAAGCAGTTGGTGTGGAGGATTCACTTTTCTGCTTGACCTTATTCTTCCTTTTTGAATGAAGCACAAAGAAAAGCGTCACATATTGCCCTCATTGAGCAGGCATGTTATTATTGCCTGTAAACTACTGCACTAAAGCTAAACAACATTTTTTAGATGCGTGGCAAGGTCATATAGGTCATGTGGTGCAGGCAATTGGTAAGTTTCAAACTGCAAAAACTTTACACATTATTGCTACACAAGTATCTATGTTTACGATGAGGTCTGACACACCGCTACCTCTCCATTTGCCTGTTATCTATCGCCCCCTTGGGCCCTATGTGGGCTTAATCAGCACATTTCAGAGTTTGTTGCTGATTTAGTGACACACGCAGATAATATAATTGTAGTGGGGAATTTTAATATCTATATGAATACCCCTCCGTGCGTGGCGCTCCAAATTGAACAGTTAGCAATAAGCTCTTAAAATGAAGGTTAAAAAATATGGAATATGTAAGAAATGCTCAGTGAAATGTAACACAATTAGGGTGTCACCATGTTTTATTTTTGATTGGATTCCTTTTTGTAATGATTTTTTAGAAATATTGTCTAAAATTATTTAAATCACATTGATGATGGAGATTATCTTATTTGATAGATAGATAGATAGATAGATAGATAGATAGATAGATAGATAAATAGATGGATAGATAGGACAGATAGATAGATGGATAGATAGATAGTTAGTACTTTATTGATTCCTTCAGGAGCGTTCTCTCCGGAAAATGAAAATCTGATGTACAGATTTACTTTAGAAAGAAAAGTGTTGGATACTTCTCTTGTTGCCTTATTTGTATTTGACTTTATTAAATGTTTGGGTAGAATTTTGTTAAACAAAACCAATTCTCTTTTAAATAATATGAAAAAACTATGTTTGTGTACTTTATGCAGGAATGTAGTTAACCATAGAACCGCTACCCAATGTCATTAAAAAAAAGTATTCATTTTGAATCGAGAATCGGTTTTAATGGAGAATCGATTCTGAATCTAATCGTTACATACGCCCAAGATTTGGATCGAATCGTGTAATTCACAAACAAAAAAGTACAAAGTGTGAAAATGCAAACAGAGAAACTCGAGAAGAACTATTTTCTGCAGGTTTAGTGCCAGGAAGTTACAGCTATGCTCTAAAGGGTGAGCGCGGTGGTGTGGTATTAGCGATCTTGGTGGGGACGAGCACCCTGCCTCATTTACAGACCACATTGGTCTGTCTTTGGTCTCTTTGGAAAAAACTGTTAGCGTGTCACTCCCACTGATCAGTGATCACTTCCTGCGTTGCTCGCTTACCAGAGTGTGCCTTTGTCCATACAACTTCCTTTTTGCCCCTCCTAAAAACATATTTATCCAACGTTTTTTTATTAATATGGATCACGTGTCTATCGCAATATATATTCGTATGGTTTCATGGCCCAGGGCCTAATAATACCTACCGTTTACAGCTGTGTATTCTTACTGAACTGTCTCTGAACGTGGCTTTTGTAACAAAGTCATTTCCTCTAGGACTTTGTTTTGTTTAAAATGGCAAGGGTGAGTTTGATTTTAAAGTTTGCTAATCAAAGTCAACCCCCTAAAGCTCCAAATGTCCCTAGTTCTTGAAAATATAAACCGTACTCGTCTAACCTGATTTGAACATGGTCAGAACCTTTACAACACAGGTGTCAAACTCAAGACTCGTTGGCCAAATCTGGCCCTCCACATTATTTTATGTGGCCCGTGAAAGCCTGGAAATAACATGCGCTAATATAATGCTTAATTTTTTCTTAATAAATATATTTGTTCTTTCCCTTTTGACAATTACAATCATGTACTGCATGCTATTGCATATATATTTAAAATTCAATACCATCACAATCTAAATATCATGTATCCCAAAAATATTTTGGTTAAAATAAAGATAAATACTGTACTTAAATATCTGATTTATTTATGATTTCAAAACAAATTGTAGAGTTTAAAATTGACATTGCATTTTACGGTTAATTTCCGCCGAATTAGTTTTTTAGCGTAAAATCAACTTTGGTACTGTTTTTTTACATATACAGTAAGACACTGAAACTTTAAAAACCCCATTAAAACAACAACATGTAACGGTAAAAAAAAAACATTAAAACTGGCAGCTCAGTGGTAGTGTTTCTCCATTCTATTCCATTTATTCTATTTTTTTATATGCTGTAAAAAAACCCAATAATTTTACTGTAATATTCTGATGACTGAGCTGCCAGTTTTTAAAGTAAATTTTTTATATTTTCTTTGCAGCTTATGTTAAAATATATTGTTAATGTATTATATGTGTATGTATATATATATATATATATATATATATATATATATATATATGTATATATATATAAATGGGTTGTACTTGTATAACGCTTTTCTACCTTCAAGGTACTCAAAGCGCTTTGACATTACTTCCACATTTACCCATTCACACACATATTCACACACACTGATGGAGGGAGCTGCCATGCAAGGCGCCAACCAGCACCCATCAGGAGCAAGGGTGAAGTGTCTTGCTCAGGACACAACGGACGTGATGAGGTTGGTACTAGGTGGGATTTGAACCAGGGACCCTCGGGTTGCGCACGGCCACTCTCCCACTGCGCCACGCCGTCCCTATATATATATAATATATATATATATAATATATATATATATATATATATATATATATATATATATATATATATATATATATATATATATATATATATATATATATATATATGTACGTTCATATTACAGGGGCACCGCTAGGGATTTTGGGCCCCATGAAATCTTTACAGGACCCCTCTGTATTATAATTTCATCATCATTAAGGGACTCTTTGGGCCCCCATCCATCATGGGCCCCTAGAATCCGTTTCCTTTACCCCCCCTTTTCGGCGCCTCTGTTCAGAAATTACTCATTGTTAAAAGCGGCCCTCTGAGGGCAAACATAACTGCGATTTGGCCCTCAATGAAAACCCGTTTGTTATCCCTGCTTTACAATCATGTGAATTCAACTAAATTGTTTTGGGGGCCACATTTACAGAAAGCTAAGGACCTGTGGGCCGGTCTTCTCCCTTTCAATATTTATCTTATTTTGTAAATTACGGACAACCAGCGTGCTCTACTGTAGAAATCTGATTTTAGTCTATTTAGATTGTCAGAGTTCCAGGAACGTTCTGTTGTGTACGAGGACTTTCGGCAATATTTTGAGTCTCGTGTTTTTTGTACTGAACTCGCAAGCCACCAGTTGAATAGCCCAAATGATGAAAAAGAGAGGACCTAAGATGGAACCGAGAGGAACACCACTAGTATAACTAAAGACATTGAACATATAACTACTGACTGCATGTGAAGTAAACAGACATCTTATTTACACAAATCACATTATGAAAAAGAGAGGACCTAAGATGGAACCTAGAGGAACACCACTTATATGACTAAAGATGTTGTACAAATGACTACTGGCTGCATGTAATGTAAACAAACATCCTAGATACATAAATCACATTATGAAAAGGAGAGGACCTAAGATGGAACCCTGAGGAACACCACTAGTATAACTAAAGAAGGGTAACAAATGACTACTGACTTAATGTGAAGTAAACAAACATCTTAGTTGCATAAATCACATTATGAAAAGAGAGGACCTAAGATGGAACCTTGAGGAACACCACTAGTATAACTAAAGACGTTGAACAAATGACTACTGGCTTTATGTGAAGTAAATAAATAAATAAATGGGTTGTACTTGTATAGCGCTTTTCTACCTTCAAGGTACTCAAAGCGCTTTGACACTACTTCCACATTTCCCCATTCACACACACATTCACACACTGATGGAGGGAGCTGCCATGCAAGGCGCTAACCAGCACCCATCAGGAGCAAGGGTGAAGTGTCTCGTTCAGGACACAACGGACGTGACGAGGTTGGTACTAGGTGGGGATTGAACCCACCTAGTACCAACTAGTCACGGCCACTCTCCCACTGCGCCACGCCGTCCGTAAACACACATCTTAGTTACATAAATCACATTATGAAAAAGAGAGGACCTAAGATGGAACCTTGAGGAACACCACTAGTATAACTAAAGGCGTTGAACAAATGACTACTTACTGCGCGTGAAGTAAAAAAAATCTTATTTACATAAATAACATTATGAGAAAGAGAGGACCTAAGATGGAACCTAGAGGAATACCACTAATGTAAAAAAAGACGTTGACCAAATGACTACTGACTGCATGTGAAGTAAACAAACATCTTAGTTACATAAATCACAGTATGAAAAATAGGGGACTTAAGATGGAACCTAGAGGAACACCACTAGTATTAATAAATAAATGACTACTATTATTAATAAATAAATTACTACTGACCGCATGTGACGTAAACAAGCGACAGCAACAGCTTTTTAACATAAATCACATTACCAAAACAAATTGTAACTACCAAAAAGGAAAGGACCTAAAGGGTTTCCTTGAGAAACGCCTCAGTTATATACCTCAGTTCAGTTTCAGTTTATGTGGAACATGCATACGATACAATGTGTAGTATCACGTATTTCCACTTGTTTCATTACAGCACGTCTGAAAAGGAGTAGGAAGAACCAGAGTTTATTTAATACTATCCCTTTTCATATCATAGCAATTTTATCCCATTTCCTTGTTCTGTTTGCAACAGAACAGTGAATAAATAAATAATGTACCCTAGTAACAAATATTAAATACATGATCATTGTCTCCAAAAAAGGTTCAAGATGTTCTTCCTTGTACTTTGTGAACACTTCTCAGTCTCTTGAACTGAATCATATTGGTGCTTTGTTTGACTTCTTTGGTTAATAATTCCATCATTTCATTCCACCTACGCATATGCTAAAGGTTTTAAGTGTTGTACGCACATACCAATGTTTTAAAATGAGATTTTCCTCTAAGGTTATATTTGTCGTCTTTTGTTGAGAAAAATTCTTGTACATTCTTGGCTAGGAGGTTATAGTTTGCTTTGTACGTCACTTTAGCTGTTTGCAAAAATGATGTACAAAGCAAACTATAACCAGTTTGGACCCCAGTGTTCTATGTTTGCTAACACGGCTTAAGGGACGTACTAACGTGTTTACAGTGGTCCAAGTTCCTTACTGTACTGGTTTTAGGAATTTCCTGCAGAAATGTTTTCAACTGAACTTGGGGGCCGGTATGGTGTCAGTCCAGGGCCGCCAGTTGAATTGCACTGATTTATAGTATCTCGAGTCGAGAGATCTGGTTTTCAATCGCATAATCCAGGTGTTTTAGTCCCACTCCTCAAAAACCGAACATGATCAGATTAAGGTGTTTCCATAGGATGCTTATTTAGAGCTGAACGACTTGAGAAATAGGACTGATTTAGAGCATGGACACACTAGTATGACACTGGTGTGTTTTGTCTTGTCCACATTAGGTCACAGGATTGATGGATCAGTTGTCTGTACCATAACGATCAGAAGGTTTAGTGATCACAGGAAATGCCTGTCCCAGTCTGTCCTCATTCCACCTTTTAGAGTAACTCAAGTGAACCGACTCAAGACAAACAAAGCCTCACTTTTTTCAAACACGTTTGTGTATTTTGGCCAACTTGCGGTAATGCACAGGGACCTACAAACCCCCATACCAGTGAAGTTGTCAAGTTGTGTAAATGGTAAATAGAAACAGAATACAATGATTTAAAAATCCTTTTCAATTTACGGTATATTCAATTGAATAGACTGCAAAGACAAGATAGTTAACATTCGAACTGGAAAACATATATTTTTAGAAAATATTAGCTCATTTGAAATTTGATGCTTGCAACACATTTAAAAAAGCTGGCACAAGTGGCAAAAAATACTGAGAAAGGTGAGGAATGCTCATCAAACACTTATTTGGAACATCCCACAGGTGAACAGGCTAAGTGAGAACAGGTGGGTGTCATTGAATGCTCAGTCATTCACAAGCAATGATGGGGCGAGGGTCGCCACTTTGTCAACAAATACGTGAGCAAATTGTCCAACAGTTTAAGAATATAATTTGTCAACAAGCTAATGCAAGGAATTTATAGATTTCACCGTGTACTCTCCGTAATATCATAAGGTTCAGAGAATCTGGAAAAATCACTGCACGTAAGCAATGATATTACAGCCTTTTGATCTGTCAGGTGCTACTGCATCAAAAAGCAACATCAGTGTGTAAAGGATATCACCACATGGGCTCAGGAACACTTCAGAAAATGACTGTCAGTAACTACAATCGGTCACTACATCTGTAAGTGAAGTGAATTATATTTATATAGCACTTTTTCTCTAGTGACTCAAAGCGCTTTACATAGTGAAACCCAATATCTACTTTTTACATTTAAACCAGTGTGCGTGGAACTGGGAGCAGGTGGGTAAAGTGTCTGGCCCAAGGACACAATAGCAGTGACTAGGATGGCGGAAGCGGGGATCGAACTTGCAACCCTCAAGTTGCTGGCACGGCCGCTCTACCAACCGAGCTATACTGCCCCAAGTGCAAGTTAAAACTCTACTATGCAAAGCCAAAGCCATTTTGGGACGGCGTGGCGCAGTGGAAGAGTGGCTGTGCGCAACCCGAGGGTCCTTGGTTCAATCCCCACCTAGTACCAACCTCTTCACGTCCGTTGTGTCCTGAGCAAGACACTTCACCCTTGCTCCTGACGGGTGCTGGTTAGCGCCTTGCATGGCAGCTCCCTCCATCAGCGTGTGAATGGGTGAATGTGAAAGTAGTGTCAAAGCGCTTCGAGTACCTTGAAGGTAGAAAAGCGTTATACAAGTACAACCCATTTATCATTCATCAACAACACCCAGAAACGCTGCCAGCTTAGCTGGGCCTGAGCTCATCTGAGATGGAGGGATGCAAAGTGGAAAAGTGTTCTGTGGTCTGACAAGTTCACATTTCAAATAGTTTTTGTAAACTGTGGAGGTCGTGTCTCCCGGACCAAAGAGGAAAAGAACCATTCTGATTGTTATAAGCGCAAGGTTCAAAGGCCAGCATCTGTGATGGTATGGGGGTGTATTAGTGACCAATCGCATGGGTAGCTTACACATCTGTGAAGGCACCATTAATGCTGAAAGGTACATACAGCTTTTGGAGCAACATATGTTGCCATCCAAGCAACGTTATCATGACCGCCCCTGCTTATTTCAGCAAGACAATGCCAAGCCACGTGTTACGACAGCTTGGCTTCATAGTAAAAGAGTGCGGGTACTTTCCTGGCCCGCCTGCAGTCCAGACCTGTTTCCCATTGAAAATGTGTAGCACATTATGAAGCCTAAAATACCACAACGGAGACTGTTGAACAACTTAAGCTGTACATCAAGTGAGAATGGGAAAACATTCCACTTCAAAATTGTGTCCCCTTAGTTCCCAAACCTTTATTGAGTGTTGTTAAAAGGAAAGGCCATGTAACACAGTGGTAAAAATGCCCTTGTGTCAACTTTTTTTCAATGTGTTCCTGCCATTAAATTCTAAATTCATGATTATTTGCAAAAAAAAATGAAGTTTATCAGTGTGAATGTTAAGTATCTTGTCTTTGCAGTCTATTTAATTGAATATAGAGTGAAAAGGATTTGCAAATCATTGTATTCTGTTTTTATTTACCATTCACACAACGTGACAACTTCACTGCTTTTGGGTTTTGTAAATACTTTGTTTGGCTGGCAAAACAACATCTTTCACAGCGGCAAAAGTCATAATCATGTCAAACATATTCATTCGCCGGATACGGTCACGATTGTGTAACGCCACTGTCTTCTCTTGTGACAGACCGGGTGATCTTCCTGCCGGGAACCTTCCAGAACGTCAGCGTGTCGGCGAATGTGACGATAGTGGCCGTGGCGAACAGGATCCCCCCCGAGGTCGCGTTCATCACGGTGCAGTTCCACACGCTGCAGCGGATCGTCACGCTCTCCTACGGCACGGTAAGGAAGCATTGGCTTTTTGTGTCGTTGCAGTAGTGCTGTCACGATGATTACCGGTGCCAAAATGTACAGTGCAGGCCAAAAGTTTGGACACACCTTCTCATTAATTGTGTTTTCTTTATTTTCATGACTATTTACATTGTAGATTGTCACATCAAAACTATGAATGACCACGTGTAGAGTTATGTACTTTACAAAAAAAAAGGTGAAATAACTGAAAACGTGTTTTGTATTGTAGTTTCTTCAAAATAGCCACCCCTTTGCTCTGATTACTGCTTTGCACACTCATGGCATCTCTCCATGAGCTTTAAGAGGTAGTCACCCGAAATGGTTTTCACTTCATAGATGTGCTTGAAGCTCATCAAGAGAATGTCAAGAATTCCAAGCAATGTCTCTCGAAAAAAGCCAGTATTTTTCAAAGGCAATATAGCGAAAATTCCAGACCATAAGCCTCTACTTTTTTCCTACGCTTTGAACCCTGCAGCTAATAAAACGGTGCGGCTAATTTATGGATTTTTCTTTGCTGACGAATACAATGCAAATAGTTTTCATTAAATACATGCCAAGACACGTAAATGGTGTAATGGTGTGTTTTTTTTGTGCTACGGCACCATCTATTGGACGAGTTCGCTTACTGCACGTGGTTTGGGTGATTGCCGTTTAAGGCTCTGAACCAGAAATAGAAGCGCCATTCCGTTTTCTCATCATCCGTATCGTTTTTACTCGCATAGATTGTTCATTCATCAATCCAAGCAACATTTAAGTTTTACAATATAACTAAAACTGTCAATACATACTAAACCTTCCCGTGTGTGATGTCTGTTGGACAGTTTTAATGCATATTTGTACGTGGTATCGTAATCTATTAGCTTATATGCGAACACGTGTATGACTGTCTTTGTTAGTATTATTAACTTACGACATTCTGTTTGTATTGTTCGTATTTGTATTGTTATTGGAGCTAGTGGGTCTATGACCATGACTTCTGTTTTGTTTGATCACCCGTTTTACTGCCGAGTTACAGACACAGTTTGGAAACAATTAAGTTATGTAAATAAACATTTAAATAATATTTCTTTTGAAATATTGCATTATTTCATATAGTCCGATGTGGTTGATAAATGGAAAAAATATATAATTATTTTCCCTAAAGTTCAGACAACACAGTAGTACCTTTTTTTAGTTCATTAGTATCAACAGACACATCCTGTTCCCGGGGTGCATGTGTTTGGCCGGTTGACCCCCTGCCAGGGGTGGCGGGCATGGGGGTCAGACAGAGTCTCAGGCTGACCTCGCCCAGGAGGTCAACTTAAAGACGGAAATAAGCAGAAAGAAAACAAGTCTGTGGCAAGAAAAATGACGTTTTGACCCAAATGTACGTCAAGTTTTGAGACGAGGGAAAGCAGCCACTCAGTCCAAAAGGGATTTGTTTTTCCTTTAGAAAGCTCCAGATAAATATAGATTTAGCGATTTATTATCAAATTAATTAGGAAGTCTGACTCACTGAAATAGCCTTAACTACTAGTTTAAAGGATTTCACTCATTTTCGTTCTCTGGCTGTAAAATGTATCATTTTAATTGACCAGGTGTGCCCATTACAAATAGTCCTAAAAATGAGCGATCATCAATTTTTACTATGAAGGTACTTTCCTCACTTGATTGACACCCTGTGAGATGACGCTGACTGCTGCAAGATCATTATTAAGAAAAAACGACCGACAGGAAGGCGAGAAACACTTTTTATGTCAACAGACTCTTGCAACGTACTTGCCAACAAAACCCTGAAGACTGACCGCACAGTTCCTGTCTTCACAATAAAAGTTATGCACGATCCTGCACGCACTATCAAAATAAGAGTCTCAGAAAGCTGGCATGCACAAGCTAGCAAGCTACAGAGTTTTCCCCCCAATATATTTCTTGTGAAGTGTATAAAAAGGAGTATGGAAGCTGGACAAATAAGATGGTAAAAAGCAAGCACTTTCATGTGGTATTGGACAGAAAGGAGGACTTTTTTTTTCTCCTCCATTTGAAAATGTGGACGTTATCATCACTACTGTCTGATTCCAATCAATGCAAGTTATCAGAATCAGGTCATACAGCAATTTTGTATTATTTTCTTCATGAAAGAAAATAATCTATAAGTTATGTTGAGTTTATTTCAAACATGCATATAATTATAACGTGTTAAACATGCTTGTCATTTTAACACCTTTAACAAAAAAGTTAGTTATAGGTTGATTGGCAACACTAAAAATTGGCCCTTGTGTGTGAATGTGAGTGTGAATGTTGTCTATCTGCGATGAGGTGGTGACTTGTCCAGGGTGTACCCCGCCTTCCGCCCGATTGTAGCTGAGATAGGCACCAGCGCCCCCTGCGACCCCAAAGGAAATAAGCGGTAGAAAATGGATGGATGGACAGTTATAAATACACATATAAATATAATATATATAATAATATAATAATATACAATCAATCCATTTTTATACAGCTTGTCCCTCTCAGGTAATTATATATATAGTACAGGACAAAAGTTTGGACACACCTCCTGATTCAATGCGTTTTCATGACTATTTACATTGTAGATTGTCACATCAAAACTATGAATGAATACATGTGGGGATATGTACGTAACAAAAAAGGTGAAATAACTGAAAACATGTTTTATATTATGTTTCTTCAAAATAGCCTCCCTTTGCTCTGATTAATGCCTTGCACACTCTTGGCATTCTCTCCATAAGCTTTAAGCACACCTGTGAAGTGAAAACCATTCCAGGTGACTACCTCTTGAAGTTCATGGGGAGAATGCCAAGAGTGTGCAAAGCAGTCATCAGAGGAAAGGGTGGCTATTTTGAAGAAACTACGGTTGTTGTTTTTTTACATCCATCTTCTTTCGCTTACCCGAGGTCGGGTCGTTGGGGAAGCAACCTCAGCAGGGAAGCCCAGACTTTCCTCTCCCCAGCCACTTTGTCCAGCTCTTCCCGGGGGATCTTGAGGTGTTCCCAGGCCAGCCGAGAGACAAGACCCAGGACACTGGGTCGTACGTGCCCTAATCACTTCTCTAAGGAGGCGTTTGGGTGGCATCCTGACCAGATGCCCGAACCCCCTCGAATGGCTTCTCTCCATGTGGAGGAGCAGTGGCTTTATTTTGAGATCCTCCCGGATGACAGAGTTTCTCACCCTATCTCTAAGGTAGAGCTCCGCCACCCAGCGGAGGAAACTCATTTGGGCCGCTTGTACCCGTAAACTTGTCCTTTCGGTCATAACCCAAAGCTCATGACCATAGGTGAGGATGGAAACGTAGATCGACCGGTAAATTGAGAGTTTTGCCTTCCGGCTCAGCTTCTTCTTCACCACAACGGATCGATACAGCGTCCGCATTACTGAAGACGCCGCACGATCCACTCTTCCCTCACTCATGAACAAGACTCCCAAGTACTTGAACTCCTCCACTTGGGGCAAGATATCCTCCCCAACCCGGAGATGGCACTCCACCCTTTTCCGGGTGAAAACCATGGACTCGGACTTGTAAGTGCTGATTCTCATTCCGGTCGCTTCACACTCGGCTGCAAACCGATCCAGTGAGAGCTGAAGATCCTGGCCAGATGAAGCCATCAGGACCACATCATTTGCAAAAAGCAGAGACCTAATCCTGCAGCCACCAAACCGGATCCCCTCAACGCCCTGACTGCACCTAGAAAGTCTGTCCATAAAAGTTATGAACAGAATGGGTGACAAAGGACAGCCTTGGCGGAGTCCAACCCTCACTGGAAACGGGTCCGACTTACTGCCTGCAATGTGGACCAAGCTCTGGCACTGATCGTACAGGGACCGAACAGCCACAATCAGACAGTCCGATACCCCATACTCTCTGAGCACTCCCCACAGGACTTCCCAGGGGACACGGTCCGATGCCTTCTCCAAGTCCACAAAGCACATGTAGACTTTTTGGGCAAACTCCCATGCACCCTCAAGGACCCTGCCGAGAGTATAGAGCTGGTCCACTGTTCCACGACCAGGACAAAACCACACTGTTCCTCCTGAATCCGAGGTTCAAGTTCCAAGTTTAGTTTTTTCTAAAGCAAAAATATGATTTATTCGATTAATCGATCGGTGTATTCAATAGAATACACGATTACTAAAATATTTGATGGCTGCAGCTCTATGAAGACGATGAGGATCACCTTGACTTGGTCATTTGAAAAGTAGCTCGCCTGCTGAAAAAGTGTGGGCACCCCTGCATTAGACTAAATATAGTACAGGACTTTCTATCTATTTTAGCCAGTTAATAAATATCAATACAAGGAAAAAGTACTTCTTGTGACTTGGGAAGTGTCAGCACCTCTGTGGCGCGGCGAGCTAAATCCAGCGTAAACCAGAGCCAATGGACATTTACTGCTCATTTGTGGCGCTGCTCTAACGAGACAAAGGTGCTATTATTCCAGCTGAAAATCGTGCTGGGCGGGCACCGAGCTAAAAGTCGCTACAAGGCCGCTCACGCAGCGTGCTTGGCCAATATTGATCAATTCCACATGTGTATACATGTTATTTTTGAACCTCCACCCATTGTGACGCAGGTAGCAGCTCCACATGCCCCAGTTTCCACACAAGATAATGACACTGTCATGGAAATGTTCATTCACAAAGGTATATCTAATTATGTCTGCTCCGTAATGTCCACAATTGGTTTGTGGCGGGCGGCCCATAATTAATCTGGATCACCACAAGTAACAGTAGATTTTGCCCTCACTCGTAAACACACTATGATGGGACTGTGATCGTAGCTGGCCTTTACAAAGCTGTACAGCAGATGGCTGCTTAACACACATCTGGTCTGTCAGAGAATAAGAACAATGAGGGTTGCAGGTTCAATCCCGGCTTCCGCCAACCTAGTTACTGCGGTTGTGTCCTTGGGCAAGATACTTTACCCACCAAGCGCTCTACAGTACCACCCACACTGGTTTAAATGTAAAAATTAGATATTGGGTTTCACTATGTGAAGTACTTTGAGTCACTAGAGAAAAAGCGCTATATAAATATAATTCACTTCACTTCACAACAATGAACAGTTCCTCTGGATTCTAGGTTTCAAAAATGAAAGACAAATTAAAGTCTTGCTTGCAACCTAAGACACAAAAAAAGCAACGCAATATAGTTTGTTCATATTTCTATTGGGGGTGTGAATCTTTGGGCACTTATCAATTTGACCCGATTATGTTCCTGGCGGTATAGCTCGGTTGCTAGAGCGGCTGGGTTCCAGGTTCGATCCTCCCTTCCGACATCCTAGTCACTGCCGTTGTGTCCTTGGGAAAGACACTTTACCCACCTGCCTGTGCCACCCCCACTGGTTTAAATGGAACTTAGATATTGTTTCACTATGACAAAGCGTGTTGAGTCACAAGAGAAAAGCGCTATATAAATATAATTCACTTCACTTCCTGGAGTGACGATTCGATTTAGAACCGATTCTCGTATCATATTATTATTTATAATATTATAATTAAACTTTTTCAAAACAGGTTAAAAGGATGGAGATGCCCTAAAAATGTATTTAAAAAATATATATTTTTTATTGTTGTAAATGGATTTTGGAAAATTATCGGGATGCATAAGAAACACGATTCAGAGGTGAATCCATTTTTTTGTCCACTCTTAATTTATATCATATTTGTTTTATTTGTTCATGTTTTTTTTTGCTTACTTTTTGTCTTCCCCACACTGTCCGGAAAAATGACCATATGTACTCTTGTTTAATAACACACATGAAGTGCTGCGTGTTTCATGATCAATATAAAATTGTGACTCGCTCGATGGACAGTTTTCTGTTTGAATCAGCTGGCCGGGGACGAATGTTCCGGTTTATTTTGGGTAAGCATTCCATCTGGCTTCAAATTCCACATTTTGCAGCTTCGAGTCACTTTCACCTAACTCTCTCAGCTTCCGTCTGCTCCATTGTGCTCGCATTTCCATTGTGCTCGCTTCTATAGGCAATAGTTCATCCTCAGTATATTCAGCTCCAAAAACATAAGGCTGTGAATCCTCATTTGTCAGAAGTGAGCTGCTTTGGAAACGGAAATAAATTAAGAATTAGTTCCGGCATTGATTAAAATCATCAAAATAGGGTAAATATTGTACATATTACATATTGTTATGAAGGTGTCTGTTACTACATTATATATATACTTCCAGTGTGTATATTGTACATATTACATATTGTTATGAATGTGTCTGTTACTACATTATATATATATATATATATATATATATATATATATATATATATATATATGTATGTATGTACATGTACCGTATTTTTTGGACTATAAGTCGCAGTTTTTTTTCCTAGTTTGGCCAAGGGTGCGACTTATACTCGGGAGCGACTTATGTGTGAAATTATTAACACATTACCGTAAAATATCAAATAAAATTATTTAGCTCATTCACGTAAGAGACTAGACGTATAAGATTTATGGATTAGGAGTGACAGATTGTTTGGTAAACGTATAGCATGTTCTATATGTTATAGTTATTTGAATGACTCTTACCATAATATGTTACGTTAACATACCAGGCACCTTCTCAGTTGGTTATTTATGCCTCATATAACGTACACTTGTTCAGCCTGTTGTTCACTATTCTTTATCTATTTTAAATTCCCTTTCAAATGTCTTTTCTTGGTGCTGGGTTTTATCAAATAAATTTACCCCAAAAATGCGACTTATACTCCAGTGTGACTTATATACGTGTTTTTCTGTCTTTATTATGCATTTTCGGCAGGTGCGACTTATATTCTGAAAAATATGGTATATATATATATATATATATATACCGTATTTCCGCCGGGGCGCTCATTAATTTAGAACCTCTTCTCACTCCTGCGCTTACCAAGGGCATGCGGTAAAAGTAAGCATGCGCTAATTATTTTAAAACCTCTTCTCACTCCGGCACTTACCAAAGGTATGCAGTAAAGATTTGAGTGTGATGTAAGCTTGGACCTTAAATCCGACTGAATAGCTGTTAATCTTCTTCCTTTTATGCGATTTCAAATTACCGGTATTGAAATCAGCCTCCTCCATTTTGAAAATGATGACGGGGAAGTGTCACTCGTGACATCACGAGTTTGACCAGGCGGTAATACTAAGCATGCGCTAATTATTTTGCAAAGCGAGTTCGACCCGGCAGTAATTCAAGGCAGGCGCATACTATATGCCCTGTGGCAATTCAAGGAGATACGGTATATATATATATATATATATATATATATATATATATATATATATATATATATATATATATATATATATATATATATATATATATATATATATATATATATATATATATATATATATATATATATATATATATGTACTTAGTGTTTGTATAAAATGTTGATGAAGGGTTTTGAATTTGTTTTAGAGGCTTTGAATGCTACAACGGTGACTCTCTTTAGCGTTTATTAAAAACTTTCAAAAAAATAAAAAAAAAGTGTCTTCCTGTCTCTTATGATTGTGAACAATAGGCAAAATTCCAAAAAAGTGCAGTTCCCCTTTAAAGCGTACACAAACCTCTTCACGCCAAAAATGTTTGTCAGTTGTAATACACTTTTCCACCACTTGTGGCGGTCATGACAATATCAAACAAACAGAAGCTGTATTTTATTTTCATTTCATTAGTTAAACACAACTCCGGCTTCTTCCCACCTCCAAAGACATGCACCTGGGGATAGGTTGATTGGCAACACTAAATTGGCCATAGTGTGTGAATGTGAGTGTGAATGTTGTCTGTCTATCTGTGTTGGCCCTGCGATGAGGTGGCACCTTGTCCAGGGTGTACCCCGCCTTCCGCCCGATTGTAGCTGAGATAGGCGCCAGCGCCCCCCGTGGTAGAAAATGGATGGATGGATAGTTAAACATATTAATTTACTTAGAATGTATTTATTTTAGCATTGTATAACTGTATATAATTTTTATTTTTCATCGACCTCAAAAGGGACAAGCGGTAGAAAAATGGATGAATGGATGGATCCGTATATTAAAGTAGTATTGTTATAATCAGCCTAACCTAAGCCTTGATTATAATCTTCATGATGAGGGCATGGTTTAATATCATTTAACAAGGTTTATCGTGTTAAACTTTAAGTAGGTTAGATATAATTATTGAATTCAAATAAAATCTATTTCAGTGTTTATATTGGAGTGGGCCCTGAGGTCAAACAGTTGAAGAACCCCTGGTCTAAGCACACAACAAGATTGCAGTCTTGTGGAAAACTCGTAGATACTTGCTAATATCAGATTATGAAATCATAGCAGATAATTCAAATTAGTTTAGAAATGAGGATAAAAGTGTAATTTTCCATATTTATTTATTTATACACAGGCGCAAGAGGCGGAGCCATCTCGGCCATACTACAAGTCAATTAAAGACATATTTATATCCAACAGTCTTCAATCCATTTATATTCCCACCAGTCAAAAAGCTGCAGCTACAAATTATTCTCAAAAAATTCCATGTGTTTTACAGCAAATTAGTAGAACGAGGGTGAGTTTTACTAAGAGTGAATCCAGGACACACTTTTGTGTGTTTTTTATGGTCACCCCTGAGTCATTTTAAGATCAGCGGATTAGATTCTGGGACTATTCCATCAAAGCAATCATTGTGCGAGTACCAGCATGGAAACAATGTTAAGTAGGTGCTAACAAGATAAGAAGCATTAATTCCTTTGCATCCATAATAATTTTACTCGTGCATATTTGTCTCATTAATGCTCAACAGATTTTTAGAGTGCAGGGTCATCGTCATCACGTAAGGCAGCAGTGTCCAAAGTACGGCACAGGGGCCATTTGCCCCCCGCAGCTAATCGTTTACCGGCCCACCACACATTCTGCAAAAATTGCAAAATTGATAGTATTGCAAAAATAAAAACATAAAAACATCTAAAAAAAAGTGGAATGAGGTGAAATCTAATGAGAAAAAGTGGCAATGCTGACACAAAGCTGCCATGCAGGCAGTTTTTTTTCCCTTTTGTCTTTACTTTCTTTTTTTTTCCATCACTCAAAAAAAAGAAAGGACAAAAACATCTATGTAATAATGAATTATTTCTTTAAAATTATCTCTTTAAAATGTTTTATGTGGAAAAAATATTGCATATGTTGTGTGGTTGCCATATAAAAACATCAAAGTTTTGACAAAAGAGCATAAAACAAACAAAACTAAAAGTCCAAACTTAAAATCGACAGATATATCGGAAGTTGATCTTGAAATTTAAGTGTTAAAAGTAAAAAAACAAACTTACAAATATGCATCACTTTATGAGTGGGGAACCTTTCGGATCTCAAATATATTTAGTAGGATTTCATTCAACTTTTCACTGTGATTACTCAAAAATACTAAATAATTCAAATCAATGGTGTCCTGCTTTATGGATCTTTGAGGGCTTTAATTGCTAAATAAAGGAACTCTCCTGAAGGAATCAATAAAGTACTATCTATCTAACTAAATACTGCATATATTAGTTTTACTATAAAAAACAAAGTTGTCTTTGACAGAAAAGGCATAAAACCTTATTTGTTTTACTTTATATCAACATCAAATTGATATAGAGATTTACTGTAAGCATTAAATAAAAAATAATGATAATAATTTTACTTATTTTTAACATTTTAGTGACTGAGACCCTCTATGCTCCCTTGGAGCCCTAAGGATAAAAAAAAAATCCATACATTTTGTTATGGTTTGAAAATGAAATTTTTCCGTGTGCGGCCCTTGTGGAAAAAGTTTGGACACCCCCTGACGTAAGGATTAGCGGCATTCAAGATAAGGTGCAACTCCTGACGGTTTGTGCTGTTACTGTTTCAAATCAAAATGATCGTAAAACCATAACTGATAATCGCACCAGCTCATTATGTTGCACGTTTAAGAAGAAATGCTAACATCAATCGCCATCAAAACATATACCTCTCATATTGGAGTCCCAGAAAACAGATCGATGAACATGTGTGATGAAAAGAAAAGAAGAATGCACGGAGCAATCACTAAAAGGGTCGCTCTGCACAGCTACGCCGGACAGGTGCTGCTACAAAACTTTAGTGGAATTATAACATATTGAATCATCAATATAGTGAATATTACACGTGCAACAAAAAATTTTAACACATTGAATCATCAATGTAGTCATATACAAAACCCAAACCCAGTGACGTTGGCTTTTTGTGTAAATGGTAAATAAAAAGAGAATACAATGATTTGCAAATCCTTTTCAACCTACATTCAATTGAATAGACTGCAAAGACAAGATATTTCATGTTCACACTTCATTTTTTGCAAATAATCATGAACTTAGAATTTAATGGCAGTAACACATTGCAAAAAAGTTGTCTCAGGGGCATTTTTACCACTGTGTTACATGACCTTTCCTTTTAACAACACTCAGTAAAGGTTTGGGAACTGAGGAGACACATTTTTGAAGTGGAATTCTTTGTCATTCTTGCGTGATGTACAGATTACTGTAAGTTGTTCAACAGTCCCCCTTCTGCTATTTTAGACTTCATATTGCACCACACATTTTCAGGTCTGGACTACAGGCAGGCCAGTCTAGTACCCGCACTCTTTTACTACGAAGTTGTAGCACGTGCAGAATGTGGCTTGGCATTGTCTTGCTGAACTAAGCAGGGGCGTCCATGAAAAACGACGTTGCCTGTATATACCTTTCAGAATTAATGGTGCCTTCACCGATGTGTAAGTTACCCACGTCTTGGACACTAATACAGATGCTGGCTTTTACACTTTACGCCTAGAACAATCCGAAGGGTTCTTTTCGTCTTTGGTCGGGAGAACACAACGTCCACAGTTTCCAAAACAAATTTGAAATGTGGACTCGTCAGACCACAGAATACTTTTCCACTTTGCATCAATCCATTTTAGAAGAGCTCAGGCCCCTGCAAAGCCGGTGGCGTACCTGGGTGTTGTTGATAAATGGCTTTTGCTTTGCATAGTAGAGTTTTAACTTGCACTTACAGATGTAGTGACAAACTGTAGTTACTGACAGTGTTTTTAAGTTTTACTAAAGTGTTCCTGAGCCCATGTGGTGATATCCTTTACACACATGTCGCTTTTTGATGCAGTACTGCCTGATGGATCGAAGGACACGGGCATTGCTGCTTACGTGCAGTGATTTCTCCAGAATGTCTTAACCTTTTGATGATATTACGGAGCGTAGATGGTGAAATCCCTAAATTCCTTGCAACAGTTTGTTGACAAATGTTGTTCTTAAACAATTTGCTCATGCATTTGTTGACAAAGTGGTGACCCTCGCCCCATCCTTGTTTGTGAATGACTGAGCATTTCATGGCAGCTGCTTTTATACCCAATCATGGCACCCAACTGTTCCCAATTAGCTTGCTCACCTGTGGGATGTTCCAAATAAGTCTTTGATGAGCATTCCTCAACTTTCTCAGTCTTTTTTGCCACTTGTGGCAGCTTTTTTTAAACATGTTGCAGGCATCAAATTCCAAATGAGCTAATATTTGCTAAAAATAACCAGTTCGAGCGTTAAATATCTTGTCTTTGCAGTCTATTCAATTGAATACAGCTTGAAAAGGATTTGCAAATCATTGTATTCTCTTTTTATTTACCATTTACACAACGTGACAATTTCACTGGTTTTGTGTTTTGTACATTAAATATATACTTAGTGTGTATTAGAGCTGGGAATCTCGATTACGATTACATTAAAAGTTTATTATTGATGCAATTTTAATTTATATATATTGATGCAGTTTTGCATTTGTTTTCGTTTCACTGAATAAGCATTTATCACTTGGAACTTTAAAAAAGTATATTTGTAACAAGGAACAATGAAATTAATTCCCACATTTATTAAATGAATGGAAATGTGTGCAAAACTGGAAGGTAAGTGCCCTAAAATAAAAGGAGCTGGCCGGCTCTCTCGGTGTGGTCGCTCGCTGCAGTCAGCCCATTTTAGAACTGTCTGCATGACTTTTATTTACAATAAATACATCGATTATTGACATTCAGTTTATTATATCGTCCATGTCCGAATTGCGATGCATCAAAAAATCGATTATTTCCCCCACCATGACAGAGGTTTTTAGATGTTTTTCAGAGCGCTTTATAGGTGGAAAAGACCATCGTTGTGGCTTGTGCAGCCCTTTGAGACACTCGTGATTTAGGGCTATATAAGTAAACATTAATTGATTTGCTCCATTGTAAGCTGACTATTGCGAGAGTTTATTTACGAGTTAGAATACATAACAAATTTTTTTCAAACTTGTGTTCTTGTCCTACATAAAGATTTTGAATGATAGGTAAAAAAAAAAAAGTGCAGCTCCCCTTTAAGAAGCAGAATAATATTGAATGTTTATTCTGCCAAATTAAGTACATTGTGTGTATTTATTACTTTCATTAAAAACTGGCTACAAAAAATGTGTATAAAAGTACTTTTTGAGTACAATTTTTGGTCAGAATAACAGTCGCATAAAATGTTGATGTCGCTACATCTCTATTGACACATAGCGATAACATGGCAATGTGTCTGGTACCTGCTATGATATGCCGTGATGTGTTATTTGTTTTTTCTGGTCATCAGACACCCGTACCGGGTCTCTCCTCGACTGCGGTGGACACTGGCATCCTGTCCGCTCTCCTGCCAGGACAAGCCGCCTTCACCTTGTTCCTGTTCTCGGCTGACGGAGGCCCGGTTGCAGGCACTGGCGTTATTCTCCCTTTCTCCGGCACGGGTAGGGCAAAAAAAAAAAAAAAAAAAATGTTTCTGTTCAAAAAAGTCATGGGAAAAAATGGCCAATTTTGTGACAATCTGTCACTTTATTTCTGTTAATTTTCGTGTTTTTGTATTTACTTCCTGTTCAGTGCTCTTACTTTGTTGTATTTCCTGTTTTATTCACGAGCACTGTTGTTTTTCTCTTTTCGTTGATTGGCAGCGGTTCACACCTGCTGTCAATCAAACTACTGCCTATTTATGTTTCACTCGAGCACTCCTCAGTGCTCGAAGATAAATATCATGTTGAGAACGTTACTTTGCACGACTGCTTTATGTTTATTTGTTTTCTTATGAGTGCCATATTAAATTCATCTTACCTTCACTACTTTCTCCTGGATTCTTGCATCATCGGAGACACACAACTGCAGCCATGCGAGTTCCCAACAAATTTGTTACATAAGATGTAGTTGCGAGGAAGTTGCGTGTAAAGCGAAAGACTTTCACCATAAACTGAAGGTTTGTTAGGAGGAAGTGGTTTGGTGGTCATGTGTCACCCTGACATGGCAACATCTCATCCATTTTTTGACGGGCCTTTGACATACCAAAGACTATAAAAATGGGAGCTATTACCCTGTGCTTGGCACTCAGCATCAAGGGTTGGAATTGGGGGTTAAATCACCAGAAATGATTACTGGCCGCGGCCACCGCTGCTCCCTACTGCTCCCCTCACTTCCCAGGGGGTGAAGGTGTGTGTCACTGGTACCTTAAATTTATTGGGAAAATAAAATTAATTATTTATTAATGATATATATTTTTAGACATTACTAGGGATTTGTTTTTTTTACCACTACAACAGAACTAAAAAAACCAAAAGCAGTGAAGTTGTCACGTTCTGTAAATGGTATATAAAAAAAGAGAATACAATGATTTGCAAATCCTTTTCAACTTATATTCAATTGAATAGACAAAGGCAAGATATTTAATGTTCCAACTGAGAAACGTACATTTTTTTTTGCAAATAATCATTGACTTAGAATTTAATGGCAGCAACACATTGCAAAAAAGTTGGCAAAGGGGCATTTTTACCACTGTGTTACATGGCCTTTCCTTTTAACAATACTCAGTAAAGGTTTGGGAACTTAGGTGACACATTTTTGAAGCTTTTCAGGTGGAATTATTTCCCCTTTCTTGGTTGATGTACAGCTTCAGTTGTTCAACAGCTTCCGTTGTGCTATTTTAGGCTTAATAATGCACTACACAATTTCAAATGGGAGACCGTTCTGGACTACAGGCAGGCCAGTCTAGTATCCGCACTCTTTTACTATGAAGACACGCTGTTGTAACACGCGGCCTGGCATTGTCTTGCTGAAATAAGCAGGGGTGTCCATGAAAACGCAGCTTGGATGGCAACATATGTTGCTACAAAACCTGTATGTACCTTTCAGCATTAATGGTGCCTTCACAGATGTGTAAGTTACCCATGCCTTGGGCACTAATACAACCCATTTACCATCACAGATGCTGGCTTTTACACTTTGCGCCTAGAACAATCCGGATGGTTCTTTTCCTCTTTGTTCCGGAGGACACAATGTCCACAGTTTATAAAAACTATTTGAAATGTGGACTCGTTAGACCACTGAACCCTTTTCCACTTTGCATCAGTCCATCTTAAATGAGCTCTGGCCCAGCGAAGCGGCTGTGTTTCTGGGTGTTGTTGATAAATGGCTTTGGCTTTGCATTGTAGAGTTTTAACTTGCACTTACAGCTGTAGCAACCAAATGTAGTTACTGACAATAACCCAATTTGATGGATAACTTGTTTTGAAATCATTATTATTAGTATTTATTTCTATTTAAAAAATGGTTTAAAGACATGCACCTGGGGATAGGTTGATTGGCAACACTAAATTGGCCCTAGAGTGTAAATGTTGTCTGTCTATCTGTGTTGGCCCTGCGACTTGTCCAGGGTGTACCCCGCCTTCCGCCCGAATGCCGCTGAGATAGGCTCCAGCACCCCACGTGACCCCGAACGGGACAACCGGTAGAAAATGGATGGATGGATGTTTTGAATGTTTGATGATATATTTTTACATAATTAGACAATATTTAAGTTAACATAATTTGTAGCTGAGATAGGCGCCAGCGCCCCCCGCGACCCCAAAAGGGAATAAGCGGTAGAAAATGGATGGATAATTTGCCAATCCATGGAGTACGTATGTTTTTTTCTCCCCAAATAAAAAGAAAGAATATATTGAGTAAGGAAAGTTACAGTACTTTATTGATACTTATTATTTCCAGGCTTTGGAGGGCCGAGTAAAATAAAGTGGCGAGCCATGTCTGGCCGTCCGGCCTTGAGTTTGACACCTGTGATCTCCATCATGAATGCACCAACTGTTTGCTGCACCGCTGATCTAATCTCTTCCCTGTCTTAGACCCCATACCTGGAGCTTGTAACACCAACTTTACCCTGAACGCTGACCCCACCATCCACCTCCAATACAACCTCTACCAGACCACCATCCGCTTTGCACCGGCCAACCTGGGTCACGAGAGGTAACGTGCTCTGCTAACTCCTGTTTTTATTTCTTGGTAACAATCCCATGATCAGTCGCCTCCTTTTCCTTCCTAACCCATTTAGCTGGTATTACTCGCTCTAAAACCTTTCAGGAATGTCTGCAACTGTCACAAACCCGTTTGCCTCCCAACTGTGTGTGCAGTAGCAACAACACACTGCCGGATTGTTGCGTGGCAGCCACACCGGGGAACATCTGTGAAAGCCACGTATTATTCTCTCCCCCCAGTCCAATTCTGCTTGTTACACAGTGGCAACCATTTTGTGTTGCAGATGCTGTTTTTCAGCTCTGAACCAAGCGTCTGGGGGTGAATAATGTGGATTTTTGGTCATAGCTTGCCATAAACGGGATTAGACGCTCGGGCTGGGCGATAGGGCTGAAAAGTGTGTCGCAATATAAGTGTTTTATGCAAAACCCAAAACCAGTGAAGTTGGCATATTGTGCAAATGGTAAATAAAAACAAAATACAATGATTTGCAAATCCTTTTCAACCTATATTCAATTGAATAGACTGCAAAGACAATATATGTTGTAGAAATGTGTAGAAAAAATATTACATTTCAACATTTCTGTCAACGGAGATTTGCTTCAGCCTGCGACAGTTGTTTTGATAGTAGTCTATTATTGCTAATATAGACACTTACGTCGTGTTGCTTTCATGATAACACTTATATAAGACTTTTGAAGTCGTTTTGATAGTAGGCGAATATAGACACGTCATGTGTTGCCTTCATTATAACACTTATATAAGATTTTTAATTCATTTTGATAGTAGGCTAATATAGCTAATATAGACACTTACGTCATGTGTTGTCTTCATTATTACACTTATATAGGACATTTACATTTTGATAGTAGACTAATATAGCTAATATAGACACTTACGTCATGTGTTGTCTTCATTATCACACTTATGTAAGACTTTTAAAGTAATTTTGATAGTAGGCTAATATAGACACTTACATTGTGTGTTGCCTTTATTATAACACTTATATAAGATATTTAATTCATTTTGATAGTAGGCTAATACAGACACTTACGTCATGTGTTGTGTTCATTATAACACTTATATAAGACTTAAAAGTCATTTTGATCTTAGGCTAATATAGACACTTCATGTGTTGCCTTCATTATAACACTTATAGAAGACTTTTAGTCATTTTGATAGTAGGCTTATATAGACACGTCATGTGATTCTTTCATTATTACACTTATATAAGACTTTCAAAGTCATTTTGATAGCAGGCTAACATAGCTAATATAGACACTCACGTCATGTGATGCTTTCACTATAACACTTATATAAGACTTTTAAAGTCATTTTGATAGTAGGCTAATATAGACACTTACGTCATGTATTGCCCTCAATATAACACTAATATAAGACTTTTAAAGTCATTTTGATAGTATGTTAATATAGACACTTACGTCATGTGTTGCTTTCATTATTACAGTTATATAAGACTTTTAAAGTCGTTTTGATAGTAGGCTAATATAGACACTTACATTGTGTGTTGCCTTCATTATAACACTTATATAAGATATTTAATTCATTTTGATAGTAGGCTAATACAGACACTTACGTCATGTGTTGTGTTCATTATAACACTTATATAAGACTTTTAAAAGTAATTTTGATAGTAGGCTAATATAGACACGTCATATGATGCTTTCATTATTACACTTATATAAGACTTTTAAAGTCATTTTGATAGGCTAACATAGCTAATATAGACACTTACGTCATGTGTTGCCCTCCATATAACACTAATATAAGACTTTAAAGTCATTTTGATAGTAGGTTAATATAAACACTTACGTCATGTGTTGCTTTCATTATTACAGTTATATAAGACTTTTAAAGTCATTTTGATAGTAGACTAATATAGCTAATACAGACACTTACGTCATGTGGTGTCTTCATTATAACACGTATATAAGACTTTTAAAGTCATTTTGATAGTAGGCTAATATAGACACATTGTGTGTTGCCTTCATTATAACACTTATATAAGATTTTTAATTCATTTTGATAGTAGGCTAATACAGACACTTACGTCATGTGTTGTGTTCATTATAACACTTATATAAGACTTTTAAAAGTAATTTTGATAGTAGGCTAATATAGACACGTCATGTGTTGCCCTCAATATAACACTAATAAGACTTATAAAGTAATTTTGATAGTAGGTTAATATAGACACTAACGTCATGTGTTGCTTTCATTATTACACTTATATAAGACTTTTAAAGTCATTTTGATAGTAGGCTAATATAACTAATACAGACACGTCATGTGTTGTCTTCATTATAACAGGTATATAACACTTTTAAAGTCATTTTGATAGTAGGCTAATATAGACACTTCATGTGGTGTCTTCATTATAACACTTATATAAGACTTTTAAAGTCATTTTGATAGTAGGCTAACATAGCTAATATGGACACTTACATCATGTTTGTCTTCATCATAACTCTTATATGACTAAGTCATTTTGATAGTAGGCTAATAAAGACACATCATGTGTTGTCTTCATTATAACACTGATATAAGACTTTTAAAGTCATTTTGATAGTAGGCTAATATAGACACGCCATGTGTTGCCTTCATTATAACACTTATATAAGATTTTTAATTAATTTTGATAGTATGCTAATACAGCTAATACAGACATTTACGTAATGTGTTGTCTTCATTATAACACTTATATAAGACTTTTAAAGTCATTTTGATAGTAGGCTAATATAGACACTTACGTCATGTGTTGTCTTCATTATAACCCTTATGTACAGCTTTTTCATTTTTTGCTGCTCCAGACATATTTGTTTTTTGTATTTTTGGTCCAATATGGCTCAATACGGCACTTTGAACCATAAATAAAAGTTATGTCCTCATTTTGGCCAATCAGGGGCAGCGCTCCTCCCTCCTGCGACACGCCTACAGGGTTGGACATGCGCTGGCGGCTGCAGTACGACATCTACCAGTACTTCCTGCCAGACACCGACCTGTCGGAGCTTAGCCTGTTCCGCGGTTTGCAGGCCGTCGCGGATGTCGACAGCGTGACGGAGAACGCCAAACTGGTGCGGTGAGGAGTAATCCCGACAACAACTCGGGGGAACACACCCAAACTCACCCGTTTCTTCTCCCCATCTTTCACGCTCCTCGCAGATTTTGACCCTGTCGTCAAGAGACGTGAGGATGGCGACCTTCAACTCCGTCCCCGGCCAGGGCGTCATTTACTCCGTCGTCGTTCGAGACCCCATCCTCAACACGTCGGCCTCTTACGTCCCGGTGCACACGTATGCCTGCACTTTCAACTCCAAGATGGACAGCTGCCAAACTCTTGGTAGGAAATGAAACCTTTTCACCTACAAAACAAAAGTGAAGTGAACAATTGGTGTCGGGTTTTTTTGGAGGAAGTCAGGAATAACGGCTTAAATGAGCACATTTTGGAGCGCTCAGCTTTTCGAAGCATGTTCTTCGGTGTAGGGCTTGTCGATATGGCCTTTTTTTAATATCTCGATATTTTTAGGCCGTATCGCGATACACTATTTATATTTGGATATTTTGCCTTAGCCTTGAATGAACATTTGATGCATATAATCACAGCAGTATGATGATTCTATGTCTACAATAAAACATTCTTCTTCATACTGCATTATAATTCTTTTTATAATATATTTAGAATTATAATTACACAATATATATAATATTATATATTATATATATTTTTATATAAATATATAATTATAATTATAAAGTCAAAGTGCAACACGAAACGACACAGGAGGTCCTTCATACCGACAGCCATCAGACTGTATAATGCATATGTTCCTTCTTGACTGCACCTACAGTAAATGTAGAATATAATTATATTATTCATATATTAAAAATATAATATATATTATATTTATTATTATTAGTGTCTATTGTGAGCGATCTGTGGTGCTGAATTTCCCCAGGGATCAATAAAGTACTTTCTATTCTATTAATATATGCTCATTTTAAACTTTCATGCAGAGAAGGAAATCACAACTAAGTCAACTGACCAAAAGTGTATTTATTAAACAGTTATCAAGCAGTGGCACAAACCTTCATGTAATTTCCAAAACAGAAAGTGCAAGATTGTCAGAGACATTTTAAAACAAGCTATTAGTGCACTTATGTGCATGATGTCACTAAGATGACATATCAAAACAACACTACATTTAAGTGCACTTTTTGGACAGAAAGCAGGGTGGACTCGTGTCCAGGAGGAAAAAGTTTTTTTCCCTCGTGTAACGTATATTCCGGACTATAAGGCGCACTCGAAATCCTTTCATTTTCTCAAAACTCGACAGTGCGCTTGATAACCCGATGCGCCTAATGTAAGGAATTATTTTGGTTGTGCTTACCGACCTCAAAGCTATTTTATTTTATTAATTTTTTTATTAAATCAACATAAAAAACACAAGATACACTTACAATTAGTGCACCAACCCAAAAAATCTCCCTCTCCGTTTACACTCATGCACACTCATTCACTAATAAGGGTTTTTTCTATCTGTTATTAATATTCTGGTTCCTGTAATATACAAACCCTGTGGATGTGGTGTCCTTAAGAACAAAGAAGAAAATAACCATCCAGATTGTTATAGGCGCAAAATTCAAAAGCCAGCATCTCTGGTGTATTGGTGGCCAAGGCATGGGTAACTTACACATCTGTGAAGGCACTATTAATGCTGAATGGTCCATACAGGTTTTGGAGCAACGTACGTTTTCATCCAAGCAACGTTATCATGGACGCCCCTGCTTATTTCAGCAAGACAATGCCAAGCCATTTGTTACAATAGCGAGGCTTCGTAGTAAAAGAGTGCGGGTACTTTCCTGGACCACCTGCAGTCCAGACCTGTCTCCCATCGAAAATGTGTGGTGCATTATGAAGCGTAAAATACAACAGCGGAGATCCCGGACTGTTAAACGACTGAAGCTCTACATAAAACAAGAATGGGAAAGAATTCCACCTTCAAAGCTTCAACAATTAGTTTCCTCAGTTCCCAAACGTTTATTGAGTGTTGTTAAAAGAAAAGGTGATGTAACACAGTGGTGAACATGCCCTTTCCCGACTACTTAGGCACATGTTGGAGCCAAGAAATTCTAAGTTAATTATTATTTGCAAAAAAAAATAAAGTTTTTAAGTTTGAACATCAAATATCTTATCTTTGTAGTGCATTCAATTGAATATGGGTTGAAAAGGATTTGCAAATCATTGTATTCCGTTTATATTTACATCTAACACAATTTCCCAACTCCTATGGAAACGGGGTTTGTACATCAATACAATCTGCAAGGGATACATACAATCCATGAAGCACACATGATTATGGTGCTGCTGGTCCACTCACAGTACTAACCTTTTAACAGTTAATTTTGCTAATTTTCATTAATTACTAGTTTCGATGTAACTGTTTTTATATCGTTTTACTTTCTTTTTTATTCAAGAAAAATGTTTTTATTCATGTTGTTTATTTTTTTTCTTTGTTTTTTTTTAAAAGGACTTTATCGCCACCAGACCAGGTTGTCAATGAAATTAGATTGTTTAAAAGGATTCTTAAAACCAGGTCCAGTCCAGATTATGTCCAGGTCGGGCTCAGCAACACACACCTTCATTTATGTACACTCAAAATTAGGGAACTCAACAACAAATTGCAAATCTATAAAAAAAATTACATTTTCAAAATAAGCGTCATCTTTTTTTCTGTTTTTGGGCATCATTATCGGTTTCAACCATATAACTCTCTAAAGTAAAAAAAAAACACTGAATAACTGTTTTAAAGAATGTAATACTAAGTGAATATCTGTTTTTGGCCTTAAAATAACAATAATAATGATAATTGGTAACGCACTTTACATTTGTTAAAATCTCCAAGTGCTACAAAGTATAAAAATAATAAAAAAATAGAAAGTTCAAAATATATAATAAAACTTTTATGGAAATTAAATCATGAAAAACACAAGATAAACACTAAATAAAACAGAAATAAAAGCGCGAAGGCACTGGATAAAACAGATAAGCAAGCAGTGTATTTAAAAACAAGAAGGCCGAGAAATTAGATAAAAGCTGTGCTAAAAAGGTGGGTTTTTAGTCCCTTCTTAAAACTGTCGACCGACTGTGGTGCTCTAAGATGGTCGGGGAGAGCGTTCCAGAGTTGGGGAGCGGTCGAGCAGAAAGCCCGGCGGCCCGTAGATTGTAATTTTGTCCTGATGGGTTTGAGGACAAATAAACCTTTTACCGAGTACTATAATTAAAATTGACTAAATTATGACCGTCAATGAACTCTCCTAAAATAACGAATCTATTTTATTTGGTACATGGTGAAATAGGTGTGACCCGTAGATGGCAGTCACACATAAGAGATACGTGATACGTGTAGACTGCAATATAATGGTAGTCACACACAAGAGATATGTGTGGACTGCAATATGACTCAAGTAAACAACACCAAAATGTAATACGTTCCATTGAAAATATAGAACATTAGACACGGCGCTCAAAAATCTATCAAAATGTTTTTAGTCGGACTTTGCTAAGCAATGAAGCCGCACCGCTTGATGGATTGCACTGTGCTTCAACATAAGAGTATTGTTATGGTGTGTGTATAGGGTAAGATATCAAGTTGCGTTTTGTTTCGCAATAGTATGCAAAAGCAACTTTTCGTACCTTCTGATACCTGCTGATGTGTATTTGGGATCTACATAAATACTGAAAAATTTCCGCGTGTCCGCCTTTATAGTCCGAGCCGACAACGTAGTCGATAAGCTTCTTTTTTTTCCTCTCTATTTTCTTGTTATGGGACATTCATATTCCTCGGTTGCCATTTTTAATATAAAGTAGTGTAAAGTTCTTACTTATATTTACATCCGTCCGTAAATTCGCCATGAAAGCGTTAAAAAATACCGGTGTAGTGAGTTGACATTATTCACCCAAGGAACTTTAGTTTTTAAAGAGTTCCAGTCGGACGTTTTTTCACGGGGCACATTTGTTGTTGTTGCACTTGTGAGCCACGAATGACGAGATGCTGCTCTGTTATTGATTGAAGTAAAGTCTGAATGTCATTAAAACAGTTAGCGCCATCTTTTGACAATTATTCCACTCCCGTCCTTGCACGCTACACCCGTACAACAAAGATGACGGTGAGAAGACACAGTCGAAGGTGAGCCAAATAAATAAGACCGCTCACAAAACGGCGCATCCTGAAGCAACTGTCTGAGAGTGACTTGAAGATGATCTGTAAAACATCATCTATGCAACATTTTGACCAAAGAACCACCATTACCATATGTTATGTAGACCACAAGGAGGTATTTTACATTTAGAAAAAAAAATCATAATAAAATAACTACATTAATGCTCCCTATAATCCGGTGCTCGTTATATATATATAAAGAAAAACATAATCGACAGTGCACCATATAATCCGGTGCGCCATATGGTCCGGAAAATACAGTATTCATTAAAACTGGGACCCCACCATTAAAAAGTCAATCCACTCCACTTCAGTTATATAGCGCCTTTCAAGAAACAATACAGGTTTCACAAAGTGCTGCGCAGGAGTTAAAACATACATTCATTAGCAGGATGAAACTAAGGCGAGTCAATTGTATAAAACATTTAAATGGGTTGTACTTGTATAGCGCTTTTCTACCTTCAAGGCACTCAAAGCGCTTTGACACTACTTCCACATTTACCCATTCACACACACATTCACACACTGATGGAGGGAGCTGCCATGCAAGGCACCAACCAGCACCCATCAGGAGCAAGGGTGAAGTGTCTTGCTCAGGACACAACGGACGTGACGAGGTTGGTTCTAGGTGGGATTTGAACCAGTGACCCTCGGGTTGCGCACTGCCACTCTTCCACTGCGCCACGCCGTCCCTAACTATTTAACTATAAAGAGAATAAATACATAAAAGAAAATGTCCTGTCCAAAGGCAAAACCTAGTAACTCACTTCTAGGTGATTTTGAGAAAACAAAGGAAAACCAATCTATCTTGATGCTGTCTTACAAAGATCTACAAAGTCATCAAACGTACAGATGTTTTCTTGAGCTTTCATTTTCTTGCCGATTGGGCCATGGATTGAATCTGCTTTCATTAACGTGTGCCCTTTCTCCAGATAATTTATTACAATCTCGGGTGGGCCCCATTCTGCGTTTGCACATTGGGCGAGAGCCGTGTACAGCGTCCAGTTTTTATTTTGACCTCCACAGTTATCTGCCCAAAAGAGTATGCAAGGGGAAGAATCAAGAACAATAAATTTAATGAAGGTGCTTGCAACGTCCTGGGCCAATCTTCCAAATATCCCCTCGGCCCATAATATCACATAATCAGGTTGACTGTCGGCCCCCATTCGTGCAAATGTCTCATTAAGCACAATAAGGCGACTGACAAAGAAGCTCTGATTGGTCCCTTGAGATACTAGGTTTTTCTGTTGTATCTACGCGGTTATGTGGTAGTTGCCAGGTCCTGCCACGCGCGTAACAGCTTACTTACGGAACAATTTACAATATCGCATCCACTAATGTAAAGCATATCACCTAGGAACTCCAAAATTATTATCAGCTCAGTTTTGACCAAAATTGAGTTACTGGGTTTTGCCTTTGGACAGGAGATATAAGACTAAAATCACAAGCCTTCACCGAGCACATTAACTCAAGTTCACATGTAAGGACGTCAAAGATAGAAAGTTGCCTTTTTCAGACGGTGATATCCACATTGGAAGAAACGGGTTAATCCAAAACCCAATAACCCAATAACTACTTTTTGACACACACCTCCCACCGGAACACAAACGGAGCGTTATCAGAACCCTCCAACACAGAGCTGATCATGTTCCTACCAGCCCAGAGGTCAAAGAGAGAGAGCATAGGCATTTTAGGGAAGCCTTCAAAAGCTGTGGTCACCCCAGCTGCTGGTCTGTGAAGTTTATCCAGTTCCAGAAATAACAAGAAGAGAGTGGACGAGGAGGTAAAAGGTGACAAACATATTGTCATTCCATATGTATCAGGTCTGTCTGAGAAACGCAGAACAATTTTTAGTAACACTTTAGTATGGGGAAGATATTCTAAGTAACAAAGACTTTATTTAGCGTTATTTGGACACTAGGGGAACATATAAGGGTTAGGGTTACTAATAAGCAATAATTTTGAGGTTATTGAGGGAAGACTCTTAGTTAATGGCTTACTTGTTGTATAAAGGCCATGCAGAGGAAGGCATTAATAAGTACTTATTAAGAACCAATATGTTACTAATTTAGATGTTAATAAGCAACTAATTAATGGTGAATATGTTCCCCATACTAAAGAGTTACCTATTTTTTAACCAACACAACATTCCAGTACACTTCAAAGCAGGCAACACCCTGAGACATAGACCGGTGCATCCGAAAGCCCCCAAACCTTCAAAAACTATCTGGTGTATGCTATCTGTCATGTCTTTTAATCTGGTTTTATGTTTGATCATGTTTTGTTTTGTTTTCTGGACTCTTTTGCATTTGCACTTCCTTGTTTTCTTGGTCACCATAGCTACTCATTAGTTTCCACCTGGTTCCCCTAGTCACGCCCAGATCATCAGCCTCTCACACCTGTTTCTAGTTACCACGGCCACTATTTATGTCGCTTGCTTTCTGTTCATCGTTCTGGGTAATTTGCATTCTGCCTTATGCCTTCATGCCTGTATTTTTCTTACAAACCTTCATGCCTTGCCACGCTGCTAACCCTTTGGACCCCGCCACGTAAGATCGGTGTATTTTTCGCCTAAAGTGCAAGTTTTTGGTTTATTGAGTATCGTTGTTAGCATCTTTTGTTTATTTATAGATAGCCATGCCATTGTGCTGTTTTTGTTGAAGTTTTAGTATAGATTATTAGCCGCCACCGAGCGTGTCCTTTTTTTGCCTTTTTGTATTTTTGTAATTAATAGATATGTACTCACATTCATACCTGACTCGTCCCACATCATCTCTGCATCGAGGAAGCAAAAACAATCACGGTCCCGGCTTGACACTATCCAGTGTAATGATGAATGCACTGATTCATATATTGGGGAAACAAAACAACCACTAAGACGACACACGGGACAGCGTAGACGGACGGGCAAACTTTCAGGCCAAGACTCAGGTGTCTACCTGCGCCTCAGAGAGGAACTACTCCTTTGACAACAAACATTTACAGATTGTGGACAGGGAGGACGGATGGTACCAAGGAGGAGTAAGGGTAGCCATCCATGTCAAAGTTGAAAAACTGTTACACCACCTGTCTCCCACACACAACACTAACCCTTTCAACCATTCCTAAGATACTCTGCAATTTAGCCTCCAACAAATAATAGCAGTTACAAACATTCTGCTCAGAGAAGGTGACCAGAATGCCATTTGTTTACAACTGAATGGAATGCTAACATGGGGGCTTCAGACTATTTTGGACTGGTAGTAGTTGATCCACAGCGATGGTTCTACCACACAATACCTCAATTGTAAAGAGGGGAAGTAACACTTCAACGACTGTCGTTGGCTTTGTCAGTTCAGATTGTTTGTTTGCATCTCAACAGTTGTTTTTCGGAACCATCCTTGCCCAGGAACACCCTCCTGGTTTTGGAGTATACACATTTGGTACCAGCTTCTAGACTAGATGTGACCAATCCAAGTCTAAGACTAGATGTGACCAATCCAAGTCTAAGACTCCATCTGACCAATTTAAGTCTCAGACTAGATGTGACCAGTCTAAGACTACATATGACCAATCTAAGTCTAAAAGTACATGTGACCAGTCCAAGTCTAAGACTAGAAGTGATCAATCCAAGTCAAAGACTATCTAACCAATCCAAGTCCAAGACTTCATCTGACCAATTCAAGTCCAAGACTCCATCTGACCAATCCAAGTCCAAGGCTCCTTCTGACCAGGACAAGGGAGCCCAGCCTGTAGCTGAATCATCAATTTGGATCTTAAAATTCCCATTTGTCAATCCTGCATTAAACGCTGAAATGTATCACTTTAAGCTGTATCAGAACCTTTTTGTTTGTTTGTTTCATTTTCAGGACAGATATCCACTAAACTGCTTTTCACGCTGGCCGGCTTGGCGGGCGTGTTTGTCTGCTTCTTTGGACATCGATTCTTCAAATGTGGTGAGTGCTTCTTTGTCTGCTCAAGGACCTCCTTCAGCTGCTAATACGTAGCGTAAACTAAAATAGCCATGCGATAACGAGTGTTCATGCAGCAAATGGCGTTGTTACTCCGCTTCTTAACACTTCACGAGCACCTGGTCTGCCAGAGAATAGGAAGATGTAGCAGGAGTATTCAGAGCAGCTAACCTTCAAATTTGCTGTAACAAATACGGATGGTTGGACATTCTTCCAATAATTAATATTCAACACATTATAGTTAGGTAATTAGTATTGATTAAAGAATAACACGTTCATAATGTTTGTGAATTGTCGTTTGTTTACCTTTAGAGACTGATCACGTCCGGTTTGCTGTCACATTGTTTTCTTTTTTCAAAGTTGCTGATAGTTGGACAATACTTCCAATATTTAATAATAAACACATTATAGTTATAGGTAATTATTATTAATTAATTAATAACATGTTCATAGTGTTTATGAATTGTTGTTTGTTTACCTTTAGAAACTGATCACTTCCGGTTTGCTGTCACATTGTTTTCTTTTCTCAAAGTTGCTGATAGTTGGACAATACTTACAATATTTAATAATCAACACATTATAAGTATAGGTAATTATTATTAATTAATGAATGACACGTTCATAGTGTTTATGAATTGTTGTTTGTTTACCTTTAGAAACGGATCACTGCCGGTTTGCTGTCGTATTGTTTGCTTATCTCAAAGTTGCTCTAACGAATGCTGTTTGTTGGACACTCTTCCAATATTTAATAACGACAAATGCGTCATGGCCAATTATTCAAATGAGACGATCATCTAGATGAGGGGTTCTTCACATTTTTATTTACCTTAGGGCCCAACTTTCCCACCACGGATTTTAATGGTATTCAATAATAGGATGTCTAATGCACAGGTATCAAACTCAACGCCCGGGGGGCATTTCTGGCCCGCTACATCATTCTATGTGGCCCGTAAAAGACAGGGAAAAAATGTTTTTCAAAAAATATTTTTTTTTTTTACAAAATGCATTCGTTCTTTCACTTTTGACAGAAAAAAATATATTGTTAATTAATATTAAGCATAATATTAATATTATCCGATCATGCCAATTATATACTGTATTGCAAAACTATTTTTGTGACATAAAAACAAATAGTTAAATATCTGCTTGTCACCGTTTGTTTATGATTTTAAAAACATCTTAAAGCCCAAGCTGTTTGTTTACATGTTTTTTTCCCTCTTTGCTATTTGGGCTTATTGGACCCTATTTAGGATAAAAACTAAGATTCAGCTTTTGATATGATGTACTTAGTCCATAAGTACACAAACGTGTACTTCATGTTTAGTGGCATGCTAATTCTTATTTTTACACTTTAATTTCCCCCCCCAAATTCCATTGCATGTTATACTTTTCTGACACCACCAGATGGCAGTATAAGTGTCCACATAAGTGGCCATAAGACCCCAATTCAGTCATGTACACAATTTTGGAAATAAGAGCTAAAATGTGCTGTCCACGCATGTGGCCACTAAGCCTTAAGAGGTTTTAAAGCAAGTTATACATAAAAAAAAAAATCTAATAATCAAATGCATATGCATTTCTATTAATCACAGGTTATTACCCGCATGTATAATGTACATTCATTTTAAAAAAGCGGCCCTCTGGAGTTAGCCATTCCTGCGATGTGGCCCTCAATGAAAATGAGTTTGACGCCCCTGGTCTAACTGTGTGTTGATAATAAAGATTATTTTTTATTGAACACATAAACCTGATCCTTAGGTCAGGCTGATGAGAAAAATAAAGTAGTAACCAAATATGCTGCATAAGGACCCGAAATTACTAACAAAAAGTAAATATAAACACAATTATGTTGTGCTAAAATAAACTAAATGTTTATTAATTTATTTTTTATTATTTAAATCCTACTCAGTGGCCTAGTGGTTAGAGTGTCCGCCCTGAGATAGGTAGGTTGTGAGTTCAAAAACCCAGGCCGAGTCATACCAAAGACTTTAAAAATGGGAGCCATTACCTCGCTGCTTGGCACTTAGCATCAATGGTTGGATTTGGGGGTTTAATCACCAAAAAATTATTCCCGGGCGCAGCCACCACTGCTGCTCACTGCTCCCCTCACCTCCCAGGGGGTAAACAAGGGGATGGGTCAAATGCAAAGGACAAATTTCACCACACCTAGTGTGTTTGTGGTACTTTAACTAAATGAATAATGGATATTTCTCTAACTAAACTTTCAATAAAACTAATACAGCTTCAACATAGTAGTCATATTTTTTGCGCTCAAGACACTTCTCTATGACTTCATCGCCAGACGTCTTCTGTTTATTTGATATTTTCATTACTGCAACGGAGTAAAGCTGTGGTCCGTATAGAACAGACCTGGGCAAATGAAGGCCCGGGGGCCACATGCGGCCCATTAAGCTTTTCAAATCTGGCCCACCGGACAGTCCCATATATTTTTTTTAGATCTTTAAGATGGAAAGTGTAGCTGCCGTTATGATGTGTAGTCATGTTTTCAAATTACCATAAGTCTTGAACTATACAGCATATTTCAATGGTTGGAATCTGCGCTTTTGCATAATATTTTAGTGACTAGTGTTGTCCTGATGCCAATATTATTTTGATACTGTCCGGTACTTTTCTAAATAAAGGGGACCAGAAAAAAAATTGCATTATTGGGTTTATTTTATTAGGGTGTGGCGGACCGGTACTTTTCAGAGGCGGTATGGTCCCGAATATGATTCATTAGTATCGTGGCACTATATTAATTCCCGTATACCGTACAAGCCTACTAGTTACTATGGTAATCTACGTCACAGCAGGTCAGACGAGGCACTAAGCAGTGTGGGTGGGGAGCGTTTCCACAGAGATTTTCCAGAGCCTGAAATGTGGGTGTCATGGACAGACGTGGAAGGCGATTTTTTTACAAGAAAGTTTTAAAACTTAGTGAGGTATCACATATATCAGATTGTAGATGTTTTTGGTTTTTTTACCCTTCACGTTCATATTTCGCTGTGTTTGTTGCATTTGGCTTGATAGTAAAATATGTCGATTGAGAGGCGGTGTGACGTTCATAGGTTCTCAATATTCTGGGTTTTATCATTCATAGAAAAAATTAAAATTCCATTCTGTTTTTAAGGCGGTCTGTCATAACATTTTTAGCATTCAATCAGACTTTATTGTGAGGTTTTGTATTAGTTTTCCTAAAAATAGATATACAGGCCCCCAGACACATTTTTTCTCTAAATTTGGCCCCCTGAGTCAAAATGATTGCCCAGGGTTTTATCGTTCATAGAAAAAATAAAAAATTCCATTCCGTTTTTAAGGTTGTCTGTCATAACATTTTTAGCATTCAATCAGACTTTATTGTGAGGTCTCGTATTAATTTTCCTAAAAATAGATATACCGGGCCCCAGACAATTTTTTTCTCTAAATTTGGCCCCCCGAGTCAAAATAATTGCCCAGGCCTGGTATACAACGTATGAAAAATAAGAGAAACGGATATTTTTTGGCAGCCCCGGCCCTATGGTTAAGACACAGAGACCTGGTTCGCCCTCCCTTCGTTCCAATGCCAATTGGAGTCCAGTCCTGTTATGTCCTACACAAACTGTATATCAAGTCATGGTTACCATGGCAATGGGAGGTGGTCAGACTGCAGCCCTTTGACATAGTCCAGTGCAGCAGGACTCATGTGGTCCTCAGCATGTGATGCAGGGCTGCACCCAAAAATGAACCCATGATTGTCTCATGAGGACACAATCATGGCCGACTGAGATAAAACTATTATTGATGCCTTTTTGACGTGTCTGTCCTGTGCTGCCCTGGCAGAGTTGTTTTGCATGGGCTTCAGCTTTACCGCCTTCTTCTTCTTCGTACTCGTCACCAAGACCACAGGACTGGACTATGACAGTGAGACCCGTCTGCACTATTCATGATGTCATCACACACACAAGTGACCAGTCTCACTCTGTCGCAGTCCGTCTGGCCGTGTCGGCGGTGATCGGCGTGGTGGGCGGCGTCCTCCTGGTGATGAGCTGGTGGCGCTTTGGTTCTGTGATGGCGTGCGTGGTGGTGATCGGCCTGATGCTCGGCTTCCTCGTTGCCTCCACTGTCCTCTTCACTCCTCTCGGTAGGACAAACATTTATAATATTATAATATATATACAGTACGTGTGTCCTTTAACACTTTTGACGTGTGTTGGGGGTCATTGTCCTGTTGGAACACCCAACTGTGCCCAAGACCCAACCTCCGGGCTGATGATTTTAGCTTGTCCTGAAGAATTTGGGAGGTAATCCTCCTTTTTCATTGTCCCATTTAGTCTCTGTAAAGCACCAATTCCAGTGGCAGCAAAACAGGCTTAGAGCATAATACTACCACCACCATGCTTGACAGTAGGGATAGTGTTCCAGGGATTAAAGGTCTCACCAACATATTGCTGGGTATTGTGGCCAAACAGCTCCATTTTTGTTTCATCTGACATCACATGGACAAAGATAAGACTTTTTGGAGGGAAGTTTTGTGGTCAGGTAGGTAGGTCAGTCGGTCGATCATATAGATATATATGATAGATCGATTGAGCAACAAAGATACGGTAACACCTTCTGGAGGAAAGTTAGGTAGGTAGGTAGGTCGGTCATATAGACAGATATATATATGATGGATGGATCGATCAACAAGATAAAACCTTTTGGAGGAAAGTTCTGTGGTCAGGTAGGTTTGTAGGTCGGTCCGTTGGTCAGTCGATTATATAGATATATACATGATGGATCGATCGAGCAACAAAGATAAGACCTGGAGGAAAGTTCTGTGGTCAGGTAGGTAGGTAGGTAGGTTGGTCATATAGATATATATATATATATATATATATATATATATATATATGATAGATCGATCGAGCAACAAAGATAAGACCTTCTGGAGGAAAGTTCTGTGGTCAGGTAGGTATGTAGGTCGGTCATATAGATAGATACATATATGATGGATGGATCGATCAACTATGATAAGACCTTCTGGAGGAAAGTTCTGTGGTCAGGTAGGTAGGTAGGTTTGTAGGTGGGTCGGCTGGTCGGTCGATCATATAGTTATACATATATATAATAGTTTGATCTAGCAACAAAGATAAGACCTTCTGGAGGAAAGTTCTGTGTTTAGATACGTAGGTCAGTCGGTCTATCCATCATATATATATATACAGTGGGGCAAAAAAGTATTTATTATTTTATTTATTATTTATTTTGTGCAAGTTCTCCCACTTAAAATGATGACAGAGGTCTGTAATTTTTTTATCATAGGTACACTTCAACTGTGAGAGACGGAATGTAAAAAAAATCCAGGAATTCACATTGTAGGAATTTTAATGAATTTATTTGTAAATTATGGTGGAAAATAAGTATTTGGTCAACTATTCAAAGCTCTCACTAATGGAAGAAGGTTTTGGCACAAAATCTCACGATACATGGCCCCATTCGTTCTTTCCTTAACACGGATCAATCGTCCTGTCCCCTTAGCAGGAAAACAGCCCCAAAGCATGATGTTTCCACCCCCATGCTTCACAGTATCTATGGTGTTCTTGGGATGCAACTCAGTATTCTTCTTCCTCCAAACACGACGAGTTGAGTTTATACCAAAGAGTTCTATTTTGGTTTCATCTGACCACATGCCATTCTCCCAATCCTCTGCTGTATCATCCATGTATCCATTTTGGTATAAACTCAACTCGTCGTGTTTGGAGCAAGAAGAATACTGAGTTGCATCCCAAGAACACCATACCTACTGTGAAGCATGGGGGTGGAAACATCATGCTTTGGGGCTGTTTTTCTGCTAAGGGGACAGGACGATTGATCCGTGTTAAGGAAAGAATGAATGGGGCCATGTATCGTGAGATTGTGAGCCAAAACCTCCTTCCATCAGTGAGAGCTTTGAATGGTTGACCAAATACTTATTTTCCACTATAATTTACAAATAAATTCCTTAAAATTCCTACAATGTGAATTTTTTTTCACATTCTGTCTCTCACAGTTGAAGTGTACCTATGATGAAAATTACAGACCTCCGTCATCATTTTAAGTGGGAGAACTTGCACAATCGGTGGCTGACTAAATACTTTTTTGCCCCACTGTATGTATATATGCTCTATAGATATATATATGTATGATCCCCCTGCAGGTGACAGTGATGTGTTCAGGCGCTCCGATGCGGTTTTCTGGGTGACGTTCTGCAGCATCGTGATCGTGGTCCCGCTCTTCTTCGTGCGTTGGCCCAGAGAGGTAAGGAAGGACGTTGATGCGTTGAGATTTGAAAAAGTGTTTGACTGGAAGTCGTCTGACCGGCATCAGGGGAACATCGTCACATGCGGCGTCATCGGGGCTTACGCCGTCATCCTGGCGGTCAACGCCTACGTCTACACCAGCCTTTCCTACATCACCCTCAACATCCTAAAGCGCCTCCTCAACGACGACTTCAACGCCGGCTTCACCGACGTCCCATTCCAAACCATCGGTGAGTTCCCAAAACGTAGGAAGGCTCGGGCGGCACCACCGTGACCGTGGTTGTTTCCGCTCCAGATTACGTGATGATCATGGTGTGGGTGGTGCTGGGCGTCTCGGGCATGGTCCTGCAGCTCTACCGGGAGCGCAGTCGGCCCTTCTTCCCTCCGAGCCCGTACCTCATGTGGCTGCAGGAGCGTGAACGCCGCAAGACCAACGTGCTGGACCCCAGCCATCACTTCCAGTCGCTTCCCAACCGCTTCATGAGCAGAGCGCGGCAGCTCACGCGCAGGATGGAGTCGGCCGGCGAGCACACGCCTCTGCTGCTGTAACTCTCCGAAAAAACGTTGCTTTGGAATCCCACATAGCGTCGGACTTCCAATATGCGAGGGAGCCGCTGTGGTTTTTCCAACATGTTCTTATAAACTTGGGACGTCACCACTGACTCTGGTCCAACAAGAACTTGACATCAGAAGGTTGTTGTTTTAAATAATGCTTTGAATGTCGCCACATTTTTCGGTTTGCACTAAAAACACCAAATGTCACACATTCTAAACAGCCTTGCATGGTTTTAAAACTCAGGCTTGCCTTTATTGACATTACTTTATTTAAACAGTGCACCAGAGATTTTTAATATAACAATTATTTTATTATTAAATGTGACATTTTTTGCTCAGCTCCTTGCATTTATTTAAACCTGAATGACACTTAACTTTATTCGTATTTTAATATTCGTGAATGTCTGTACACTGTTGTGCCATCACGTTGCTCAGGTTTTCATTCGCCTTTTAGTCGACGTTCTGTTTGTAATCCAAGAAGTATTAAAAACTTGTTTTGAGAAATTTCTAAATGTGTGATTTTACTGTAAACCAGGGGTGTCAAACTCAAATACAGAGAGGGACACAATTTAACACTGAACAAAGCCGGGGGCCAAGGTTGTACAAATTAACCTTTTAGGTGGTAGCGTGTACTGTAGCGTCCCGGAGGAGTTAGTGCTGCAAGGGGTTCTGGGTATTTGTTCTGTTGTGTTACGGTGCGGATGTTCTCCCGAAATATGTTTGTCATTCTTGTTTGGTGTGGGTTCACAGTGTGGTGCATATTTGTTAAAGTGAAGTGAAGTTAAGTGAATTATATTTATATAGCGCTTTTCTCGAGTGACTCAAAGCGTTTTACATAGTGAAACCCAATATCTAAGTTACATATTTAAACCAGTGTGGGTGGCACTGGGAGCAGGTGGCTAAAGTGTCTTTCCCAAGGACACAACGGCAGTGACTAAGATGACAGAAGCGGAGATCGAACCTGCAACCCTCAAGTTGCTGGCACGGCCACTCTACCAACCGAGCTAAACCGCCCCCGATATGCTTTTAAGTTGCAAGCAGACATTTTAGTGACGAGCATTATTTGGTGTCACAAATGTCCTACTGAACCATGCAAAATCCACCCAAAACATCCAATCTTACTTGCTTGTATTAACTTATGCCGTAGATCGACAGAAATTAGTTTTCCACGCATGGGAAGGAAAAAATTGAGTGTAAAGAATAGTTCTTTATACGGCCACCCTCAGTGTGACCTGTATAGCTGTTGACTAAGTATGCTTTGCATTCACTGAGTGTGTACAAGCTGCTTATATCATGAGGCTTGGCCGGCACGCTGTTTGTATATCGAATAAGCGGACGTGACGACAGGTTGTAGAGAACGTTAAAGGCATCGCCTTTAAGGTACGGCCCCCAATATTGTTGTCCGGGTGGAAATTGGGAGATATTCACTAGAATGGTTGCCCGGGGAGATTTTCGGGAGGGGCACTGAACTTCGGGAGTCTCCCGGGAAGATCGGGAGGGTTGGCAAGTATGAGTATTATCCAGCGGCACCGCCTCTGTATAATACCGGCGGGCCAGCTCTAATGTTAATTTGATATTGCGCTCCAGGGCCAAATGAAATTTCATGGCGGGCCAAATTTTAATATTCGTGAATATTAAATTTGGCCCGCGGGCCAGAGTTTGACACCCGTGCTGTAAACAGTTTGTTTTTGTGCTTATTCTAAAGTTGTTCAAACTAATGCAGTGTTTTTCAACCACTGCGTGCCGTGGGAGATTATGTCATTTCACCTATTTGGGTTAAAAATGTTTTTTTGCAAACCAGTAGTTATAGTTTGCAAATTATATGTTGTTGTTAAGTGGTGGTGCTGTCTAGACCTCAGCAGAGTAACTGTGTAATATTCATCCATATCAGTAGGTGGCAGCCGGTAGCTACTAGCTTCGTAGATGTCGGAAACGGCGGCAGGCAGTGTGCAGGTAAAAAGCTGTCTAATGCTTTAACCAAAAATAAACAAAAGGTGAGGGCCCCTAAAAGAAGCCATTAAAGCTTAGGGAAGGATACGCGGAACAAAACTAAAACTGAACTGGCTACAAAGTAAACAAAAACAGAATGCTGGACGACAGCAAAGACTTACTGTGCAGCAAAGACTGCGTCCACAATGTACATCCGAACATGACATGACAATCAACAATGTCCCTACAAAGAAGGATGAAAACAACTGAAATATTCTTCATTGCTAAAACAAAGTACATGCGGGAAATACCGCTCAAAGGACGACAGGAAAATACCAAAAAAAAGAGAAAACAACACCGAAATAGGAGCGCAAGACAAGAACTAAAACACTACACACGAGAAAACAGCAAAAAACTCCAAATAAGTCACGGCGTGATGTGAGAGGTCGTGACCTACTTTGATAGGAGAGTTATATTGATGCATGGTTGGTTATGGTTTAAAGTCTTATCCAACAATTCCGACGACGACTTTTTGCTGCCAACTTAATTTTCTTAATGATTTCTGCTGGTGGTGTGCCTCCAGATTTTCTCAACGCAATAAATGTGCCTTGGCTCAAAAAAGGTTGAAAAAAAACACTGAACTAATGCGGAACATAATTTTTCCAATGCTTAAAATTCAACGCAGTAGAGTCAGCTAATTATTATTAATTAAAGCACTTGTTCATAGTCTTTGTGAATTCTCGTTTGTTTACCTTTAGAAACTGACTGTCAAAGTTTGTTGGTGTCGAACCCTAAGCTGCAGACAAGGAGGGAGGCCTTTTGCAGGAAAACATGATTTATTTAAATACTAAGACAAAAACAAACAAAGGGTTCAAACAAAAAGCGCGCACGTGGGCGGATAACAAACAAAAGGCCTAGCGTGGAAGCTAACAGGTATCTAGCAGGAAAACAGAAGTCGTACTTGTAAAAAGAAAACAAACTTGGAAGCAGGGAACACAAGACAATAAGCTACAAACCACGATCGAAAATAGCTTACCGCAACGCTGCATAGACAAGATATATGATACGACACGACAGGTAGCAACGACAATACGGAAGTCACCGACAAGATAATACAATAATCCAGCACCGACTGGAAGACAAAGCAGGTGAAAATAGGAATCGGGCTGATTGACGCCAGGTGTGGCCAAGTGCCAATCAGCCGCAGCTGAGGGGAAACAGAGCACTCAGGGAGACAAACAGGAAGCTGAACTAAAATAAGAGTGCTGACAGGAACTAAGGACAGGAAATACTAAACACACAGAGGAAAACCCAAAACACAAACAAACTGTCAGTGGTAAGCCTGACACTGACCACTTCCGGTTTGCTGTCGTATTGTTTGCTTATCTCAAAGTTGCTTTAATGCTTTTGGTTGGACATTCTTCCAATGTTTAATATTCAACACATTACTATTAATTAATTAGTATTGATTAAAGAATAACACGTTCATAGTTTTTGTGACTTCTCGTTTTTTTACCTTTACAAAACCGATCGCTTCCGGTTTGCTGTTGTATTGTTTAATTATCTCAAAGTTGATAATAGTTGGACAATACTTCTAATATTTAATATTAAATTAATGATAGTTTGCTAATTATTATTGATTATAGAATAAAACGTTCATAGAATTTGTGAATTCTCGTTTGTTTACCTTTAGAAACCGATCACTTCCAGTTTGCTGTCGTATTGTTTGCTTATCTCAAAGTTGCTCTAACTAATGCTGATAGTTAGTCATAATTTTCCAATATTTAAAATTCAATACAATAGATTTAATTATTATTGATGAAAAAACAACGTGTGTATATTGTAGAGCAGGGGTCACCAACGCGGTCCCCGCGGGCACCAGGTAGCCCGTAAGGACCAGATGAGTCGCCCGCTGGCCTGTTCTAAAAATAGCTCAAATAGCAGCACTTACCAGTGAGCTGCCTCTATTTTTGAAATGTTATTTATTTACTAGCAAGCTGGTCTCGCTTTGCTCGACATTTTTAATTCTAAGAGAGACAAAACTCAAATAGAATTTGAAAATCCAAGAAAATATTTCAAAAATATTTATTTTTTTACTTTGCTTCTTATAACTTTCAGAAAGACAATTTTAGAAAAAAAAATACAACCTGAAAAATGATTTTAGGATTTTTAAACACATATACCGTTTTACCTTTTAAATTCCTTCCTCTTCTTTCCTAACAATTTAAATCAACCTTCAAGTATTTTGTTTTTCTATTGTAAAGAATAAATACATTTTAATTTAATTCTTCATTTTAGCTTCTGTTTTTTCGACAAAGAATATTTGTGAAATATTTCTTCAAATTTATGATTAAAATTTAAAAAAATATATTCTGGCAAATCTAGAAAATCTGTAGAATCTAATCTAAATCGTATTTCAAAGTCTTTTGAATGTCTTTTAAAATTTTTGTTCTGGAAAATCTAAAAGAAATAATGATTTGTTTTTGTTGGAAATATAGCTTGGTCCAATTTGTTATATATTCTAACAAAGTGCAGATTGGATTTTAACTTATTTAAAATCTGTCATCAAAATTCTAAAAATAATCTTAATCAGAAAAAATTACTAATGATGTTCCATAAATTATTTTTTTTATTTTTTCAAAAAGATTCGAATTAGCTAGTTTTTCTCTTCATTTTTTTCGGTCGAATTTTGAATTTTAAAGAGTCGAAATTGAATATAAACTATGTTTCAAAATTTGATTTTCATTTTTTTCCCCCTGTTTTTTCCTCTTTTAAAGCGTTCAATTAAGTGTTTTTTCATCATTTATTCTCTACAATAAACCTTCCGTAAAAGGGAAAAAAAATGTACGACGGAACTACAGACAGAAATACCCATTTTTTTTATATCCATCCATCCATTTCCTACCGCTTATTCCTTTTAGGGTCGCGGGGGGTGCTGGTGCCTATCTCAGCTACAATCGGGCAGAAGGCGGTGTACACCCTGGACAAGTCGCCACCTCATCGATTTATTTATTAAAGGTAAATTGAGCAAATTGGCTATTTCTGGCAATTTATTTAAGTGTGTATCAAACTGGTAGCCCTCCGCATTAATCAGTACCCAAGAAGTAGCTCTTGGTTTCAAAAAGGTTGGTGACCCCTGGATTAAAGAATAACACGTGTATAGTGTAATGTTTACGGTTTAAACCATTATTGTGAAAGTCTGTATCCTTACTGCTGTAACAGGATGTATTGCGCTTCATTAACCGGAAGTAGAGGGAAGTGCCGGTTTTCGACAAAGGAATAAAATAAATAAATAAACAAAGCTCCCGAGCTAAACTGAAAAAATAAGAGTTTTCTACGTCCAATTATTACCTAGATTATTCTGTAATACTGCTCGTGAATAGCTAATCACAAAATACAGTTATTGTAGTGTAATGTTTACGGATTAAACCATTATTGTGGGCTTCACGGTGGCAGAGGGGTTAGTGCGTCTGCCTCACAATACGAAGTTCCTGCAGTCTTGGGTTCAAATCCAGGCCGGGATCTTTCTGTGTGGAGTTTGCATGTTCTCCCCTTGAATGCGTGGGTTCCCTCCGGGTACTCCGGCTTCCTCCCACCTCCAAAGACATGCACCTGGGGATAGGTTGATTGGCAACACTAAATTGGCCCTAGTGTGTGAATGTTGTCTGTCTATCTGTGTTGGCCCTGCGATGAGGTGGCGACTTGTCCAGGGTGTACCCCGCCTTACGCCCGATTGTAGCTGAGATAGGCGCGACCCCAAAAGGGAATAAGCGGTAGAAAATGGATGGATGGATGGACCATTATTGTGTCTGTAACCTGACTGCTGTAACAGGATAAATTGCGCTTCACCAACCGGAAGTATGGGGAAGTGCCGGTTTTCGACCGAGAAATAAAAAAAAATAAACAAAACTCCCGGGCTAAACTGAGAAATAAGAGTTTTCTACGTCCAATTATTCAAATTAGTCTATAATACTTCTCGTATATAGCTCAACACAACATATGTTTTTTTTGTAAATTCTCATTTACTTACCTAAAAGACACGATCACTTTCAGTTTGTGGTCACGTTGAATGACGACAAACAAATGTCAATGATAAATATCCTTAATCCAATGGTTGGAAGTTAAATAACACCACTTTGTTCAATCCAGATAAATCTGTCATCATCCAAAAAAGTGCATCTGATTATATCACATGGCATTAAGTTTTATCACAATTAGCACACCGGTGTCCAATATTGAACATATATTTCCGGTTTTAAAGCGGCACCACTGCGCCTCCAAGCGGCACTTTGGTTGAACAACACAATACATTTCCAAAGACGATAAAAGTCCTGTAAAGATACTTTGTACTTTACAATATCTGGTTCCTATGTGTGACATTATTCATCTATTTAGTTATATCTGCACCTTATTGCTCTTTTATCCTGCACTACCATCAGTCAATGCAACGAAATTTCGTTCTTATCTGTGCTGTAAATGTTGAATGACAATAAAAAAGGAAGTCTAAGTCTAAGCAGTGCTTCGTGGTTCCACCAGAGGGCAGCACAGTACTTCAATTAAAATGGCCTCTCGCACAAAATAAACATGAATATTAAAAATATCAATCAATTAAAAATGAGCCTTTACTGTTGAATTTAGTGACGTTGTGGTGAGTAAGTAAGCGAGACGAAGGAGGAGCGTCAAAAAATGACATTTAGCAATTGTACAATAACGGTGCTCTACATTCGCGCCTTGGCACTATAACGGAAATGCGTTCCTCTCAAACCCTTCCGACCGGAAGTCTCCAACCACTACTAACATCCATCCATCCATTTACGTAAACCCTTTGAAATTGAGTGAGCCTGTCTTTGCACTTTGTCATATATGTATGTATATATATATATATATATATATATATATATATATATATATATATATATAAAATATATATACATACATATATATACACACATGTATATATATATAAAAAATTTGTGTGTATATATACACATATATATATATATATATATACATACACATATATACATAAACATTTATATATACACATACATTTATGTATATATATATAAATATATGTATATATACATAATTTGCATATTTATACATATATATGCATATATGTGTGTGTGTGTGTATATATATATATATATATATATATACATATAGCATTCTATTTTAGTAACTTTGAATTTACAACCCCCCTTGTGCTGTTTTTTTTGTTCTATTTTATTTATTCTATTATTTCTCAACTGTTTGTAAATGTTGAAATTTATAAGTTTTTTTTTTTTTAAAGATAAATACATTTTCTGTAGATCCACAAAAAAAACACGTAAACCCACTACAATAAAACATTTTTGATTTACCGCTGTTTATTAATTTAATCTGAAGGATATTGTGTATTAATCGCATTTTAAATGAAATTGTACATGTTTGTTGTCATCAACATGTTTCAAGTTTATTCTAAGTCGTTGTTTACATGTGAGCCGAAAGAGACAAGGGGTAGAAAATGGATGGATGGTGTGCTGCTTTTGTGGATGAAGTTTGGGTTTACAAAGCATAAAAAGACCAAAAAAAATGGATTTTTAAAATTGTATTTATTCAACCCAAACAGAAAATGGTATCTGGACAAAATCAACATTCAAAGTTTGACAAACAAAGTTTTTGTAAAGTGCCAAAGACGAAAAAAAAAAAGGAAGCCTCACTTAAAAGATTCTGTAAATACTCTCTACACAAAGACAAACACCAACAAAGACACACAAAATAATAATTATTCACCATTTGTACTGCTTGGATTGTGCACGAAAAGTGCTGACACGGTGAAAGATAAAAAATAGTTTTTCTGATCAGTAGTTTCCTCTTGTGCAAGTTTCATTCAAATCATAAAAAAAAAATAAAAAAAAACATATCTCCCATAACCACATCATACATTCCAAATGCCATCCACACGGGATTCTGACGAAGGCACGTTGACCGAGGACTTGTTCGTGATGGCGTCGAGTCAAAAACTGCTTTAAAACCACTTAGGTAACCTTTTTTTTTTTTTCCTGATGAGGTCAGCGACAAAGTCACATGTAAACATCGTGAGAGGAAATAATCGTTCACGCATCACAAGGAAAGAAAAAAAAAAAAGGACAAAGCATCGATCGACCCTCTTGGATTACAAAATAAAAGTTAAATATTCTATAAAACACACTCCAAAAAATTTTCGGTGAGAATTAGTGTTTAAAAAGCGCTGGATTGGATTTTTTCTTCTTGTCCGTCACGTCTTCTGCCTTCTCCTGACCGTCATTTCAAAATAAGGCTCCTCGAGTTTGCCTCGATACTGAGGGATCTTCCTGCAGGTGGCGGGCTGGGCTTTTATTTTGACATCGGGGGCGCTCTTGTGGGTGGGAGCCAGCTCCGGCCTGACGTGCTCGGCGGGAACTGAGGGCTTCTGGGACACCTTCTGCATTGAGGCGGCGGCGGCGCCCCCGAGGTCCCGCCCAGGGACGGCGGTGCCACGTGGGAGGCGGGAGGCGGCCTTAATCGGGGAGGCCCCCTTGGCTTTGGGTGCGGCGTCTTTAGCGGGTTTTGGCGTAACTGCGGAGGGCGGGTTAACCGGAGCTGGAGGAGTTGGCGTCGCCGGCCTGGACGCGGGGGACGCTGCCGCGCGTGCCGCCGCCCTGGACGCGGGGGACGCCGCGGCACGGGCCGCCGCCCTCACCCGCCTCGCCGCCTCTAGTCGGAGGCGTGAGGCCGGGGAGCCGGGGCGGCGTTGAGCCAGGCGAGGACGCTGGCTGGCACTCGGCGGGGGTCGGGCGTCAGCCGGGGCGGTGGCGGGGCGAGGCGCGGAGGTGGACGGTTTGGGGAATTTGGAAGACGGCTCGGGGCAAACCGGACTCCTCGGCTGGGGGGCGGCGGTCCGAGGGGTGGGTCTAAGCCTCAGTTTGGACGCGGCGCACAAGTCCGGCGTTGCGGCTTTACGTTGGACATGCACACTCGGACCGAGGGGCTGCTTTGATGCAACCACGGGTGTGGCGGGCAAGGAGGAGGAGGAGCCTTTGGCGGCGACCGGCAGGGGGAGCTGGGTGGGCTTCTTGGGGGCCGGCGGCGTCATCTGGAGGTTCTTCTTCGCCGCCGCCTTCCTGGGCAGCGTGGGCGTGCAAGCGGGGGAGGCGGCGTAGGACCGGCACGTCTGAGCCGGGGCGGACCAGGAAGACGACGATGTCGACGACGCCGACGAGGAATCGGACGAGGAGACGAGGTCGTCGACGGCGGCCAGGGGGTCCATGTCGGGGGGCGGGGCCGCGTTGCCGTGGTGACCTCCCAGGCCGGGCGGCCCCCTCTGGAAGGCCAGGATCTTCTGCTCCAGCGTGGTGAACTGCAGCACACGCAGCGGGTCGTACTTGCTGAGGAAGCCGCGCAGCGTGTCCCAGCCGCCGCCCACGCGCACCATCACGTGTTTGCCGTGCAGCATCTGAGGACACACACACACATACACACACACACACACACACACACACACACACACACACACACACACTTTCCATCAAACACCTGGAGGAGGACACGCTCCTCCATCCCCCTGCCACCGCCTGACCCAAAAGTTTTGATAATTTCCCTTTTTCTATGTCACCCCTGGCAGGACAACTACGTGCCATGAATTCCGGACTACTATTTTTTCCCCCAACACTTTGAACCCTGCGGCTTATAAAACAGTGCAATGCAAATTGTTTTTAAAAAACAAACAGAATGACTTTTGTCATAATTTTGCCAAGTAAAAATTCTGATTATTAATATAACAATGCCCTGCGATGAGGTGGCGCCTTGTCCAGGGTGTACGCCGCCTTCCATCCGAATGCAGCTGAGATAGGCTCCAGCATCCCCCACGACCCCGAAAGGGACATGCGCTACAAAATGGATGGATAAGGTTTTTTATTGTTTGTGCTATTGTGTCATCTTTTGGACGAGTTTGTTCACTGCACTGTCCTTCCATTTAGTGCTTTCGGCCGGAGTTAGAAGTGCCGATCTGTCTTCTAGCCGTCCATGGCGTTTCTACTCATATGGATTCTTAATTCGAGCAGTGTTTGTAAGTTTTACAATATAACTAATACTTCCATTTAGTGCTTTCCGCCGGAACTAGAAGTGCCGTTCTGTCTTCTAGCCGTCCAGAGCGTTTCTACTCGTATGGATTCTTCATTCAAGCAGAGTTTGTAAGTTTTACAATATATCTAAGACAATTCTTGTTTCCATTTAGTGCTTTCCGCCGGAACTAGAAGTACCGTTCTGTCTTCTAGCCGTCCATGGTGTTTCTACTAGTATGGATTCTTCATTCAAGCAGCGTTTGTAAGTTTTACGATATAACTAAGACAATTCTTGCTTCCATTTAGTGCTTTCCGCCGAAAGTAGAAGTACCGTTCGGTCTTCTAGCCGTCCACAGCGTTTTTACTCGTATGGATTCTTCATTCAAGCAGCGTTTGTAAGTTTTACAATATAACTAAGACAATTCTTACTTCCATTTAGTGCTTTCAGCCGGACTTAGAAGTGCCGTTCTGTCTTTCAGCTGTCCATGGCGTTTCTACTCGTATGGATTCTTCATTCAAGCAGCGTTTTTAAGTTTTACAATATATCTAAGACAATTCTTGTTTCCATTCAGTGCTTTCCGCCGAAAGTAGAAGTACCGTTCGGTCTTCTAGCCGTCCATAGCGTTCTACTCGTATGGATTCTTCATTCAAGCGGCGTTTGTAAGTTTTACAATATAGTTAATACTTCCATTTAGTGCTTTCCGCCGGAACTAGAAGTACCGTTCTGTCTTCTAGCCGTCCATGGTGTTTCTACTCTATGGATTCTTCATTCAAGCAGCGTTTGTAAGTTTTACGATATAACTAAGACAATTCTTGCTTCCATTTAGTGCTTTCCGCCGAAAGTAGAAGTACCGTTCGGTCTTCTAGCCGTCCATAGCGTTTTTACTGGTATGGATTCTTCATTCGAGCAGCGTTTGTAAGTTTTACGATATAGCTACTGTAAGACAACTCTTACTTCCATTTAGTGCTTTCCGACAAAAGTAGAAGTACCGTTCCGTCTTTCAGCCGTCCATGGCATTTTTACTCGTATGGATTCTTCATTCAAGCAGCGTTTGTAAGTTTTACAATATAACTAAGACAATTCTTGCTTCCATTTAGTGCTTTCAGCCGGAACTAGAAGGGCCGTTCTGTCTTCTAACCGTCCATAGCGTTCTACTCGTATGGATTCTTCATTCAAGCAGCGTTTGTAAGTTTTACAATATAACTAAGACAATTCTTACTTCCATTTAGTGCTTTCAGCCGGGACTAAAAGTGCTGTTCTGTCTTCTAGCCGTCCATAGCGTTACTACTCGTATGGATTCTTCATTCAAGCAGCGTTTATAAGTTTTACAATATACTGTAAATAAGACAATTCTTACTTCCATTTAGTGCTTTCAGCCGGAGTTGGAAGTGCCGTTCCGTCTTTCAGCCGTCCATAGCGTTCCTACTCATATGGATTCTTCATTCAAGCAGCGTTTGTAAGTTTTACGATATAACTAAGACAATTCTTGTTTCCATTCAGTGCTTTCCGCCGAAAGTAGAAGTACCGTTCGGTCTTCTAGCCGTCCATAGCGTTTTTACTCGTATGGATTCTTCATTCGAGCAGCGTTTGTAAGTTTTACGATATAGCTACTGTAAGACAACTCTTACTTCCATTTAGTGCTTTCGGCCGGAGTTAGAAGTGCCGTTCCGTCTTTCAGCCGTCCATGGCATTTTTACTCGTATGGATTCTTCATTCAAGCAGCATTTGTAAGTTTTACAATATAACTAAGACAATTCTTGTTTCCATTTAGTGCTTTCAGCCGGAACTTGTAGGGCCGTTCTGTCTTCTAACCGTCCACAGCGTTTCTACTCGTATGGATTCTTCATTCAAGCAGCGTTTGTAAGTCTTACAATATAACTAAGACAATTCTTACTTCCATTTAGTGCTTTCCACTGGAATTTGAAGTACCGTTCGGTCTTCTAGCCGTCCATAGCGTTTCTACTTGTATGGATTCTTCATTCAAGCAGCATTTTTATGTTTTACAATACAACTAAGACAATTCTTACTTCCATTTAGTGCTTTCCACAGGAAGTAGAAGTGCCGTTCTGTCCTCTAGCCGTCCATGGCGTTTCTACTCATATGGATTCTTCATTCAAGCAGCGTTTCTAAGTTTTACAATATAACTAAGACAATTCTTGCTTCCATTTAGTGCTTCCAGCCGGAGCTAGAAGTGCCGTTCTGTCTTCTAACCGTCCATAGCGTTTCTACTCGTAAGGATTCTTCATTCAAGCAGTGTTTGTAAGTTTTGCAATATAACTAAGACAATTCTTACTTACGAAACCGTCCCATGTGTGAGTGCTTCAAGTGTTTTCATGCATATTTGTACGTGCTATCGTAATGTAATCAAGCTAGTGTCTTTAGTTGTAGCTAATATTCCAACACGCTTCAAACGGAATTTTTTTTTGTGTTGTGTCAGTTTCGCAAATTCCTCAGTAAATTCACCAAAACATCACTCTGGAGTTAGTAAGTCTGTTTAGCTGATTGGAGAGCTAGCTTGCGCAGCTAGCGGGTCCATAACCATGGTTTCTGTTTTGTTTGATCACCTATTTTACTGCCCTGTTACAGACACCCTTTTGAAACAATTAAGTAAATAACTAATTTCACAACATCTATTTCTGTGGCTTATATAAGGGAAAAAATCCATACATTTATTAGAATTTAGTGGGTGTGGTCCGAAGAATATTTGTATAAACTTAGACATTTGTTAACTATTACTTTCATCTTCAGTTCAAATCTAGTGACTTTGCGGATGGTGGCGTTATGAAACAGTAACAATGTCAGTGCAGTGTCCATACAGCTATTGAGTGTGTTACACGCTCACTGAGGCCTCATTTTCTCCATCATTTCTGACATTTCTGCTGTCAATAACAGATTATAAATCTACCAAATCCAGCAAAACGACTAAATACGATACTGGGTGTGGTAAATAGGTAATCAAAAATATGATTTGTCTGAGTAACTGGACAGGACAGATTAAAAATAAATACATTATAAAAATAAAAAAAATGTGATTGTTTTTTTTTTTTTTCATTGATTAGGAATCGTTACCTATAATTCATTCAAAAATAGTTTTTTTTTTAGATGTTCCAGTAACTACGGACTATTAGCTATTGTCGTCACACTGCAGTGCACATTTCACAGCCTCTTTGCTGACGCACTTTGCAAAATAGGCGTCCAAAGGGATGCCTGAACGGGCAGTAATGACTTGCATGCTGAGGAGATAAGCTCAGGTTTACACTGGCACGGAGCACAAACTAAGAACATTTAAATAGTTTAGGCACTCATTACTATCACCTGCTTTTGTGTGTGTGTGTGTGTGTGTGTGTGTGTGTGTGTGTGTGTGTGTGTGTGTGTGTGTGTGTGTGTGTGTGTGTGTGTGCGTGCGTGCGTGCGTGCGTGCGTGCGTGCGTGCGTGCGTGCGTGTGTGTGAGACGTTTATCGTGGCAGAACAAAGTTTCTTTGTTCCAAGTCATTATTCACAGTGGGAATATCAAATTCCAGTTTGGACAAGAGGATTTTTGTTAATGCAACACACGGCACTCCTTTCACACTTGGATTACCGATGTGAAGTAACCTCTCATACACACATTTACTAACCCCGTTTCCATACGAGTTGGGAAATTGTGTTAGATGTAAATATAAACGGAATACAATGATTTGCAAATCATTTTCAACCCATATTCAGTTGAATATGCTACAAAGACAACATATGTGATGTTCAAACTGATATGCATTTTTTTTTTTTTTTTGCAAATAATCATTAACTTTAGAATTTGATGCCAGCAACACGTGACAAAGAAGTTGGGAAAGGTGGCAATTAATGCTGATAAAGTTGAGGAATGCTCATCAAACACTTATTTTGAACATCCCACAGGTGTGCAGGCTAATTGGGAACAGGTGGGTGCCATGATTGGGTATAAAAACAGCTTCCCGAAAAATGCTCAGTCTTTCACAAGACAGGATGGGGCGAGGTACACCCCTTTGTCCACAACTGCGTGAGCAAATAGTCAAACAGTTTAAGAACAACGTTTCTCAAAGTGCAATTGCAAGAAATTTAGGGATTTCAACATCTACGGTCCATAATATCATCAAAAGGTTCGGAGAATCTGGAGAAATCACTCCACGTAAGCGGCATGGCTGGAAATCAACATTGAATGACCGTGACTTTTGATCCCTCAGACGGCACTGTATCAAAAACAGACATCAATCTCTAAAGGATATCACCACATGGGCTCAGGAACACTCCATAAAACCACTGTCACTAAATACAGTTGGTCGCTACATCTGTAAGTGCAAGTTAAAGCTGTCTTATGCAAAGCGAAAGCCATTTATCAACAACATCCAGAAACGCCGCCGGCTTCTCTGGGACCGAGATCATCTAAGATGGACTGATGCAAAGTGGAAAAGTGTTCTGTGGTCTGACGAGTCCACATTTCAAATTGTTTTTGGAAATATTCGACATCGTGTCATCCGGACCAAAGGGGAAGCGAACCATCCAGACTGTTATCGACGCAAAGTTCAAAAGCCAGCATCTGTGATGGTATGGGGGTGCATGGGTAACTTACATATCTGTGAAGGCACCATTAATGCTGAAAGGTACATACAAGTTTTGGAACAACATATGCCGTCTTTTTCATGGACGCCCCTGCTTATTTCAGCAAGACAATGCCAAGCCACATTCAGCACGTGTTACAATAGCCTGGCTTCGTAAAAAAAAGAGTGCGGGTACTTTCCTGGCCCGCCTGCAGTCCCATCAAGAATGTGTGGCGCATTATGAATAGTAAAATAAGACAGCGACTGTTGAACGACTGAAGCTCTACATAAACCAAGAATTGGAAAGAATTCCACTTTCAAAGCTTCAACAGTTAGTTTCCTCAGTTCCCAAACGTTTATTGAGTGTTGTTAAAAGAAAAGGTGACGTAACACAGTGGTGAACATGCCCTTTCCCAACTACTTTGGCACGTGTTGCAGCCATGAAATTCTAAGTTAATTATTGATTGCAAAAAAAAAAAAAAAGTTTATGACTTTGAACATCAAATATCTTGTCTTTGTAGTGCATTCAACTGAATATGGGTTGGAAAGGATTTGCAAGTCATTGTATTCCGTTTATATTTACAACTAACACTATTTCCCAACTCATATGGAAACGGGGTTTGTACATACTACATACATACATAAACATATACACACACACAGCATTATACTTACACGTATAAAGATGGTTTTGTCCCCCAGGCGGTAGCGGCCCTCAGACAGGTACTCGATGGACACTCTGTTAGAGCAGTTGCAGGGCGGCCCGTCCACTCCGTGCTCCTGAGGAAATTACAGCAGGTTATGTTTGTCGAGTCATTACCAGGGCGGCCACACCCTATTTTTTCACACTTTCACCGCATTGTGGAGGTCTTTAGCGTACACAAAAACTCAATAATTTGACAGCGAACACAAAACTTCAAAATGGACTCTCTAGCACCACCAAACGATATCCATCCATCCATTTTCTACCACTTATTCCCTTTGGTGTCGCGATGGGGCGGTGGTGCCTATCTCAGCTACAATCGGGCGGAAGGCGGTGTACACCCTGGACAAGTCACCACCTCATCGCAGGGGCCCAAACATTGTCGGTTAATAGAAAAAAGCCTTTCCGAATAAAAGGAGCGAGGCGGGAAAGCATCTGACAGCAGAGTAAAATGTTCC
>NC_084620.1:49919700-49979700 GCF_033978795.1 Nerophis ophidion | reverse complement strand
AAAAATTTTAGTGGGATTAATTTATTTTTTTTAAGTCAAACTGTCATTAAAAAAATAATAATAATAAATATTTCTAGGAATTATTAATTTTCTTAAAAGCTCCATATACTAAAAGCTCCAAATACTTCACATGGAATATTCTTCTTTAAAAAAGAAATTGTTGCACATTTTGTGTTTTGCTGAACAAAAAGGGCTTGAAACATAATTAAATCAATATTAATAGCCACAGGGTTTAAAGCGTAGGAACAAAGTAGCGGCTCACATGTGAGAGTTGATTTAGAGACTTAAGTGTTGAAAGTAAAAAAAAAAAAAAGATGCATGTTGTATTTTTTAAACGTTTATGAGTGGGGTCCAGTTTGGGTCACTGAAAATATTAGTGGGATTTATTTAAAAAATTTAAAAATAAATAATAATAATAATGAATGAAATGTTAATCTTGCACATTTGGAGTTTTGTTGAACAAAAAAGGCATAAAACATAATTAAATAAATATTAATACAAACAGCTCGATCTGAATGGAACGCTCTATTATTATCCAACATGATTTTTTTGAAAATACACAAAAGTACAAGCCGCAGGGTTCAAAGCGTAGTAACAAAGTGGCGGCTCACATGTGAGAGTTGATCTAGAGACTTAAGTGTTGAAAGTAAAAAAAAATTATGTTATATTTTTCAAACATTTATGAGTGAGGGCCCGTTTGGGTCAATGGAAAAATTTAGTAGGATTTATTTCTTTTTTTTTTTCCAAACTGTCATTAAAAAATAATAATAATAATAATAATGAATGAAAATCAATGTCTCTAGGAATGATTGACCCATTAAAAGCTCAAATACTTCACATGGAATATTGTTCTTTAAAAAAGGAATTGTTGAAAATGTTGTGCTTTGTTCAACAAAAAGGGCATAAAACATAATAAAATCAATATTAATACAAACGGCTCAACACTATTATTATGCAACACGATTTTTACAAGCCGCAGGGTTCAAAGCGTAGGAACAAAGTACCGTAGCGGTTCACATGTGAGACTTTAGTGTTGGAGAGCAGGAATTGAGGTGAAGAGGTGAGAATGTGGTGTTGTGTTGAAAAGTCGCTATGTGAAGCACTTTCTCCCGTGTAGTCGGATTAGGATGCTGCTATTTGGCCCTTAGTGGTCCCCTCAGAACTAAATCCCTTATCGGAACATCTTTTTATTTTGCTCCATAAAGGAGCGAGGAGGAAATGGAAACTGAGCCTACTGTTGGTTTTAGTATCAGCCATTCAGTGTTTTCCCCACAAGGGAGGTTATTTGGAACGTGACAGGAAAGACCCCGAATGTGGCCCCTCAGGTGCAGAAAGGCAGGTGGTGTGCAGGGAGTCTCCTTTCAGGCCTTTTATTGTGTGGAATTTAACTTGAGTGGAGCAATCATTGTCCTTAGTCTTCTATGCATTGTGGACTTTGTGACCACCAGGGGCCTCAGGCCACTCTTTTACAATGGAGGGCCATAGGAGGGGCCCCCGGACTTAGTTTGGGTGCTATTGTAGTCCCCCGCATGTTTAAGTACAAACCAGGAATGTCGACTTGTTTGTTTTTCATTTTCAAAACCATCGCAATGTTCAAAACCCAAAACCAGTTGGCACGTTGTGTAAATGATAAATAAAAAGAGAATACAAAAATTTGCTGAATCCTTTCCAACTAATATTCAATTGAATTGACTGCAAAGACAAGATATTTCATGTTCAAACTTCATTTTTTCCCCCCGCAAATAATCATTAACTTTGAATTTAATGGCAGCAACACATTGCAAATAAGTTGTCCCAGTTTTACCAGTGTGTTATATGGCCTTTCCTTTTAACAACACTCAGTGAAGTTTTGGGAACTGAGGAGACACATTTTTGAAGTGGAATTATTTCCAAATCTTGCTTGATGTACAGCTTAAGTTGTTCAACAGTCTCCCTTCTCATATTTTAGCCTTCACACATTTTCAATGGGAGACAGGTCTGGACTACAGACAGGCCAGTCTAGTACCCTCACTCTTACTACGAAGCCACGCTGTTGTAACATGCGGCTTGGCATCGTCTTGCTGAAATAAGCAGGGGCGTCCATGATAACTTTGCTTGGATGACAACATATGTTGCTCCAAAACCTGTATAATAATAATAATAATAATAGATTTATATCGCGCTTTTCTATTGTTAGGTACTCAAAGCGCTCACAGAGAAGTTGGAACCCATCATTCATTCACACTGGTGGTGGTAAGCTACATCAGTAGCCACAGCTGCCCTGTGGTAGACTGACGGAAGCGTGGCTGCCAGTTTGCGCCTACGGCCCCTCCGGCCAACACCAATCATTCATTCACCAGTGTGAGCGGCACCGGGGGCAAAGGTGACGTATCGAAGGTGTGTAATATCATGGCTTACGTGCAGTGATTTCTCCAGATTCTCTAAACCTTTCGATGAGATTACAGAGCGTGGATGGTGAAATCCCTAAATTCCTTGCAATAGCTGGTGGAGAAATATTCTTTTTAAACAATTTGCTCTGGCATTTGTTGACAAAGTGGTGACCCTCGCCCCATCCTTGTTTGTGAAAGCTGCTTTTATACCCAATCATGGCACCCACCTGTTCCCAATTAGCCTGTTCCAAATAAATGTTTGATGAGCATTACTCAAGTTTCTCAGTCTTTTTTGCCACTTATGCCAGCTTTTTTGAAACATATTCCATTAAAATTCCAAAATGAGCAAATATTTGCAAAAAATACCTTTTTGAATGTTAAATATCTTGTCTTTGCAGTCTATTCAATTGAATATAAGTTGAAAAGGATTTGCAAATCATTGCATTCTCTTTTTATTTAATATTTACACAACGTGACAACTTCAATGCTTTTGGGGGTTTTTTTTAAACGGTGCAGCAAATTTATGGATTTGGATATGGATCCGTACTGGCCGTCATGTAAGTCGGAGTGGAATTTACCCAGCATGCCCGTGAGCCAGATGGCGAGGTCCTCCTGCATGGGCACCAGGGTGGCTTCATGCCGCACCGCCAGCCACTGGTCGTACTGGAAGACGTCTGTGAGGCCGGGGCCGTGCCGCTGGGCCAAGGGACTGCGAGGACTACGCGGGCTCAGTGAGGGGGCGTCGAACTTCTCTCCAAACCACACCTGGACAAGAAAACACAACAATCATACATTGTTCTACCATCCACTTTTATTTTTTTGTCAAACTAATTCTAACAACATGTCAGACTCAAGACCCAAATCTGGCCCAGCACATTATTTATGTGGTCCGCCACATCATTAGGTGGCCAACCACCTCATTCAAGTGGCCCACCACTACTTAAGGCACACCACGTTTAAAGTGGCCGACCACGTCATTTTATGTGGTAAACCACCTCATTTATGTGGCCCACCATGTTACTTATAGTGGCCCACCATTTCAATAAATGTAGTCTGCCACATTTACGTGACCTGCCATATAAATGCGATCCGCCCAATCATCGTATAAGGTGCACAACGTTATTTATGTGGCCTGTCACATAAATAAATGTGGACCACAAAATCATTGTATGTTGTCCACAACATTTATTAACGTGGCCTGCCTCATGAATACATGTGGTCCGACGATTCATTGTAAGTGGTCCACGACATTATTTAATGGCCTTCCACATAAAAAATAGTGGACCTCCCAATCATTTTATGAGGTGCACAACATTATTTTATGTGGCCTGCAACATAAATAAATGTGGTCCGCCCAATTATTGTATGTTGTCCACAACATTTATTATTGTGGCCTGTGTCATAAACACATGTGGACCGCCGAATCATTGTAAGTGGCCCACAACATTATTTAAGGTGACCTTCCACAAAAATAATTGTGGACCACCCAATCATTGTAAGTGGTCCACAACATTATTTAAAATGGCCTGCGACATAAATAAATGTGGACCACCATTGTATCAGGTACACAACATCATTTTATGTGGCCTGCTACATAAATAAATGTGGTCCTCCGAATTTTTGTATGTTGTCCACAACATTTTTTATAATGGCCTGCCTCACTAATAAATGTGGTCCGCCGATTCATTGTAAGTGGTCCAAAACGTTATTTAAGGTCACCTTCCGCATAAATAATGTGGACCACCCAATCATTGTAAGTGGTCCACAACATTATTTAAAATGGCCTGCGACATAAATAAATGTGGACCACCCAATCATTGTATGAGCTACACAACATCCTTTAATGTGGCCTGCTACATAAATAAATGTGGTCCTCCGAATTTTTGTATGTTGTCCACAGCATTTTTTTATAGTGGCCTGCCTCACTAATAAATGTGGTCCGCCGATTCATTGTAAGTGGTCCACAACATTATATAAGGTCACCTTTCACATAAATAATTGTGGACCACCCAATCATTGTAAGTGGTCCACAACATTATTTAAAGTGGCCTGCCACATAAATAAATGTGGACCACCCAGTCATTGTATTAGGTGCACAACATTATTTTATGTGGCCTGCAACATAAATAAAAGTGGTCCTTCGAATTATTGTACATTGTCCACAACATCTATTAATTGGCCTGCCTCATAAATAAATGTGGTCCACTCAATCATTGTAAGTGGTCCACGACATTATTTAACGTGGCCTGCCACATAAATAAATGTGGACCACTAAATCATTGTATTAGGTGCACAACATTATTTTATGTGGCCTGCAACATAAATAAATGTGGTCCTTTGAATTATTGTACATTGTCCACAACATTTATTAATTGACCTGCCTCATAAATAAATGTGGACCACCCAATCATTGTAAGTGGTCCACAACATTATTTAAAGTGGCCTTCCACATAAATAATGTGGACCACCCAATCATTGTAAGTGGTCCACAACATTTTTAAAGTGGCCTGCCACATAAATAAATGTGGACCACCCATTCATTGTATGAGGTGCACAAAATTATTTTATGTGGCCTGCAACATAAATACATGTGGTCCTTTGAATTATTGTACATTGTCCACAACATTTATTAATTGATCTGCCTCATAAATAATTGTGGACCCCCCAATCATTGTAAGTGGTCCACAACATTATTTAAAGTGGCCTGCCACATAAATAAATGTGGACCACCCATTCATTGTATGAGGTGAACAAAATTATTTTAAGTGGCCTGTCACATAAATAAATGTGGACCACCAAATCATTTTATGTTGTCCACACATTTTTTTAATGTGGCCACCCTCATAAATACATGTGGTCCGCCGATTCATTGTAAGAAGTCCACAACATTATTTAAGGGGGCCTTCCACATAAATAATTGTGGACCCCCCAATCATTGTAAGTGGTCCACAACATTATTTAAAGTGGCCTGCCACATAAATAAATGTGGACCACCAAATCATTGTATGAGGTGCACAACATTATTTTAGGTGTCCTGCAACATAAGTAAATGTGGTCCACCCAATCATTGTTTGTTGTCCGCAAAATTATTTAAAGTGGCCTTTCACATAAATAATTGTGGACCACCCAATCATTGTACACGGTCTGCAACATTATTTACTGTGGCCTGCCACATAAATAAATGTGGACCACCAAATCATTGTATGAGGTGCATAACATAATTTTACGTGGCCTGCAACATAAAAACATGTGGTCAGCCCAATTATTGTATGTTGTCCACAACATTTATTATGGTGGCCTGCCTCATTAATAAATGTGGTCCACTAAATCATTGTAAGTGGTCCACAACATTATTTAATGTGGCCTTCCACATAAATACATGTGGTCCGCCGATTCATTGTAAGTGGCCCACAACATTATTTAAATTGGCCTGCCACATAAATAAATGTGGACCACCCGATCATTGTATGAGGTGCACAACATTATTTTACGTGGCCTGCTACATAAATAAATGTGGTCCTCTGAATTTTTGTATGTTGTCCACAACATTTATTATTGTGGCCTGCCTCATTAATAAAGTGGTCCACTAAATCATTGTAAGTGGTCCACAACATTATTTAAACTGGCCTTCCACATAAATAACTGTGGACCACCAAATCATTGTAAGTTGTCCACAACATTATTTAAACTAGTCTGCCACATAAATAAATGTGGACCACCCAATCCTTGTATGAGGTGCACAACATTTTACGTGGCCTGCTACATAAATAAATGTGGTCCTCTGAATTTTTGTATGTTGTCCACAACATTTATTATTGTGGCCTGCCTCATTAATAAATGTGGTTCACTCAATCATTGTAAGTGGTCCACAAGGTTATTTAAATTGGCCTTACACATAAATAGTTGTGGACCACCCAATCATTGTATGAGGTGCACAACATTATTTTACGTGGCCTGCTACATAAATAAATGTGGTCCTCTGAATTTTTGTATGTTGTCCACAACATTTATTATTGTGGCCTGCCTCATTAATAAATGTGGTTCACTCAATCATTGTAAGTGGTCCACAACATTATTTAAAGTGGCCTGCCACATAAATGTGGACCACCCATTCATTGCATGAGGTGCACAAAATTATTTTATGTGGCCTGCAACATAAATAAATGTGGTCCTTTGAATTATTGTACATTGTCCACAACATTTATTAATTGATCTGCCTCATAAATAAATGTGGACCACCCAATCATTGTAAGTGGTCCACAACATTATTTAAAGTGGCCTTCCACATAAATAATGTGGACCACCCAATCATTGTAAGTGGTCCAAAACATTATTTAAAGTGGCCTGCCACATGAATAAATGTGGACCACCCAATCATTGTATGAGGTGCACAAAATTATTTTATGTGGCCTGTCACATAAATAAACGTGGACCACCAAATCTTTGTATGTTGTCCACAAATTTTTTTATGTGGCCTGCCTCATAAATAAATGTGGTCCGTCGATTCATTGTAAGAGGTCCACAACATTAAGGGGGCCTTCCACATAAATAATTGTGGACCCCCCAATCATTGTAAGTGGTCCACAACATTATTTAAAGTGGCCTGCCACATAAATAAATGTGGACCACCCATTCATTGTATGAGGTGCACAAAATTATTTTATGTGGCCTGTCACATAAATAAATGTGGACCACCAAATCATTGTATGTTGTCCACACATTTTTTTTATGTGGCCACCCTCATAAATACATGTGGTCCGCCGATTCATTGTAAGAAGTCCACAACATTATTTAAGAGGGCCTTCCACATAAATAATTGTGGACCCCCCAATCATTGTAAGTCGTCCACAACATTATTTAAAGTGGCCTGCCACATAAATAAATGTGGACCACCAAATCATTGTATGAGGTGCACAACATTATTTTATGTGGCCTGTCACAAAAATAAACGTGGACCACCAAATCTTTGTATGTTGTCCACAAAATTTTTAATGTGGCCTGCCTCATAAATAAATGTGGTCCGTCGATTCATTGTAAGAGGTCCACAACATTAAGGGGGCCTTCCACATAAATAATTGTGGACCCCCCAATCATTGTAAGTGGTCCACAACATTATTTAAAGTGGCCTGCCACATAAATAAATGTGGACCACCCATTCATTGTATGAGGTGCACAAAATTATTTTATGTGGCCTGTCACATAAATAAATGTGGACCACCAAATCATTGTATGTTGTCCACACATTTTTTTTATGTGGCCACCCTCATAAATACATGTGGTCCGCCGATTCATTGTAAGAAGTCCACAACATTATTTAAGAGGGCCTTCCACATAAATAATTGTGGACCCCCCAATCATTGTAAGTCGTCCACAACATTATTTAATGTGGCCTGCCACATAAATAAATGTGGACCACCAAATCATTGTATGAGGTGCACAACATTATTTTATGTGTCCTGCAACATAAGTAAATGTGGTCCGCCCAATTATTGTATGTTGTCCAAAACATTTATTAAATGTGGCCTGCCTCATAAATGTGGTCCACCCAATCATTGTTTGTTGTCCGCAAAATTATTTAAAGTGGCCTTTCACATAAATAATTGTGGACCACCCAATCATTGTACACGGTCAGCAACATTATTTAAAGTGACCTGCCACATAAATAAATGTGGACCACCAAATCATTGTATGAGGTGCATAACATAATTTTACGTGGCCTGCAACATAAAAACATGTGGTCAGCCCAATTATTGTATGTTGTCCACAACATTTATTATAGTGGCCTGCCTCATTAATAAATGTGGTCCACTAAATCATTGTAAGTGGCCCACAACATTATTTAAAGTGGCCTTCCACATAAATACATGTGGTCCGCCGATTCATTGTATGTGGCCCACAACATTATTTAATTTGGCCTGCCACATAAATAAATGTGGACCACCCGATCATTGTATGAGGTGCACAACATTATTTTACGTGGCCTGCTACATAAATAAATGTGGTCCTCTGAATTTTTGTATGTTGTCCACAACATTTATTATTGTGGCCTGCCTCATTAATAAAAGTGGTCCACTAAATCATTGTAAGTGGTCCACAACATTGGCCTTCCACATAAATAACTGTGGACCACCCAATCATTGTAAGTTGTCCACAACATTATTTAAACTGGTCTGCCACATAAATAAATGTGGACCACCCAATCCTTGTATGAGGTGCACATATTTTTTTAAAGTGGCCTGCCTCATAAATACATGTTGTCCGCCGATTCATTGTACGTGGTCCACAACATTATTTGAATTGGCCTGCCACATAAATAAATGTGGACCACCCAATCATTGTATGAGGTGCACAACATTATTTTACGTGGCCTGCTACATAAATAAATGTGGTCCTCTGAATTTTTGTATGTTGTCCACAACATTTATTATTGTGGCCTGCCTCATTAATAAATGTGGTTCACTCAATCATTGTAAGTGGTCCACAAGGTTATTTAAAGTGGCCTTACACATAAATAGTTGTGGACCACCCAATCATTGTATGAGGTGCAAAACATTATTTTACGTGGCCTGCTACATAAATAAATGTGGTCCTCTGAATTTTTGTATGTTGTCCACAACATTTATTATTGTGGCCTGCCTCATTAATAAATGTGGTTCACTCAATCATTGTAAGTGGTCCACAACATTATTTAAAGTGGCCTGCCACATAAATGTGGACCACCCATTCATTGTTTGAGGTGCACAAAAATATTTTATGTGGCCTGCAACATAAATAAATGTGGTCCTTTGAATTATTGTACATTGTCCACAACATTTATTAATTGATCTGCCTCATAAATAAATGTGGACCACCCAATCATTGTAAGTGGTCCACAACATTATTTAAAGTGGCCTTCCACATAAATAATGTGGACCACCCAATCATTGTAAGTGGTCCAAAACATTATTTAAATTGGCCTGCCACATGAATAAATGTGGACCACCCAATCATTGTATGAGGTGCACAAAATTATTTTATGTGTTCTGTCACATAAATAAACGTGGACCACCAAATCTTTGTATGTTGTCCACACATTTTTTTTATGTGGCCACCCTCATAAATACATGTGGTCCGCCGATTCATTGTAAGAAGTCCACAACATTATTTAAGAGGGCCTTCCACATAAATAATTGTGGACCCCCCAATCATTGTAAGTGGTCCACAACATTATTTAAAGTGGCCTGCCACATAAATAAATGTGGACCACCAAATCATTGTATGAGGTGCACAACATTATTTTATGTGTCCTGCAACATAAGTAAATGTGGTCCGCCCAATTATTGTATGTTGTCCACAACAGTTATTAAATGTGGCCTGCCTCATAAATAAATGTGGTCCACCCAATCATTGTTTGTTGTCCGCAACATTATTTAAAGTGGCCTTTCACATTAATAATTGTGGACCACCCAATCATTGTACACGGTCTGCAACATTATTTATATAGCGCTTTTTCTCTAGTGACTCAAAGCGCTTTACATAGTGAAACCCAATATCTAAGTTACATTCAAACCAGTGTGGGTGGCACTGAGAGCAGGTGGGTAAAGTGTCTTGCCCAAGGACACAACGGCAGTGACTAGGATGGCAGAAGTGGGAATCGAACCTGCAACCCTCAAGTTGCTGGTACAGCCACTCTACCAACCGAGCTAAACCGCCTTCCACATAAATAACTGTGGATCACACAATCATTGTAAGTTGTCCACAACATTAATTAAAGTGGCCTGTCACATAAATAAATGTGGACCACCCAATCCTTGTATGAGGTGCACAATTATTTTTTTTTAATGTGGCCTGCCTCATAAATACATGTGGTCCGCCGATTCATTGTAAGTGGTCCACAACATTATTTAAAGTGGCCTGCCACATAAATAAACATGGACCACCCAATCATTGTATGAGGTGCACAACATTATTTTACGTGGCCTGCTACATAAATAAATGTGGTCCTCTGAATTTTTTTATGTTGTCCACAACATTTATTATTGTGGCCTGCCTCATTAATAAATGTGGTTCACTCAATCATTGTAAGTGGTCCACAAGATTATTTAAAGTGGCCTTCCACATAAATAATTGTGGACCACCCAATCATTGTAAGTGGTCCACAACATTATTTAAGTTGGCCTGCCACATAAATAAATGTGGACCACCCAATCATTGTGTGAGGTGCACAACATCATTTTATGTGGCCTGCTACATAAATAAATGTGGTCCTGCGAATTTTTGTATGTTGTCCACAACATTTTTTATAGTGGCCTGCCTCACTAATAAATGTGGTCCGCCGATTCATTGTAAGTGGTCCACAACATTATATAAGGTCACCTTCCACATAAATAATTGTGGACCACCCAATCATTGTAAGTGGTCCACAACATTATTTAAGTTGGCCTGCCACATAAATAAATGTGGACCACCCAATCATTGTGTGAGGTGCACAACATCATTTTATGTGGCCTGCCTCATAAATAAATGTGGTCCGCCGATTCATTGTAAGTGGTCCACAACATTATATAAGGTCACCTGCCACATAAATAAACGTGGACCACCCAGTCATTGCATTAGGTGCACAACATTATTTTACGTGGCCTGCAACATAAATAAATTTGGTCCTTTGAATTATTGTACATTGTCCACAACATTTATTAATTGACCTGCCTCATAAATAAATGTGGACCACCCAATCATTGTAAGTGGTCCACAACATTATTTAAGGGGGCCTTCCACATAAATAATTGTGGACCCCCCAATCATTGTAAGTGGTCCACAACATTATTTAAAGTGGCCTGCCACATAAATAAATGTGGACCACCAAATCATTGTATTAGGTGCACAACATTATTTTATGTGGCCTGCAACATAAGTAAATGTGGTCCGCCCAATTGTTGTATGTTGTCCACAACATTTACTAAATGTGGCCTGCCTCATAAATAAATGTGGTCCACCCAATCATTGTATGTTGTCCGCAACATTTATTATAGTGGCCTGCCTCATTGATAAATGTGGTCCACTAAATCATTGTAAGTGGTCCACAACATTATTTAAAGTGGCCTTCCACATAAATAATTGTGGACCACCCAATCGTTGTAAGTTGTCCACAACATTATTTAAACTGGCCTGCCACATAAATAAATGTGGACCACCCAATCCTTGTATGAGGTGCACACATTTTTTTTTTTAAATCGGCCTGCCTCATAAATACATGTTGTCCGCCGATTCATTGTACGTGGTCCACAACATTATTTGAATTGGCCTGCCACATAAATAAATGTGGACCACCCAATCATTGTATGAGGTGCACAACATTATTTTACGTGGCCTGCTACATAAATAAATGTGGTCCTCTAAATTTTTGTATGTTGTCCGCAACATTTATTATTGTGGCCTGCCTCATTAATAAATGTGGTTCACTCAATCATTGTAAGTGGTCCACAAGATTATTTAACGTGGCCTTCCACATAAATAATTGTGGACCACCCAATCATTGTAAGTGGCCCACAACATTATTCAAAGTGCCCTGCCACATAAATAAATGTGGACCACCAAATCATTGTATGAGGTGCACAACATTATTTTATGTGGCCTGCAACATAAATAAATGTCGTCCTCCCAATTATTGTATGTTGTCCACAACATTTATTAATGTGGCCTGCCTCATAAATAAATGTGGTCCACCCAATCATTGTAAGTGGTCCAGAACATTTAAAGTGGCCTTCCATATAAATAATTGTGGACCACCCAATCATTGTAAGTGGTCCACAACATTATTTAAAGTGGCCTACCATGTCATTTTAATTGGCCTGCAGCAATCATGATATGTCCCTTTCTTTTGTCACCTCATTTTGTCGTCCATAAATATCCGTCACTTGACGTACACTATCCGAGGTAAGTATGTGTCAATCTGTCAATTCAAATATGATCATTATAATAATAAATATAATAATAATTAAAATATAATAATTCAAATACACTAATAGAAAGGAAATGGTGTCATGAAGTTATAGAAGGTTTATATTGATGTATAGTCACGGGCCATAATTGCAATGTGGCCTTACCAGAAAAAAACAGTTTGACACGCTGACCTGGAACTTGAAAGGTGTAGACAACCACAATGTATCCCACTGGCCATCCTTCTTGTTTATGATACTTGGTACAAAAGCAGTTTATTCGGCTCAAATAATAAGAGGAGCTCAAATGACTTTCCTCAACGATTCCTCAGGACTTGAGTGCTGGAGTCAGGTGACCAACTATGAATGCTTCTCCTGTGAAGACCTGACAAAGATGAGTGGGCGTGGAAGGCTTTATGTCCCGTGTGAAGGGACACCTTCCATTGTTGACACCACAGATCGGCTTCTTCATTGTTATTACCAGTCCAGTACAGTCCAGAAAAGTCTATCCTTAAAAAAAAAGGAATGTATTGTGGAACTTGGTTCCACTTATGTGGAAAACCCGTCCAAGTTGTTGTCACCACTAAAAAAGGACAAGTGTTGGTGTCAAATTGGAGACATGTAGTCCAAAAAAAGTGTTTATGTCGTCCAAACTACGTCTTCAGTCTGGCCCATGAGACGTCGTGAGTCCACAGAGGAGTCTTACCAATGTCTCCACAATCATTTGAAACATCAGACTTCTGAAAAGTTGCCGGATATTTGTGGACCACGTGAGGAAATCGGGTCAATGACCGTGAATCGTGCTTTGATGGGCGTCAAGTGATGTGTTCAAAGTGCCTGCAGCCAGCCACTGATCCTGAATCCTTAAACTCCTGTCCTCTCGTGTCCATCTCATGTCCTCACATGTCCTCTCATGTATATCTCATATCTAATGTTTTCTCGTGTCCTTCTCATGTCCATTTAATATCCTCTAATGTCCATTTAGTGTATATCTTATGTCCTCTCATGTACTTCTCATTTCTATCTCATGTATATCTCATGTCCTCCTCGTGTGTATCTAATGTCCTCTCATGTCCATCTCATGTATATCCAATATCCTCTCATGTATATATAATGTCCATTTAATGTCCTCTCATGTCCATCTCATGTATAGCCAATGTCCTCCCATGTCCATATCATGTACATCTAATGTCCTCCCATGTCCATATCATGTAAATCAAATGTCCTCTTATGTCCACCGCATGTGCATCTTATGTATATCTAATGTCCTTTCATGTATATCTAATGTTCTCTCATGTATATATAATGTCCATTTAATGTCCTGTCATGTTCATCTCATATATCTATATTGTCCATTTAATGTCATGTATATCTAATGTCCATCTCAAGGATATTTAATTTCCTCTCATGTCCATCTCATGTATATCTAATGTTCTCTCATGTATATTTAATGTCTTCTCTTGTCCATCTCATGTATATATAATGTCCATTTAATGTCCTGTCATGTTCATCTCATGTATCTATAATGTCCATTTAATGTCCTCTAATGTCCATCTCATGGATATTTAGTTTCCTCTCATGTCCATTTAATGTCTTCTCATGTCCATCTCATGTATATCTAATGTTCTCTCATGTCATGTCCATCTCGTGTAAATATAAAGTCCTCTCATGTCCATCTAATGTCCTCCCAGGTGTATCTAATGTCCTCTCATATGAATCTAATGTCCATCTCATCTCCATATCATGTATATCTAATGTTCTCCTGATGTCACTCTCATGTCCATATAATGTCCTCTCATGTCCATCTCATGAATATCTAATGTCCTCTCATGTCCATCTCATGTATATCTAATGTTCTCTCATGTATATTTAATGTCTTCTCTTGTCCATCTCATGTATATATAATGTCCATTTAATGTCCTGTCATGTTCATCTCATGTATCTATAATGTCCATGTAATGTCCTCTAATGTCCATCTCATGGATATTTAGTTTCCTCTCATGTCCATTTAATGTCTTCTCATGTCCATCTCATGTATATCTAATGTTCTCTCATGTCATGTCCATCTCGTGTAAATATAAAGTCCTCTCATGTCCATCTAATGTCCTCCCAGGTGTATCTAATGTCCTCTCATATGAATCTAATGTCAATCTCATCTCCATATAATGTATATCTAATGTTCTCCTGATGTCACTCTCATGTCCATATAATGTCCTCTCATGTCCATCTCATGAATATCTAATGTCCTCTCATGTCCATCTCATGTATATACAATGTCCTCTCATGTCCATCTCATCTCCATATAGTGTATATCTAATGTCCTCCTCATGTCCATCTTATGTATATCTAATGTCCTGGTCATGTCCATCTCATGTCCATGTCATGCCTCTCTGCGGTCCAACAACACCCATGGTGTGTCCAACACATTCTTAGATTGTGTATGAGCATCGTTGTAATCCACAGATGAGGAGCAGATGTGCATGAGGGTGAGTCATGCAGACATGTTTGGTTACATAACTTGCACATGGCCTTCATCTCAGTGTCCATCACAGCTGCAACATTGGGACATCTCAGCAGCAATGTTGAGACATGTCAGCAGCAACGTTGGGACATGTCAGCAGCAACGTTGGGACAAGTCAGGAGCAACGTTGGGACATGTCAGCAGCAACGTTGGGACATGTCAGGAGCAACGTTGGGACATGTCAGGAGCAACGTTGGGACATGTCAGCAGCAACGTTGGGACATGTCAGCAGCAACGTTGGGACATGTCAGCAGCTACGTTGGGACATGTCAGCAGCTACGTTGGGACATGTCAGCAGCAACGTTGGGACATGTCAGCAGCAACGTTGGGACATGTCAGGAGCAACGTTGGGACATGTCAGGAGCAACGTTGGGACATGTCAGGAGCAACATTGGGACAAGTCAGGAGCAACGTTGGGACATGTCAGGAGCAACGTTGGGACATGTCAGGAGCAACGTTGGGACATGTCAGGAGCAACGTTGGGACATGTCAGGAGCAACGTTGGGACATGTCTGGAGCAACATTGGGACATGTGTGGAGCATGTCTTGGTTTTAATCCTATTCAAAATTTAAAGTGCTGAAACAAATTAAAATATCAGTAATCATTTAAAATAAAAATAAAAATAAATTATATCCAAATTTAATAAATAATTCTTCATTCATATTATTCTTAAAGAAACTGTCAATAAAATTAAAGAGCAAACAAAAATACAGCTTCACCACCTTAGTCATATTTTTTGCACTTAAATGTATTTATGACTTTAGCTCCATTCTTCGGTTTGTTTGATATTGTCATGACTGCCACTAGTGGTGGAGAAGTGTATTACAACTGAGCACCACTGCTGACAAACAGATATTTTAGTTAAAATGGTTAAAAATATATATCGAAATTATTACTAAAAAAGTGAAGGAAACATTTTTTTATTTGTCTAAATTGATTAGAGTATGTGTATTAGAAGGAAATATATATATATATACAGTGGGGCAAGAAAGTATTTCGTCAGCCACCGATTGTGCAAGTTGTCCCACTTAAAATGATGACAGAGGTCTGTGATTTTCATCATAGGTACACTTCAACTGTGAGACAGAAAGTATAAAAAAAAAATCCAGGAATTCACATTGTAGGAATTTTAAAGAATGTCTTTATAAATTATGGTGAAAAATAAGTATTTTGTCAACCATTCAAAGCTCTCACTGATGGAAGGAGGTTTTGGCTCAAAATCTCACGAAACATGGCCCCCATTCATTCTTTCCTAACACGAATTAATCGTCCTATCCCCTTGGCAGAAAAACAGCCACAAAGCATGATGTTTCCACCCCCATGCATCACAGTAGCTATGGTGTTCTTGGGATGCAACTCAGTATTCTTCTTCCTCCAAACACGACGAGTTGAGTTTATACCAAAGAGTTCTATTTTGGTTTCATCTGACCACATGACATTCTCCAAATCCTCTGCTGTATCATCCAGTTTATTCCACTCCGGGCCACGGTGACTCATCTCATGCGGTCACGGGCTCACGTGCTCGGGGTCCCTGAAGGCACCATCTGACCACGTGCCAACATCTGGAGCCGACGTGAACTGGCGTGCACCGCCCTGGGACCCAAACACAAAACACCTGAGGTTCCAAAGCGAGAACGTCACCTTCGTGAAAAGACCCGAACGGACCCAGATGGACGTTGCGTAACAACAAGTCATGTGACCTCCTGCTAATTCCAAACGCGAGGCAGCATATTGTTGCATTCACGACCCGTTACGTAAAAGATTAAGATGTATTTCTTTAAATCTGCATCGAGAGCAGATTAGGAGCTAATCTGCAATTTTCTTAAGGCACCTGGGTTTTGATCGGGCAGAGGAACGCGGTCTTTGTAATCCAGCAAATAATGCAAGCTGGTCGTGGAGATTTAAAGCAGCGTGCGCCTCCACATTAGATTTAGCTCATGCGCTTAACTTGAGCCACTTATACCGAGGGCCTCCAAACCTCCTGAGGGGGAGGATCCTTCAACATAAATTTAGCCAGCATTGTGATTTCAGTGCTAATGTTCCTCATGGTGTCCTCCTAAAACAGGGGTCACCAACCTTTTTGAAAACAAGACCTACTTTTTGGGTACTGATTAATGCCAAAGGCTACCAGTTTGATTCACACCTAAATAAATTGCCAGAAATAACCAATTTGCTCGATTTACCTTTAATAAATAAATCTACATAAATAAAAAAAAAGGGTATTTCTGTCCGTCATTCCGTCGTACCTTTTTTTTCCTTTCCGTTTTTGTAGAGAATAAATGATGAAAAAAAAACCACTTAATTGAACGGTTAAATATGAAAGAAAACAGGGGGAAAAAATGAAACTTAAACTTTGAAACAGAGTTTATCTTCAATTTTGACTCTTTAAAATTCAAAATTCAACCGAAAAAAATTAAGAGAAAAACTAGCTAATTCGAATCTTTTTGAAAAGAAATAAATTATGGAACATCATTAGTAATTTTTTCCTGATTAAGATTAATTTAAAAATTTTGATGACATGTTTTAAATAAGTTAAAATCCAATTTGCACTTTGTTATAATATATAACAAATTGGACCAAGCTATATCTCTAACAAAGACAAATCATTATTTCTTCTAGATTTTCCAGAACAAAAATTTTAAAAGAAATTCAAAAGACTTTGAAATAAGATTTAAATTTGATTTTAAGGATTTTCTAGATTTGCCAGAATGTTTTTTTTTAATTTTAATCATAATAAGTGTGAAGAAATATTTCACAAATATTCTTCGTCGAAAAAACAGAAGCTAAAATGAAGAAATAAATTAAAATGTATTTATTATTCTTTACAATAAATTAAAAAAATACTTCAACATTGATTTAAATTGTCAGGTATATGTTTAAAAATCCTAAAATCATTTTTAAGGTTGTATTTTTTCTCTAATATTGTCTTTCTGAGAGTTATAAGAAGCAAAGTAAAAAAAAAACAAATTAATTTATTTAAACAAGTGAAGACCAAGTCTTTAAAATATTTTCTTGGATTTTCAAATTCTATTTGCGTTTTGTCTCTCTTAGAATTAAAAAGGTTGAGCAAAGCGAGACCAGTTTGCTAGTAAATAAATACAATTTTAAAAATAGAGGCAGCTCACTGGTAAGTGCTGTTATTTCAGCTATTTTTAGAACAGGCCAGCAGGCGACTCATCTGGTCCTTACGGGCACCGCGTTGGTGACCCCTGTCCTAAAACAACAGTGTCAAAGTCATGTCCGCTGAGGGGCCACACGGAGAAAAATCTATTGCCAAATGGCAAAATCATGGCATGATAACTCAAAAATAAAGACAACTTCAGATTTGTTTAAAGATAAACCAAATTGTACAAATCACGTTTTTTGTTTTTTGTTTTTAAATTACCACACTGTTAAAGGGGAACATTATCACAATTTCAAAAGGGTTAAAACCAATAAAAAATCAGTTCCCAGTTGCTTATTTTATTTTTCGAAGTTTTTTTCCAAATTTTACCAATCACGCAATATCCCGAATAACTGCTTCAAAAGTGCCTGATTTTCACCATCGCTATATCCACCCGTCCATTTTCCTGTGACGTCACTGCGTGATGCCAATACAAACAAACATGGCGGATAGAACAGAAAGATATAGCGACATTAGCTCGGATTCAGACTCGGATTTCAGCGGCTTAAGCGATTCAACAGATTACGCATGTATTGAAACGGATGGATGGAGTGTGGAGGCAGATAGCGAAAACGAAATTGAAGAAGAAACTGAAGCTATTGAGCCATATCACGACAGACAACGGAAACGAGGACGAATTCGGCGATCGCCTTCTAACCTACGATTGCATCTTTTGACAACTGGTGCAACTTGAATCCGTCGATTGGTATGTGTTTGTTTGGCATTACATGTGGGTGGAGGGAAAGGCTGGATGCAAATATAGCTACAAATGAGGCATATTGACGCAATATGTACATACAGCTAGCCTAAAAAGCATGTTAGCATCGATTAGCTTGCAGTCATGCTGTGCGCAAATATGTCTGATTAGCACATACATCAATAACATCAACAAAACTTACCTTTGTGATTTCGTTAACTTTATCGTTGGAAATGCATCTGCTTTGAGTGTCGCAGGATGTCCACACATCTCTGTCGTAGCATCGTTATCCTCAGTAGCGATGCTACGACAGAACAGAACAAACGAGGGACTTTCGCATCTTTTGACAACTGCTGCAACTTGAATCCGCCGATTGGTATGTGTTTGTTTGGCATTAAATGTGGGTGGAGGGAAAGGCTGGATGCAGATATAGCTACAAATGAGGCATAATGACGCAATATGTACATACAGCTAGCCTAAATAGCATGTTAGCATCGATTAGCATGCCGTGACTATTGATATGTCTGATTAGCACACTCCACGTAAGTCAACTTGAATCCCTCCCTGTTCGTGTTGTTACACCCTCCGACAACACACCGATGAGGCAAAATGTCTCCAAGGTACGGAAAACAGTCGAAAAAACGGAAAATAACAGAGCTGATTTGACTTGGTGTGTGTAATATGTTTGAGAAAATGGCGGATTGCTTCCTGTTGTGACGTCACGGGTGAAAGGTCATCGCTCCGACAGCGAACAATTGAAAGGCGTTTAAATCCCCAAATTCACCCTATTAGTTTGGAAATCGGTTTTCTGCAACATTAAAGGGGAACATTATCACCAGACCTATGCAAGCGTCAATATATACTTTGATGTTGCAGAAAAAAGACCATGTATTTTTTTAATCGATTTCCGAACTCCAAATGGGTGAATTTTGCCGAATTAAACGCCTTTCTGTTTATCGCTCTGGAGGGGATGACGTCAGAATGTGACGTCGCCGAGGTAATACAGCCGCCATTTTCATTTTCAACACATTGTAAACATTGGGTCTCAGCTCTGTTATTTTCCGTTTTTTCAACTATTTTTTGGAACCTTGGAGACATCATGCCTCGTCGGTGTGTTGTCGGAGGGTGTAACAACACTAACAGGGAGGGATTCAAGTTGCACCACTGGCAAGAAATCTGCCGCCAGACCCCCATTTAATTTGCCAGAGTGTCTGCACATTTTACCGGCGATGCTAAGACAGACATGACACAGAGATATATGGATAACCTGCAGATGCATTTGCAACGATTAAGTCAACGAAATCGCAAAGTTGAGTTTTGTTGATGTTGTTGACTTATGTGGTAATCAGACATATTTGGTCTCGGCATGACTACCAGCTAATCGATGCTAACATGCTATGCTAATCGATGCTAACATGCTATTTACGCTAGCTGTATGTACATTTGAAACTAGATACCCACATTTAAAGCGAAACAAACACTTACCAATCGACAGGTTTAAGTTGCTCCAGTGTCACAAGATGCGAAAGTCCTGATCGTTTGGTCCCCACATTTTACCGGCGATGCTAATAAGGCAGCCATGCTATGGGCCACTTCATTAGGTACACCCATGCTATGGCCGAATAGCGTCAATAGCTATTCGCTCAATAGCTTCAATTTCGTTTTCACTATCTGTCTCCATACTCCGACCATCGGTTTCATCCATCCATCCATCCATCCATTTCCTACCGCTTATTCCCTTGTGGGGTCACGGGGGGCGCTGGCGCCTATCTCAGCTACAATCGGGCGGAAGGCGGGGTACACCCTGGACAAGTCGCCACCTCGTCGCAGGGCCAACACAGATAGACAGACAACATTCACACTCACATTCACACACTAGGGCCAATTTTTAGTGTTGCCAATCAACCTATCCCCAGGTGCATGTCTTTGGAAGTGGGAGGAAGCCGGAGTACCCGGAGGGAACCCACGCATTCACGGGGAGAACATGCAAACTCCACACAGAAAGATCCCGAGCCTGGATTTGAACCCAGGACTGCAGGAGCTTCGTATTGTGAGGCAGACGCACTAACCCCTCTGCCACCGTGAAGCCCCCATCGGTTTCAAAACACGCGTAATCTGTTGAATCGCTTAAGCCGCTGAAATCCAAGTATGAATCCGAGCTAATGTCGCTATATCTTGCTGTGGTAACCGCCATGTTGTTTGTATTGGCAGCCCTGTATGACGTCACAGGGAAATGGACAGTCACATCGCAAATAGCGAAAATCAAGAACTTTAAAGCTTTTTTTTTTTTTAGGGATATTCCGGGAGGTGTAAAATTTTGAAAAAAACTTTGAAAAATAAAACAAGCCACTGGGAACTGATTTTTATTGTTTTTAACCCTTTTGAAATTGTGATAATATTTCCCTTTAAGGTATATATTGACGCTTACATAGGTCTGGTGATAAAGTTCCCCTTTTGATATATTGTTATTGCTTTGCACTATTTCGAGACGTCGTTAATGGAGTCAGTGTTGCTGCTGTTGTCTAGCAGTTCAGTGACAATTCATGCTTTGCTGAAATCATGTCTCTCAAAAGGAGCCATTTTGGGGTCTTTACATAAAGACACAAATGGAAATGAAACGGCACGGCCTGGCACAGTCATATATCCCAGCATGCACCGCGCGCTTCTTCTCCTACGGGGGAAAATGAAATCGGCGGCTGCTTACCGTAGTTGTGAGACCTGTTGTGGCTCAATATTGGTCCATATACAAGGCGCACCGGATTATAAGGCGCACTGTCAGCTTTTGAGAAAATTTTAGGTTTTTAGGTGCGCCTTATATTGCGGAAAATACGGTATACAAGTGCTGGTCATATTATTAGAATATCATGAAAAAGTTGATTTATTTCATTAATTCCATTTAGAAAGTCAAACTTGTAGAATGTATAAATAAATAAATGGGTTGTACTTGTATAGCGCTTTTCTACCTTCAAGGTACTCAAAGCGCTTTGACACTACTTCCACATTTACCCATTCACACACACATTCACACTGTGATGGAGGGAGCTGCCATGCAAGGCGCTAACCAGCACCCATCAGGAGCAAGGGTGAAGTGTCTTGCTCAGGACACAACGGACGTGACGAGGTTGGTACTAGGTGGGACTTGAACCAGGGACCCTCAGGTTGCGGACGGCCACTCTTCCCCACTGCGCCACGCCGTATACATGCATTCCAAACAGACTGATACATTTCAAGTGTTTTTTGCCAAAAAGGAGATGATTATAGCTGACAACCAATGAAAACCCTAAATTCAACATCTCAGAAAATTAGAATATGGTGAAACGGTCAGATATTGAAGACACCTGGTTCCACACTCTAATTAGCTAACTAACTCAAAACACCTGGAAAAGCCTTTTAAATGGTCTCTCGTTTTGATTCTGTATGACACACAATCATGGGGAAGACTGCTGACTTGACAACTGTCCAAAAGATGACCACTGATACTTTAAAGAAGGAGGGCAAGACACAAAAGGTCATTGCCAAAGAGGTTGGATGTTCCCAGAGCTCTGTGTCCAAGCACATTAATAGAGAGGCGAAGGGAAGACAAAGATCTGGTAGAAAAAAGTGTATAAGCAAGTGGGATAACCGCGCCCTGGAGAGGATTGTCAAACAAAACCGATTCAAAAATGTGGGGGAGATCCACAAAGAGTGGACTGCAGCTGGAGTCAGTGCTTCAAGAACCACCACGCACCGACGTATGCAAGATATGGGCTTCAGCTGTCGCATTCCTTGTGTAAAGCCACTCTTGAATAAGAGACAACGTCAAAAGCGTCTCGCCTGGGCTCAAGACAAAAAGGACTGGACTGCTGCTGAGTGGTCCAAAGTCATGTTTTCAGATGAAAGTAAATTTTGTATCTCCTTTGGAAATCAAGGTCCCAGAGTCTGGAGGAAGACAGGAGAGGCTCAGAATCCACGTTGCCTGAAGTCCAGTGTCAAATTTCCACAAACGGTAATGGTCTGGGGTGCCATGTCATCTGCTGGTGTTGGTCCACTGTGTTTCCTGAGGTCTAGGGTCAATGCAGCAGTCTACCAGGAAGTTTTAGAACACTTTATGCTGCCTGCTGCGGACCAATTTTATGGAGGTGAAGATTTCATTTTCCAACATGACTTGGCACCTGCACACAGTGCCAAGTATACCAGTACCTGGTTTAAGGACCATGGTATCCCTGTTCTTGATTGGCCTGCAAACTCACCTGACCTTAACCCCATAGAAAAGCTATGAGGTATTGTGAAGCGGAAGATGCGAGAAGCCAGACCCAACAATGCTGAAGAGCTGAAGGCCACTATTAAAGCAACCTGGGCTCTCATAACCCCTAAGGAGTGCAACAGACTGGTGGACTCCATTCCACGCCGCACTGCTGCAGCAATTCAGGCAAAAGGAGCTGCAACTAAGTATTGATTGCCGTACATGCTGAAACTTTCCATGTTCATACTTTTCAGTTGGCCCACATTTCTAAAAAAAATATTTTTTGGTACTAGTCGTAACTAATATTCTAATTTTCTGAGATACTGAATTTGGGATTTTCAGTAATTGTCAGTACTAATCATCAAAATTTAAAGAAATAAACATTTCAAATATATCACTATGTGTGTAATGAATTGATATAATATGTAAGTTTCACGTTCCGAATATAATTACTGAAATAAATCAACTTTTTCATGATATTCTAATAATATGAACAGCACCTGTATATCACGTTTTTAAGCATTTTTAAAGGAAAAAGTATCAACATGGCCGTGGCATACTTTGACTGGTCAGTGTGTGCCCTTGGTGGAAAAAGTTTGGAAATCCCTGAACTAATGAATCGATATTAGCTATGACAAAGATGTGGTATCGGCGGTATCGCTATGTCAGTATGGATCGGCACATCACTAGCAGAAGCAGACTGTCCTGACTCAAAGATGCAATGACCCGCGGAGGCGTGGGTTCCCAAAATATGTAACTTGACACATTTGTTGTTTGGGAGTTTTGCATACTTGACATTTGTTGCTGGGAGGAAAGCGGAGGGGGAAAAAAAAAAAAGTTTGGCACATTCCAGCCACCACTCCCAAAAATGAGCAGAAGGAAATCCTCATGGTCTGGATAGCGGACTGGCAGCCACGCGTGACCAGAACAAGACGGCGTGCTGTGACACACGTGGGCCGCCTTCGCTTGCTCAGTGGGAGACAGATGTCTCCGTTTTTTGGGGGGGAAATAATCCCAATAAGCGCCCGAGCAGCGACGATGTTTGCGCTCCAGTTGGACAGCGGGTAACGCCTCAAGGGGGCGCACCACGCAGCGGGAAATACATTTCATGCAGCTGTGCAAACCTAGAATAAATGTACAAACCCTGTTTCCACAAGAGTTGGGAAATTGTGTTAGATTTAAATATAAACGGAATACAATGATTTGCAAATCCTTTTCAACCCATATTTAATTGAATGCACTACAAAGACAAGATGTTCAAACGCATAAACTTAATTTTTTTTTGCAAATAATAATTAACTTAGAATTTCATGGCTGCAACACGTGCCAAAGTAGTTGGGAAAGGGCATGTTCACTACTGTGTTACATCACCTTTTCTTTTAACAACACTCAATAAAGGTTTGGTAAATGAGGAAACTAATTGTTGAAGCTTTGAAAGTGGAATTAGTTACCATTCTTGTTTTATGTACAGCTTAAGTTGTTCAACAGTCCGGGGTCTTGATGTCGTATTTTACGCTTCATAATGCGCCACACATTTTCGATGGGAAACATGTCTGGACTGCAGGCGGGCCAGGAAAGTACCCTCACTCTTTTATTACGAAGCCACGCTGTTGTAACACGTGGCTTGGCATTGTCTTGCTGAAATAAGCAGGGGCGTCCATGATAACGTTGCTTGGATGACAACATATGTTGCTCTAAAACCTGTATGGACCATTCAGCATTAATGGTGCCTTCACAGATGTGTAAGTTACCCGTGCCTTGGGCACTAATGCACCCCCATACCATCACAGATGCTGGCTTTTGAACTTTGCGCCTATAACAATCCGGATGGTTATTTTCCTCTTTGTTCCGGAGGACACCACGTCCACAGTTTCCAAATATAATTTTAAATGTGGACTCGTCAGAACACAGAACATTTTTCCACTTTGCATGAGTCCATCTTAGATGAGCTCAGGCCCAGCGAAGCCGACGGCGTTCCTGGGAGTTGTTAATATATGTCTTTCGCTTTGCATAGTAGAGATTTAACTTGCACTTACAGACGTAGCGACAGACTGTAGTTACTGACAGTGGTTTTATGAAGTGTTCCTGAGCCCATGTGGTGATATCCTTTACACACTGATGTCGGTTTTTGATGCAGTACCGCCTGAGGGATCAAAGGTCTGTAATATCATCGCTTACGTGCAGTGATTTCTCCAGATTCCCTGAACCTTTTGATGATTTTACGGACCGTAGATGGTAAAATCCCTAAATTCCTTGCAATAGCTCGTTGAGAAATGTTGTTCTAAAACTGTTCCACAATTTGCTTACAAATTGGTGACCCTCGCCCCATCCTTGTTTGTGAATTACTTTGGAAGCTGCTTTTATACCCAATCATGGCACCCACCTCTTCCCAATTAGCCTGCACACCTGTGGGATGTTCCAAATAAGTGTTTGATGAGCATTCCTCAACTTAATCAGTATTTATTGCCACCTTTCCCAACTTCTTTGTCACGTGTTGCTGGCATCAAATTCTAAAGTTAATGATTATTTGCAACAAAAAAAAAAAAAAAGTTTATCAGTTTGAACATCAAATATCTTGTCTTTGTAGCATATTCAACTGAATATGGGTTGAAAATGATTTGCAAATCATTGTATTCCGCTTATATTTACATCTAACACAATTTCCCAACTCATATGGAAACGGGGTTTGTACTTCACGTAGCACGGGAGTCCATGCCTGAACTCACCTGGATGCCAGTCTGGACAGCCATGACTGCAATCTCAGATCATTCACTTCTTCATTCTGCGGGAAGAGGAAAAAAAAAATGTAGATAAAAATTCCGGCAAAATCCAAACCCCCGAATCAATAATAATTGGCAGTTTTTGTATGGCTCTGGGTCTGCACGGATATAAACCTCCAATGGTTTTTGGGACATTCTTCATCGGAATGACTGTGAGACCTTCATAGAAAGTCATAGAAAGACTGAAAATAATCCAACAATTATGCGTGGACTTTAAATTCATGACTATAAGCCGCTGCTTCTTTTTTTTCCCCTACCCTTTGAACCCTCCAGCTTATAAAATGGTGGGGTTAATTTATGGATTTTTGTGTTCAATCCTTTCATGAAACAAGCAGAGACACTGAAATGGTGTGTTATTGTTTGGAATAAGGCGCCATCTTTTGGACGAGTTGAAAATTTGCTTCATTTTAGGGCTGGTCGATATGGCCTTTTTTTAATATCTCAATATTTTTAGGCCACGTCACGATACACCATATATATCTCCAAACAACGCTAAAATAAAGCCCACTTTTTGTACAGAACGCCACTACAATAGTTTAAAACAAAGTGCACTTTTGTGCATGATGTCACAAGATATTTCAATAACTGTCAAATAAAAATGAGCTGCTTAATAGGAACTCAAATAGTGTATGTGGTAGGTTCCTGCGGACGTTATCGCCTTCTGTTGTGGACTATTTTTTCCATATGGTGTTGATGTGGAAATGGTTGCCTCTGCATTTTGTAGGTGGGTCACCAGCCGGAGATGTTGACATGTGGAGTTTTGTAGCAACGCATACTTTACATAGTACAGTTGTCTGTTCAACATCTTCCCGCTTGAAGCCAAACCACCACCAGACGATGGACCCCCTGCTGTTTTTCTTGGGAATTAATTATTCTTCCTTCATTTGTCACCAGATTCACACCTTCTTTCTCTCGTATTACCACTCGCACCGCACCGCTAGCACCACACCAAACGTTACACATGCCGCTACCTCTCTGCTCGGCGTATGACGATGCACGCGCGACAGTATGTGTACAAAGTGCGCTTGTTTTAGCTCTCCGTGAGAAGGAGAGACAAGAAAGAGTGAGAAACGCCTTAAGTCAGGGGTGTCCAAACTTTTTCCACTGAGGGCCGCACGCTGAAAAATCAAAGCAAGCGGGGGCCATTTTGATATGTTTTATTTAAAAAAACAATACAATATATGTGTAAAAATATGCATTTAGGCCTCCACTCGGGCTTGATCCCAGGGACCCCAAAGGATTTTGGTCAAAACAAATATTTAAAATGTGCCATTATTTCGTATTATTGTTATTCAAGGTTTAAATCTCTAGATCAACATTAGGTCTATCTGTCAATATAACGTTTTTAAAGATTTAAGTTGTGTGTCTTTTTTGTAAAAAAAAACCCTGTTTTGTTATGGAAAAAAAACACAAAATATGCAATGGTTTCCCCTAATAGAATTTTAAAGTGGAATATTTGAGATTATAGAATAATTGGAGCCTTAAAAATGTCAACAAATAACACCATTGATTTCAATTTGTTTTTAATTTTTTAGCAATGACACACACAAAAAAAAAAAAAAAAATCGCACTAAAATTATTGGGGATCCAAAAGGGTCCTACGCGTTAAAAAAAAAAAAAAAAAAAAAAATTTTTTACTGTTTACTTTAAACACAATCGTCTTGAGATCAACTTCAAATCCATCAGTCAATTATAACTTTTATTGTTGTTTATGTTTTTTTTTTGTTCTTATTAGGCCCTTCTTTAGAAAAAAATACTTTGTTTTTTATATGGCAAACACATTTTCCCCGAAAAATATCTCAAAGTGGAATATTTAATGTGACATTGATTGTGATTAATTATTATTTTTTTAAAGAAAATAACAGCCGGCATGGCAGCTTTGTGTTATTAGAGTAAACATTGCAACATTTTCTTGTCACATTTCACCTGTTTATACTCTTTTATACCACTTTTTCTGTTTTTTAATCGTATTTTTAGAATGTGCTTAGGGGCGCTAGAAAATTAAATTACCTGCGGGCCGCAAATGGCCCCCGGGCCGCACTTTGGACACCCCTGCAGCTAAAAACAACTGCCTGAGAACATATACTCGAATAACACGAAATAGTTAAAGTTCAAGTACCAATGATTGTCACATAAACACTAGATGTGGCGAAATTATTCTCTGCATTTGACCAATCACCCTTGATCACCCCCTGGGAGGTGAGGGGAGCAGTGAGCAGCAGCGGTGGCCGCGCCCGGGAATCATTTTTGGTGATTTAACCCCCAATTCCAACCCTTGATGCTGGGAGCATCAATGGGTCCCATTTTTATAGTCTTTGGTAGCACTCGGCTGGCGTTCGAACTCACAACCTACCGATCTCAGGGCGTACACTCTAACCACAAGGCCACTGAGTAGGTTGTAAAATAGTCATTTTCAATATCGCACAGAGTCAAACCCACGATAAATCGAGTATATGCGATATATCGCCCAGCCCTACTTTGAACCCTGCAGCTTATAAAACGGTGGGGTTAATTTGTGGATTTGTGTGTTCAAACCCAAGCAGAGACACTGAAATGGTGTGTTATTGTTTGGGCTAAGGCGCCATCTTTTGGACGAGTTCGCTCACTGCAGGTGCCGCGAGTTGAAAATGTGCTGCACGTTTAAATGCGTTGAATCAAAAGAATATGCCACGTCTTTCCAACTTCCCAGGTAAAGGGATAATAAAAATAGATGTTAAAGGGGAACATTATCACCAGACCTAAGTAAGCGTCAATATATACCTTGATGTTGCAGAAAAAAGACTATATATTTTTTTAACCGATTTCCGAACTCTAAATGGGTGAATTTTGGCGAATTAAACGCCTTTCTGTTTAGCCCTCTTGACGTCAGTACGTGACGTTGCCTAGGTAAGAAAGCCGCCATTTTCATTTTCTCAAACCCATTACAAACACCAGGTCTCAGCTCTGTTAGTTTCCGTTTTTTCGACTATTTTTTGGAACCTTGGAGACATGCCTCGTCGGTGTGTTGTCGGAGGGTGTAACAACACTAACAGGGAGGGATTCAAGTTGCACCACTGGCCCGAAGATGCGAAAGTGGCAAGAAATCTTCCGCCAGACCCCATCGAATGTGCTGGAGTGTCTGCACATTTTACCGGCGATGCTAAGGCAGACATGGCACAGAGATGTATGGATAACCTGCAGATGCATTTGCAACGATAAAGTCAACAAAATCACAAAGGTGAGTTTTGTTGATGTTGTTGACTTATGTGCTAATCAGACATATTTGGTCGCGGCGTGACTGCCAGCTAATCGATGCTAACATGCTATTTAGGTTATAGATGTATGTACATTTGAAACTATATTACGTTTCCTTCAACCCACATTTAATGCAAAAAAAACACTTACCAATCAACGGATTTAAGTTGCTCCAGTGTCACAAGATGCGAAAGTCCTGATCGTTTGGTCCGCACATTTTACCGCCGATGCTAACGCAGCTATTCGGCCATGCTATGGCTATGAATAGCGTCAATAGCTATTCGCTCAATAGCTTCAGTTTCTTCTTCAATACTTTCATACTCCAACCAACCGTTTCAATACATGCGTAATCTGTTGAATCGCTTAAACCACTGAAATCCGAGTCTGAATCCGAGCTAATGTCGCTATATCTTGCTGTGCTATTCGCCATTGTTTGTTTACATTGGCAGCACTGTATGACGTCACAGGGAAATGAACAGTGGTTTCGAGAGAGCGAAAATAAGGCACTTTAAAGCTTTTTTTAGGGATATTCCGGGACCGGTAAAATTTTGAAAAAAACTTCAAAAAATACAACAGGCCACTGGGAACTGATTTTTATTGTTTTTAACCCTTTTGAAATTGTGATAATGTTCCCCTTTAAGAAAAGATGAAGTATTACTTTCAACTTTTCAGCACATAATAACACTGACGTATGACATGCAGTGACAGTAATGTTGCTAAAACCAGCTTTTTTCATATCGACTGGATTGTCAGCAGTTGTGCCTAATGTTGTGACCGAGTGAATCTACACTATATTGCCACTATATATTGTCCCTAATAACTTGGCCTGGTGTATAAAATCCAGCACTTCGGCATGGAGACTGTTTCTACAAACATTTGTGAAGGAATGGGCCGCTCTCAGTGATTTCCAGCGTGGAACTGTCATAGGATGCCACCTGTGCAACAAATCTGGCCATGAAATTTCCTCGCTGCTAAATATTCCAAAGTCAACTTTATTATGAGAAAAGTGAAGAGTTTGGGAACAACAGCAACTCAGCCACCAAGTGGTAGGCCAGAGAGGGGTCAGCATAGTGCAAAGACTTTTTGCACGGTCAGTTGCTACAGAGCTCCAAACGTCATGTAACCTACCAATTAGCCCGCGTACAGTACGCAGAGAGCTTCATGGAATGGGTTTCCATGGCCGAGCAGCTGAATCTAAGCCCTAAATCACCAAGCGTGGGATGCAGTGGTGTAAAGCACGTCGCCACTGGATTCTAGAGCAGTGGAGACACCTTCTCTGGAGTGATGTGTCACGCTTTTGGATGGACCAGTCTGGGTTTGGAAGTTGCCAGGCGAATGCTACGTTTCTGACTGTATTGTGCCGAGAGTAAAATTTGGTGGAGGAGGAATTATGATGTGGGGTTGTCTTTAAGGAGTTGGGCTTGGCCCTTTAATTCCAGTGAAAGGAACTTTGAATGCTCCAGGATACTAAAACATTTTGGACAACTCCATGGGACGGCACTTCATGTTCATAAGTGAGTTTTTTATCCTCGTTTAAATAAGAAAATCTCATTTCAGTAGGCCTGTAAGTCTAAAAAAAACATATTGTCATCGTACATAAGGATAGTGAATGATAGGCAAAATGTCCAAAAAGTGCAGATCCCCTTCAATAGGAGCACCGAGATGTAGGTGAAGACCCTGAGGCGCGCACTGAGGACTTCAGCCGGCGTCGTTACGTCTACTGAACGCACATGACTTCTACTTGACGAGACTTTCCCGGCCAGGAAGCGACGGGGTTAGCCTCGCTGCTCCTCGCTTGCCCTTTCCCACACAGGATGTGAAGGATTACCCTCGACTCAACCGAGCGGCCCCGCGGCTCTGGGAGAGGAAAGCAATCGCAGCGTGAAGATCCTCAGAACAGGACGACGGGGTTTTGGTCAACACAGCTGAGGCAACAGTGCCCCCTCCCCCAAACCCCCCCCCCCAAACACAGCAGCATCCCACAGCAAGCCTCTTCTATGCAAACATCAGCGCTTCCAGACAGCAGAATTTTAAAGACAGAAACGTCACACGTCACCGTCAGTCGGACAACTCCAGTGCATCGCTCACCTCAGTCGGAAACCGGCGAAGCGCCGCGTCATAGGAAGGAGTGACTCCTCTCTGCGCGAGGAGCACCTTCTCCGCACCGGCGCTGGAGTGGCGACGCACAAGCGGGCTGGAGGGATGCAGGGCGGGGGCGAGGGAGGATGGATGGAGCGGGAAGAGGTGCAGAAGGAGGGGCCCCGGCTAATGAAGTGGCTCCGCTTGGCTAAGCCAGGACCAGCCCTTCAACCCCGCCCCAACAATCCTGTCACAACGGGACTCTCTCACAAAGCCTGCATTGTTTCCTTTCCACACACACATTCTTGTATTTCTCACCTTCTTGAGACCTCCGAAAAATGCACCCTTTCTAGATACACAAAGATTTGTATTTACAACATTAATAATATATACATACTATGCAAATATAAAAAAGGTAAGCTTTTAGTTATTTTTTTTGTTTTTGTTTGATATTGTTTTTTAATCTTCATTATTTACTTCAAGTTATTACAGTATGTCTCTATATACCCGGGGTCGGGAACCTTTTTGGCTGAGAGAGGCAAGAACCCAAATATTTTAAAATGTATTTCCGTAAAAGCCATATCATTATTTTTTTAACACTGAACACAACTAAACGTGTGCATTTTTAAGTAAGACCAACATTTCTAGAGTATAATAAGTCTCTTATTCTTTGTCATAACATTGTTATTCTGAAGCTAACCGTGGAGGGGGCGTGGCCTGCGGGCCTGAAGCGAAGCAGGGAGTTGCCAGGACCGGCCTCGAAATAAGCGACAGGTGCGTCGATCGCCCACCTGGGCCTTGTTATCTATTCCCCTGTAGCTCTGTGATAAGCAGCAGCCAGGAGGAGAGACGGAGTTGGGGCTAGAGCCAGAGTGTGAGCAAGAACAAAAGAGAAAAAGACAATTGCTGGAAAGGAACTAAGAGACTTATTGAAAAAAAACAACAATATTGTAACCCTTAAACAGGCTCTCATGTCGGTGCTTGGTGGTCTGAATAACCCCCAGGAGGGCAAGCCCCACTCTAACCAATAATAAATAAGTTACTTCTTACCATTAACGCAACTTCTTGAACAGGTGCGGTACAAAAAAAACGGATGGATGGATTAAAAATGCACAAGAATGCTTTATATTTTGAACATTATTTTTAACACTGTGATTACAAGTGGAATTATTCATTACTTATCGTGTTAAGCAATGTCAGCTCAGATTTATCCGAGAGCCAGATGCAGTCATCAAAAGAGCCACATCTGGCTCTAGAGCCATAGGTTCCCTACCCCTGCTATATACTATACATATTTAATTAATTTTGGCCAAAGAGGACCCATTTCAATTTCTTACACACATTTCTTATTACATATATCGGCCAGAGGGGGAGCACTTTATTTTTTATTTTTTTTACACACACTTGTTATTTCATAAGTTGGCCAGAGGGGGAGCACTTTACATTTTTACACACACTTGTTATTACATATGTTGGCCAGAGGGGGAGCACTTTACTTTTTTTTTTTTTTTTTTACACACACTTGTTATTTCATATGTTGGCCAGAGGGGGAGCACTTTTAAAATGGACTCGGTTTGAAAAATCCCTCCTTTTTGGGACCACCCTAATTTTGATAGATTTCACCATCAGGGGTGCAAATGAGACATTCTCTATTAGATGCAATGGTTTACTGTATTGGGACCATGATTTATGTCTTAATACAAGAACACACACACACTTTTGTATTTCTACGTTCTTGAGACCTCCAAAAAATGCCTACCTCTTTAGGACCACCCCTTTCTAGATATACAAAGATTTGTATTTACAAAATTGATAATACATACTCACAATGCAAATATAAAAAAGGTAAGCTTTTAGTTGTTTTATGTTTGTTATTGGTTTTTAATCTTCATTATTTACTTCAAGTTATGACAGTATATCTCTATATACTATTCTTATTTAATTAATTTTGGCCAAAGGGGGCACATTTCATTTTCTTACACACACTTGTTATTACATATGTCGGCCAGAGGGGGAGCACTTCAATTTTTATTTTTTTTACGCACACTTGTTATTTCATATGTTGGCCAGTAGGGAACACTTTACATTTTTACACACACTCGTTATTACATATGTTGGCCAGAGGGGGAGCACTTCACATTTTTTTTACACACACTTGTTATTTCATATGTTGGCCAGAGGGGGAGCACTTTTAAAAATGACTCAATTTGAAAAATCCCTCCTTTTTGGGACCACCTTAATTTTGATAGGTTTCACCACCAAGGCTGCAAATGAGATCTCGATTTTTTTTGTTTTTGTAATGTGCTTAAAGCCGATTATAAACGAGTCACGGACCACAAATGGCCCTCGTGCCGCACTTTGGGTAACCCAGCTGTAGAAGCTAACTGTTAATGGCCACTATTGTCTTAGTACCGTGGTGTATTCGTTCATCCTGTGGTCACCTATGGGACGCGGGTGGTCTTACGTCAGGACCGAAGTCGTAAAATCACATTATAATAATAATAATAATATATAATAATAATAGTAATACTATTATTAATAGTAATAATAAATAAATATTTTTTGTTGTAAAATGTTCTGTGTGAATGTTGGACATTCACATATTTTAAAAATAATAATAATAATAAAAGATTTTTGGGTGTAGAATCTTATATGTGTGAAATTTGGACAGTCACAAAATAGTAATAATAAAAATAATAATAATAATAGTAGTAGTAATAATGAGTGAATGTTGGACATTCACACATTAATAATAATAATAATAGTAATAATAATAATAAATACATGATTTTGGGTGTATAATCTTGTATGTGTGAAATTTGGAGAGTCAAAAATAATAATAACAATAATATTAATAATAATAATAAGTTGATTATTTTTGGGTGTAGGATCTTTGGTGATATTTGTGAATTCTTGGACGGTCACAAAACAACAACAACACTAATAATAATAATAATAATAATAATAATAAATAAATACATTATTTTTTGGTGTAGAATCTTATATGTGTGAAATGTGCATTCGCACAATAGTAATAATAAATAATAATATTAATTAATAATAATGTGTGAAATTTGGACAGTCACACAATAACAAAAATAATAATAATAATAAAAAATGGATGATTTTTTTTTTTTTTTTTTTTTTTTTTTGCTCCTCTCTGAGCTGCTACCTTACCGTGGTAGAGGAGTTTGCGTGTCCCAATGATCCTAGGAGCTATGTTGTCTGGGGGTTTTCATGCCCCCTGGTAGGGTCTCCCAAGACAAACGGGTCCTAGGTGAGTGATCAGACAAAGAGCAGCTCAAAGACTTCTATGGAATTACAACGAAATGAACCCAGATTTCCCTCGCCCGGACGTGGGTCACCGGGGCCCCGCTCTGGAGCCAGGCCCGGAGTTGGGGCACGATGGCGAGCGCCTGGTGGTCGGGCCTGTTCCCATGGGGCCCGGCCGGGCACAGCCCGAAGAGGCAACGTGGGTCATCCCTCCAATGGGCTCACCACTCATAGGAGGGGCCATAGAGGTCGGGTGCATTGTGAGCTGGGCAGCAGCCGAAGGCAGGGCACTTGGCGGTCCGATCCTCGGCTACAGAAGCTAGCTCTTGGGACGTGGAACGTCACCTCACTGGGGGGGAAGGAGCCTGAGCTAGTGCGCGAGGTAGAGAAGTTCCGGCTGGATATAGTCGGACTCACCTCGACGCACAGCAAGGGCTCTGGAACCAGTTCTCTCGAGAGGGACTGGACCCTCTTCCACTCTGGCGTTGCCGGCAGTGAGAGGCGACGGGCTGGGGTGGCAATTCTGGTTGCCCCCCGGCTCAAAGCCTGTACGTTTGAGTTCAACCCAGTGGACGAGAGGGTAGCTTCCCTTCGCCTTCGGGTGGGGGGACGGGTCCTGACTGTTGTTTGTGCTTACGCACCAAACAGCAGTTCAGAGTACCCACCCTTTTTGGGTACACTCGAGGGAGTACTGGAAAGTGCTCCTCCGGGTGATTCCCTTGTCCTACTGGGAGACTTCAACGCTCATGTTGGCAACGACAGTGAAACCTGGAGAGGCGTGATTGGGAAGAATGGTCGCCCGGATCTAAACCCGAGTGGTGTTTTGTTATTGGACTTTTGTGCTCGTCACAGTTTGTCGATAACAAACACCATGTTCAAACATAAGGGTGTCCATATGTGCACTTGGCACCAGGACACCCTAAGCCGCAGTTCCATGATCGACTTTGTAGTTGTGTCATCGGATTTGCGGCCTTATGTTTTGGACACTCGGGTGAAGAGAGGGGCGGAGCTTTCTACCGATCATCACCTGGTGGTGAGTTGGCTGCGATGGTGGGGGAGGATGCCGGACAGACCTGGCAGGCCCAAGCGCATTGTGAGGGTCTGCTGGGAACGTCTGGCAGAGTCTCCTGTCAGAGAGAGTTTCAATTCACACCTCCGGGAGAACTTTGAACATGTCACGAGGGAGGTGCGGGACATTGAGTCCGAGTGGACCATGTTCCGAACCTCTATTGTCGAGGCGGCTGATTGGAGCTGTGGCCGCAAGGTTGTTGGTGCCTGTCGTGGCGGTAATCCCAGAACCCGTTGGTGGACACCAGCAGTGAGGGATGCCGTCAAGCTGAAGAAGGAGTCCTATCGGGTTCTTTTGGCTCATAGGACTCCGGAGGCAGTGGACCGGTACCGACGGGCCAAGCGGTGTGCAGCTTTAGCGGTCGCGGAGGCAAAAACTCGGACATGGGAAGAGTTCGGGGAAGCCATGGAAAACGACTTCCGGACGGCTTCGAAGCGATTCTGGACCACCATACGGCGCCTCAGGAAGGGGAAGCAGTGCACTATCAACACCGTATATGGTGCGGATGGTGTTCTGCTGACTTCGACTGCGGATGTTGTGGATCGGTGTAGGGAATACTTCGAAGACCTCCTCAATCCCACCAACACGTCTTTCTTTGAGGAAGCGGTGCCTGGGGAATCTGTAGTGGACTCTCCTATTTCTGGGGCTGAGGTCGCTGAGGTAGTTAAAAAGCTCCTCGGCGGCAAGGCCCCGGGGGTGGATGAGATCCGCCCGGAGTTCCTTAAGGCTCTGGATGCTGTGGGGCTGTCTTGGTTGACAAGACTCTGCAGCATCGCGTGGACATCGGGGGCGGTACCTCTGGATTGGCAGACCGGGGTGGTGGTCCCTCTCTTTAAGAAGGGGGACCGGAGGGTGTGTTCCAACTATCGTGGGATCACACTCCTCAGCCTTCCCGGTAAGGTTTATTCAGGTGTACTGGAGAGGAGGCTTCGCCGGATAGTCGAACCTCGGATTCAAGAGGAACAGTGTGGTTTTCGTCCTGGTCGTGGAACTGTGGACCAGCTCTATACTCTCGGCAGGGTTCTTGAGGGTGCATGGGAGTTTGCCCAACCAGTCTACATGTGCTTTGTGGACTTGGAGAAGGCATTCGACCGTGTCCCTCGGGAAGTCCTGTGGGGAGTGCTCAGAGAGTATGGGGTATCGGAATGTCTTATTGTGGCAGTCCGCTCCCTGTATGATCAGTGTCAGAGCTTGGTCCGCATTGCTGGCAGTAAGTCGGACACGTTTCCAGTGAAGGTTGGACTCCGCCAAGGCTGTCCTTTGTCACCGATTCTGTTCATAACTTTTATGGACAGAATTTCTAGGCGCAGTCAAGGCGTTGAGGGGTTCCGGTTTGGTGGCCACGGGATTAGGTCTCTGCTTTTTGCAGATGATGTAGTCCTGATGGCTTCATCTGGCCGGGATCTTCAGCTCTCACTGGATCGGTTCGCAGCCGAGTGTGAAGCGACCGGAATGAGAATCAGCACCTCCAAGTCCGAGTCCATGGTTCTCGCCCGGAAAAGGGTGGAGTGCCATCTCCGGGTTGGGGAGGAGACCCTGCCCCAAGTGGAGGAGTTCAAGTACCTAGGAGTCTTGTTCACGAGTGGGGGAAGAGTGGATCGTGAGATCGACAGGCGGATCGGTGCGGCGTCTTCAGTAATGCGGACGTTGTATCGATCCGTTGTGGTGAAGAAGGAGCTGAGCCGGAAGGCAAAGCTCTCAATTTACCGGTCGATCTACGTTCCCATCCTCACCTATGGTCATGAGCTTTGGGTCATGACCGAAAGGATAAGATCACGGGTACAAGCGGCCGAAATGAGTTTCCTCCGCCGGGTGGCGGGGCTCTCCCTTAGAGATAGGGTGAGAAGCTCTGCCATCCGGGAGGAGCTCAACGTAAAGCCGCTGCTCCTCCACATCGAGAGGAGCCAGATGAGGTGGTTCGGGCATCTGGTCAGGATGCCACCCGAACGCCTCCCTAGGGATGTGTTTAGGGCACGTCCAGCTGGTAGGAGGCCACGGGGAAGACCCAGGACACGTTGGAAAGACTATGTCTCCCGGCTGGCCTGGGAACGCCTCGGGATCCCCCGGGAAGAGCTAGACGAAGTGGCTGGAGATAGGGAAGTCTGGGCTTCCCTGCTTAGGCTGCTGCCCCCGCGACCCGACCTCGGATAAGCGGAAGATGATGGATGGATGGATGGATGATTTTTTGGTGTAGAATCTTCTGTGTGAATGTTGGCCATTCAAAAGTTTTGATATTTAGTGAACAAGTTGTGTTATGTGTGACCATGTGTGTTGACTTTCATATTAATTGCATTTTTTTTTTGCACCATGACTAGGGAAGGTTGTATGGAATGTGTCATAAGTATTTTCTATGCTATCTTTAAGAGTAGTTTGGACACCCCTAATTTAGCGTTTATTTAGCATCTGGACGTGCAAACTGACAATTCCACACACGTCGTTGAGATTTCGCCGACCTTCAAACAACTCTGTTCTCTCTGTGTCACAATTGTTTTGTGGAACAAATTGTTCAACTTCGACTGTCATCGTCTATGACGGCCTTCGACCAAAAGGGTCCGGGTGGACTCTCCCCTCCTAGCAGTCAACAAAGTCCTCCAAAGAAGACAGATTACAGAAAGCACCGAACTGTTCCAGCTTTGTCTGCAAATGTCACCAAGCCAAAGAGTGGAAGAACGGTGACTTTTGGAATTTCTGAGGGATGGAACAATCCAGAATGGTTCCGCTTCTCTTCAAAATGCAGGAATTTTGAGAGAGAGCCTCAACAAAGCACATGTGCAGCCCGTGAGCAACCGGGTCCACAACAGAGTCCGGACAGTGTGACTTCCCACGGACCACACGCTCTTGAAGACAGACCGTGCGTTGTGGTCCAGCTCAACTTGGGTTTCTGCCATCAGGAAAAGGGCAGGGCTCGACATTCAACTCCACACCACCACGCAAATTTCTATAGCAGTCGCTTGGAGAGGGAGAGAAATGCATGCCAGCAAACACGTTTCCACTCAAATCGACAATCAAATGTGAGATTCAGTGCATAAGAGCTGCATTTTTGGAGCGGAATGAGCCGTTCATCTCGTTCCAAATCCAGGGATTAACTTAATAAATGACGCACGCAATCCTGGGAGACAGATCGGGTTTCCATTGACTAACCTGCACTTGTTGTTAGGGGGGAAATAACAGCTTTGTTCCAGGTGGAATCCCTGGAGAAAAAAAACTGCAACTCGAGTCCTAGCGCATTCTAAGCAACCAGATCTTTTTTAAAGAGGTCTTTTCAGAAAAAAAAAAAAAAAAAAGGTCGGACACAAATTTTTTAAGATTTGATGATAAAAGGCAGGGCTGTATGGTGTGACAAATTTCCTCGCAAATGCGCCTAAAAATAGACCGTTGGACGTGAAAAAAAACTAACCCTGTCGCACATGTGCGGCTCGGGATTTCCACCCTTTCATCGCATTTTGCTCCCAAAATAAATCCATCCAAATTTGATCAAACTGGAGTAAAATCATGTTTTAAATTAATTTTAACCATAACCAAATGGACAAGTGATTGACGCGCAAGTGTCACTGTTCACTCTGTATGCGCCATACACAGAGGTGAGCTCCTCCTCGTTCCCACACTCGGTCTTCTGAGCCGTTTTTTTCCACCACCTTAAAACTTGACACAGCGCGCTAGCAACTACGAGGGTCGGAGGGAGTATTGAACGACCAATCGATGATTGGAGTGACAAAAACTTGCCATCCAAACAATACCCCGTTTGTTGACAAGAACATGCAGCCATGGAAGCACATTTAATCGCCAGCAAACATTTCAAACTAAAATGCCTGCGAGACTCAAACTGGGCGTGGACTCGCTGATGTCGCTCGACAACGGGCACCCCCTTTTAAAGGCACACACACACACACGCTGCTCTAACACGAAACTGCATTATGCCAGATACTTGAATTTTTTTTTTTTAAGTAATGCATTAGCTACTTTCCCTAGTAATAAATTACATGTATTAATCATTAATCACGTTCGCAATTTAATAACATTTTGGTGTTTCTTTGTTTGTTGTGAAGCTTTAATATGGAACAGAGCGGTCAAGCGTACATGTTTCTCTACCACATGGAGGTTTCGGTGAGAAAATTGTGGTAACAAATCGGCTCGTACCGGAGACATGAGCGGAGCTTGCGTCCTCCTGCGGCTGTCAAAGATGCAGCTGCGACTTTCTTGGCTCCCTCATGGCTTCCATCAGAGACACGTGCGGTCACCACACCCCTCCGACTTTCAGGTATGACTTTATAATCTCACTAAAACACTAATAACACAATAAGCAGATAAGGGATTTTCCAGAATTATCCTAGTAAATGTGTCTAATAACATCTGAATCGCTCCCACTGCCGTCGCCTTTTTTCTTCTTCTCGTGCTTCACTCTAACTTTCCTCATCCAGAAATCTTTCATCCTCGCTCAAATTAATGGGGAAAACGCGCTTTCTCGGTCGGAATCGCTCTTGAAGCTGGTGGCTATGATTATAAACAATGTGAGGAGCCCTAAAACCCGTGACGTCACGCGTGCATCGTCTGCTACTTCCGGTACAGGCAAGGCTTTTTTTATTAGCGACCAAAAGTTGCGAACTTTATCGTGGATGTTCTCTACTAAATCCTTTCAGCAAAAATATGGCAACATTGCGAAATGATCAAGTATGACACATAGAATGGACCTGCTATCCCCGTTTAAATAAGAAAATCTCATTTCAATAGGCCTTTAACATTAAATGAACAAGTAGATTAATAATACATTTTTACAGTTTGTCCCTCATAATGTTGACAAAATAATAGAATGCTAATAGATAACAAGGTCACTGCATATGTCAGCAGACTAATTAGGAGTCTTTGTTTGTTTACTTACTACTAAAAACAAGTTGTCTAGTATGTTCACTATTTTATTTAAATACTAAATTACAATAATAAACATATGTTTAATGTAACCTAAGATTTTTTGATACAATAAAGACATTTATTGTGGTCCCCTTTACTTAGAAAAGTATTAAAAAAGTATCGAAATGGCTTTGGGATCCCCCGGGAGGAGCTGGACTAAGTGGCTGGGGAGAGGGAAGTCTGGGCTTCCCTGCTTAGGCTGCTGCCCCCGCGACCAGACCTCGGATAAGCGGAAGAAGATGGATGGATGGAAATACATTTTGGTACCGGTACCAAAAATACTGGTATGGAGACAACCCTAATAGCTATTAATGAGCAGTATACTGGACTTGGGGTGTAATCAGAGAAAAAGAGGTCATTACGTGTAGAAGTAAACAGGGCGGTGGTCATGTGTGTGAAGGAGGGGGCAGACATCTGTCCCAACGCTCGCCACGCAGGTCGCCGCCCCTGCAGTCTCCGCCAGTAATCAGTTAAGAGGATCAACGCTGTTCCAGACAGCGGAACGCATCTACCTCCACGACGCTTTGTCATCACAACACACACACTCACACACACACACACGCGGCACGTGGCGCGCACCCCGGGGCGCCCGTGCGCGCATGCGTGGCAAATATTGCAAAGCACATTATGTAAGGAGTTAAAAGTGGAACGTTCCGGATGCACGTCATTTTTGATTTGACGCTGGGACTGCCGGCGGACTTCAAGCATGAGTCACAAACAACTGGCAGTGGGACACGCGTGGTTTTAAAGAGGCCTTGCAGCATTTTTGGTGCGTTTGGGCGCTGCCGGGAAATGTCATGTTCTATCTTTTAGTCGCACGCAACTTCCCGACACAAAGTATATGTCAAAGATGGCGAGGGCTCGTTCGGGTTTTCTAAAAGCGTTGCAGGCACGCGCTGATCTTTGAACCGCACGTTTAGACTGCGACCAAACGCAAGTCGTTAGGATTACGTTCTAAGACGAGCGCGGCGGTATCTCCATTTTTCAAGCACCATGCCTTCCACGGCCTGCAGGAATTCTGGACTTTTTTTCTCCTTCGCTTTAAACCCTGAGGCATAGAAAACCGGCGGGTAAAGCGATTGTGGCAGCATCTTGCATGTTGAATTGTGAAGTGAATTATATTTATATAGCGCTTTTTCTCAAGTGACTCAAAGCGCTTTACATAGTGACACCCAATATCTAAGTTACATTTAAAACAGTGTGGGTGGCACTGGGAGCAGGTGGGTAAAGTGTCTTGCCCAAGGATACAACGGCAGTAACTAGGATGCCACAAGCGGGAATCGAACCTGCAACCCTCAAGTTGCTGGCACGGCCACTCTACCAACCGAGCTATGCCGCCCCAATATGTTCCAGGTGAAGCTGGGCGATATATCGATATATAAATCGCGGGTTTATATAGAAAATGACGGTATTGTAATATTCGAGTAGACGTTCTCACGCAGTTGCTTTTAGCTGCGGGCATTACACTTCAGGCTCTTCTCACTCTTTCCTGTGTCTCCTTTTCAGAGACAAGCAGGCGCACATTCTTATAAACAGTGGGGCAAAAAAGTATTTAGTCAGCCAGCGATTGTGCAAGTTCTCCCACTTAAAATGATGACAGAGGTCTGTGATTTTCATCATAGGTACACTTCAACAGTGAGAGACAGAATGTGAAAAAAAAAATCCAGGAATTCACATTGTAGGAATTTTAATGAATTTATTTGTAAATTATGGTGGAAAATAAGTATTTGGTCAACCATTCAAAGCTCTCACTGATGGAAAGAGGTTTTGGCTCAAAATCTCACGATACATGGCCCCATTCATTCTTTCCTTAACACGGATCAATCGTCCTGTCCCCTTAGCAGAATTCAGCCCCAAAGCATAATGTTTCCACCCCCATGCTTCACAGTAGGTATGGTGTTCTTGGGATGCAACTCAGTATTATTTTTCCTCCAAACACGACGAGTTGAGTTTATACCAAAAAGTTCTATTTTAGTTTCATCTGACCACATGACATTCTCCCAATCCTCTGCTGTATCATCCATGTATCCATTTTGGTATAAACTCAACTCGTCGTGTTTGGAGGAAGAAGAATACTGAGTGGCATCCCAAGAACACCATACCTACTGTGAAGCATGGGGGTGGAAACATCATGCTTTGGGGCTGTTTTTCTGCTAAGGGGACAGCATCATTTGAAAAGTCACCTGCTAATAACTTTAATAAACACAGTTTTGGTAAATAGACTTCGTTGTGATTTCCCTCTCTGCATGAAAGTTTAAAAGTAGCATATATTAATGCAGTATGAAGAAGAATGTTTTAATGTAGACACATAGAATCATCATACTGCTGTGATTATATGCATCAAGTGTTCATTCAAGGCTAATGCAAAATACAGAGAAATATATCGTATATCGCGATATGGCCCAAAAAAAATATTGCGGTATTAAAAAAAGGCAATATCGCCCAGGGGCTTCACGGTGGAAGAGGGGTTAGTGCGTCTGCCTCACAGTACGAAGTTCCTGCAGTCCTGGGTTCAAATCCAGGCTCGGGATCTTTCTGTGTGGAGTTTGTATGTTCTCCCCGTGAATGCGTGGGTTCCCTCCGGGTACTCCGGCTTCCTCCCACTTCCAAAGACATGCACCTGGGGATAGGTTGATTGGCAACACTAAATTGGCCCTAGTGTGTGAATGTGAGGTGAATGTTGTCTGTCTATCTGTGTTGGCCCTGCAATGAGGTAGCGACTTGTCCAGGGTGTACCCTGCCTTCCGCCCGATTGTAGCTGAGATAGGCGCCAGCGCCCCCCGCGACCCCGAAAGGGAATAAGCGGTAGAAAATGGATGGATGGAATATCGCCCAGCCCTAGTTCCAGGTTTGATTCCCGCCTCTGCCATGGGGAAAGACACCTCACCATTGCTCCCAGTGTCGCTCACGCATGTGTATGAAGCTGGTGGGAGGGGCCACGGGCACTAAATGGCAGCTACAGCATGGCTACTGATGTAGCTTACCACCACCACTGTGAATGTGGAGTCAAATGAATGATGGGTTCTCACTTCTCTGTGCGTGCTTTGAGTGTTTAGTGTAGGGTTGTACGTAGGGCTGGGCGATATATCGATATACTCGATCTATCGCGGGTTTGTCTTTGTGCGATATAGAAAATGACTATATCGTGATATTGGAGTATATGTTTTCACACTGTTGTTTTTAGATGCGGGCATTACACTTCAGGCTCTTCTTCACTCTTTCTTGTCTCTCCTTCTCACAGAGAACAATCGCACCTTCTTACAAACCCCGTTTCCATATGAGTTGGGAAATTGTGTTAGATGTAAATATAAACGGAATACAATAATTTGCAAATCCTTTTCAACCCATATTCAATTGAATGCACTACAAAGACAAGATATTTGATGTTCAAACTCATAAACTTTATTTCTTTTTGCAAATAATAATTAACTTAGAATTTCATGGCTGCAACACGTGCCAAAGTAGTTGGGAAAGGGCATGTTCACCACTGTGTTATATCACCTTTTCTTATAGCAACACTCAAACGTTTGGGAACTGAGGAAACTAATTCTTGAAGCTTTGAAAGTGGAATTCTTTCCTCTTCTTGTTTTATGTAGAGCTTCAGTCGTTCAACAGTCCGGGGTCGCCGCTGTCGTATTTTACGCCTTATAATGCGCCACACATTTTCGATGGGAGGCTAGTCTGGACTGCAAGCGGGCCAGGAAAGTACCCGCACCCTTTTTTTACGAAGCCACGCTGTTGTAACACGTGCTGAATGTGGCTTGGCATTGTCTTGCTGAAATAAGCAGGGGCGTCCATGAAAAAGACGGCTCTTAGATGACAACATATGTTGTTCCAAAACCTGTATGTACCTTTCAGCATTAATAGATCAATCAATCAATGTTTACTTATATAGCCCTAAATCACTAGTGCCTTCACACCATGCCTTGGGCACTAATGCATCCCCATACCATCATAGATGCTGGCTTTTATACTTGGCGTCGATAACAGTCTGGATGGTTCGCTTCCCCTTTGGTCCAGGTGAGACGATGTCCAATATTTCCCAAAACAATTTGAAATGTGGACACGTCAGACCACAGAACACTTTTCCACTTAAGATCAGGCCATCTTAGATGATCTCGGGCCCAGGTAAGCCAGCGGCGTTTCTGGATGTTGTTGATAAATGGCTTTCGCTTTGCATAGTAGAGCTTTAACTTGCACTTACAGATGTAGCGACGAACTGTATTTAGTGACAGTGGTTTTCTGAAGTGTTCCTGAGCCCATGTGGTGATATCCTTGAGAGATAGATGTCGTTTTTTGATACAGTGCCGTCTGAGGGATGGAAGGTCACTGTCATTCAATGTTGGTTTCCGGCCATGCCGATTACGTGGAGTGATTTCTCCAGATTCTCTGAACCTTTTGATGATATTATGGACCGTAGATGTTGAAATCCCTAACTTTCTTGCAATTGCACTTTGAGAAACGTTCTTAAACTGTTTGACCATTAGCTCACACAGTTGTGGACAAAGGGGTGTACCTCGCTCCATCCTGTCTTGTGACCGACTGAGCATTTTTTGGGAAGCTGTTTTTATACCCAATCATGGCACCCACCTGTTCCCAATTAGCCTGCACACTCGTGGGATGTTCCAAATAAGTGTTTGATGAGCATTTCTCAACTTTATCAGTATTTATTGCCAGCTTTCCCAACTTCTTTGTCACGTATTGCTGGCAAAAAATTCTAAAGTTAATGATTATTTGCACAGAAAAAAAAATGTTTATCAGTTTGAACATCAAATATGTTGTCTTTGTAGCATATTCAACTGAATATGGGTTGAAAATGATCTGCAACTCATTGTATTCCGTTTATATTTACATTTAACACAATTTCCCAACTCATATGGAAACGGGGTTTGTACATATGCAGTCCTCTCTGAGGTTTCTCATAGTCATTCACATTGACATCCCATTGGGTTGTGAGTTTTTCCTTGCCCTTATGTGTGATCTGAACCGAGGATGCCGTTGTGGCTTGTGCAGCCCTTTGAGACACTTGTGATTTAGGGCTATATGAATAAATATTGGTTGATTGATTGATTGATATCTGCAGTTTATAGTCCAGTGCGGCTTATATATGGAAAAAAAAATGTTCCTTTCAAATTTGGTGGGCGAGGCTTATATACCAGCGCACCATATAGTCCGAAAAATGCAATAGTTTAAAACTGGATCAAAGGGTGAGGTTGGATAACGCCAAAAGGTCCCCAGGCCTCTCTGTGGGAGGCGACTGGTAGCTGGAGCACAGGAGCCAAATGACCCTCCTGCGCCCGTCCCCTGTGGTGCCCTGCGGTCCCCCTGGAGAATACCAACTCTATTAAAGTCCTTCCTGCTGAGCCCTTTGTGTCTGGACTTAATTATCCTGTCAGACTTCCATTTACAGCCTGGAGTCCCCTCTCTCCACACAGATGGGGCCCCAGTTGGTTTAAAGAGGAGGAGCACGAAAAAGCAAATCACGTTGGATAAATATTGAGCGTGAAAGACATTCATGTTTGTGTAATGCTGTCTCCCCGGTAATGGACTCTTTTCAAGAAGGATTACACATTCCATGGCCCGCGTCCTCCTGTCCTTGTCCGAGGGCTCCTTCCTTTAAGGCGACTCTGAAGGTAAAGCCCATCTTAAAGGCTCCAAGAAGTGGAGGCCATTTTGATTTGTTGATGCTAATCCGAGGCGCACAACACGCCACCGGGCCCGGATCAGGACTTCCTTGCAAAGTGTCCCCTAATTAAACCTAAAGATCTGACAAACCCTTTGCTGTAAATTTGCCGTCATCTTGTGGACAATGTAAGGAAATTAAGTCAATTGCCATAAATTATTTGGTTAAATGCACGGCATTAACTTATATTACCCAATCCAAACAACCTTCCCTAGTCATAGTGCAAATAAACTAACAGTAAAAGTCGACACACATAACACAACCTGCTCACCCAACTCTGTGGATGCTATAAAAAATGTCCAAGCACAACACATAATTAAAAATGACCCCCATTTAAATCCCCTGCAATGCATGATGGGAAAAATGTCAAACCCTCTTTGCACACTTATCTATAACAGTGTATAATATTACTTAATATTTCTGATTGATTATTAAACATTAGGGAGGTCGTCATGGAAGTAAACAAGGTAGGAGTCCAACTTTCACATACTCTTAATATCCAATAAGATGTATTAATTATATATCCATTACATTAATATAATACAGTGGAACCTTAGTAAAGTTAAACAAAAGTTTGTTTGGATTTAGAAATTTGCCATTGGAAAAAACGTACTAGAAGCTTAAGTGGGTTAAGCTAATGTGCCGTCATCTTCTGGACGATGTGAGGAAATTATGTCAAAGGTGACAAATAATGATGAAGTGCACAGCATTCACTTGTATGACCCAAACCAAACAACTTACCCTAGTCATGGTGCTAATAAACCAACGCAAAAAGTCAACACACATGGTCACACGTAACACAACCTGCTCACGGAACTTTGTGGATGTTATAAAAAATGTCCGAGCACAACACATAATAAAAAATGACCCCCATTTAAATCCCCTGCAATGCATGATGGGAAAAATGTCAAACCCTCTTTGCACACTTATCTATAACAGTGTATAATATTACTTAATATTTCTGATTGATTGTTAAACATTAGGGAGGTCGTCATGGAAGTAAACAAGGTAGGAGTCCAACTTTCACATACTCTTAATATCCAATAAGATGTATTAATTATATATCCATTACATTAATATAATACAGTGGAACCTTAGCAAAGTGAAACACAAGTTTGTTTGGATTTGGTTTGCTCTCTCACTACTGCCCCCTGGCCACTTGTTATGGTATTGATCCTTCTGCAGCTTCACCTACAGAAACCTTCTTCGGACTTTCACTTTTTCTGAATCGGGGGGGCCAAAGTGCGGCCCCGCAGCACATTTTAACAATTTTTTTTTTTTTAGATACATACACAAGGTGAAATAAAAGAGAAAACAGGTGAAATGTAACAAGAAAAAGTTGACTCTAATAAAACTGTTTGGTTTTTTTTTACTTTAAAACTGTCATTCCTCGAAAAATAATAACAAATCAAAATCAATGTTATAAATTATTGTCATATTTAATAAAGCTGTAATTACTTCACATTAAATATTCCACTTTGAAATATTTTGTGGGAAAATACTGCATATTTTGTGTGTTTGCCATAATAGAAAACAAAGTTTTCTTTGACAAAAAATGTATAAATCAATTTAAAGTTGTAACCACGTTAGAAAAAAAAGGCACTACTTATTATTTTAACATTATTACTTTTGAATCCTTCGGAATTTATTGAGATCTTTTGGGGTTTTTTTTACTGTCATTGCTCGAAAACAAAAAATAAAATGAATGTTTTTATAAATAATTGACCTATTTAAGCCTCCAATTACTTCAAATATTCCACTTTAAATTTTTTTAGGGGGACAATATTGGACATTTTGTCATCAAAAACCATGGTTTTGACAAGAAGGGCATACAACAGACGTGTCCAAAGTGAGGCCCAGCTAATTTGTTAATGGCCCCCGGCACATTCTAAAAAAATACTACAATAAAAATTTAAAACATGAAAGAGTGTAATAAAAGAGTAACAAGAAAAAGTTGCAATGTTGACACTAATAACACAAAACTGCCATGCGGAATTTTATTGACCTGCTGAAGGCTCCAATTACTTCACTGGAAAAATATTGCATATTTTGTGCGAAACAAAGTTTTTTTTTTTTCAAAAAAAGGGTATCAAAAAAAACAAAAAAGTATGAAAAATAATTATAAAATCTTATAATCAAGAGATCTACAGACTTAAGCGTTAAAAGTAAAAAAATATAAATATACTGTACATTTGGCTTTTTTCAACACTTATTATTTAGGGTTCCAATTACTTCACGTCAAAAATTCCATTTTGAAATGTTTTGGGGGAAAATGTTGCATAGTTTGTGTGTTTGCCATACAGATAAGGGTTTTGTTATAAAGGCCATAAACATAAAAAAAAAATAAAAAAAATTTAAATGTTATAACAACAGACGGACCTGAAGTTGATCTCGAGATTCAAGCGTTAAAAGAAAAAAATAAGAATTGATGACTAATTTCTAACATTTTTATGACTGAGACCCTTCCGGAGACCGGGGACCAAACTTGAGGAAAGCTATAAAGGTAAAAAAAAACACCTATTGTATTGCTTTTAAAAAAGAAAAATATCAAAATGGCCCCCACATACTTTGATTTTTCAGTCTGCGGCCCTCAGTGGAAAAAGTTTGGACCCCGCTGGCATTAAACATATAAATGTTTTACTTCATACCAACATATAGATTTGATGGAGATTGAATAAAAAATATATGACTTGAACATTTTTATGACTTAAACCATTTGGGTCCCCAGGACCAAATATGAGGGAAGCCCTAAAGTTTAAAAAAAACATGACAATGTCAACTTGGATTTGACACCAACTTTTGTTTTTGGACTGTTAGCCACTGGAAAATATATTTGCTAAGGTGCGAAAGCTGTGTTGTTTTGTGGTGAAGAGTCAGACCGACAATATGACTATTCAAAAAAGTATAAAATATTGTAAAAAAAAATCACATAAACTAGCCCTTGTTGGCGTCAACAAAACAACACTGTAGACCTTGCATTTATTTACAAAAGAAAAACTCCAATACTGAAACCCACTACTACCGACCACGCAGTCTGATAGTTTATAAATCAATGATGAAATATTAACATTGCAACACATGCCAATACGGCCTTTTTAGTTTACTAAATTGCAATTCTAAATTTCTCGCTGAAGTATCCTGCTGAAACGTCGCGGTATGACGATGCGTGCGCGTGACGCATTGTAGAGGACATTTTGTTCCAGCACCGTTCCCGGCTATAAGTGTCAGTTTTCATCGCATAATTCCACAGTATTCTGGACATCTGTGTTGCTGAATATTTTGCAATTTGTTCAATGAATAATGGAGACGTCAAAGAAGAAAGATGTAGGTGGGAAGCGGTATATTGCGGCCGCCTTTAGCAACACAAACACAGCCGGTGTTTCATTGTTTACATTCCCGAAAGATGACGCTGAAGCTTTACCATGGAACAGAGCGGTCAAGCGAACACAAAGTACAGTGTATTATGCAGCGATCATTTTGAAAGATTGTGTTTCGAAGAGGTTCCCTTGCGAACGGCAGAGATGGGCATCGCCACCAGTCCGGTGCTGAAGAAAGGTGCGGGGCCGACCTTCAGGTTGTACAGGTACGACCACATAATCTCACTAAAACACTAGTAACACAATAAGCAGATAAGGGATTTTCCAAAATTATCCCCGTAAATTTGTCTAATAACATCTGAATCGCTCCTACTGTAGTCTTTTTTTTTTCCTACTCCTTCACTCTCACTTTCCTCAATCACGAATATTTCATCCTCGCTCAAATTAATGGGGAAATCGTCGCTTTCGTGGTCCGAATCGCTCTTGCTGCTGGTGGCCATGATTGTAAACAATGTTCAGATGTGAGGAGCTCCACAACCTGTGACGTCACGCGCACATCGTCTGCTACTTCCGGTACAGGCAAGGCTTTTTTATTAGCGAGCAAAAGTTGCGAACTTTATCGTCGAGGTTCTCTACTAAATCCTTTCAGCAAAAATATGGCAATATCGCGAAATGATCAAGTATGAAACATAGAATGGACCTCCTATCCCCGTTTAAATAAGAAAATCTCATTTCAGTAGCCCTTTAAAGGGGAACTGCACGTTTTTTGGGGATGTTAAAGTAAAAAAAAAAAATGTTAAAGTACCTATGATTGTCTCACACACACACACACACACAAAGTGTGGCAAAATTACCCATCTCCCCTGATCACCCCCTGGAAGGTGAGTTGCCTACCTTTCACAATCCTTATGTGAAAAAAGAACACAAGTTTTTATTTTTTTATACATTCTAAATCGTAAAATACAGCAGGTACGAGGTGGCTGAAAATACAGCTAATGGGAGTACACTATTCTGCCGGTAAAACCCTCTAAAGAAACATGCAGAAACCGCCAACAATACTGCATTTACATGTCAAGACCTGAATATTAACAAAAAATAGCAATATTGTTATTATAAGTGCTAACGCAGAGGAACTACTTTTAGTGGCTCCGTGATCACAGAGAACTAACTGGCTTATGTTGCTATATGACTAATGATGCAGCCAATTAGACTACACTATTGTGCACATAAAACCCTCTAAAACCATCCCCAAACCACCAACAATACTCCATTTACATGTCAGGACTTGTATTAGTAATACTGTTATTATAAGTGCTAACACAGTGGAACTATTTTTAATGGTGCCAGGATCCCAGAGAGCGAACTAGCTTATGCTGCTATATTGAAATATTGAGCTGCTGCATCTCCTCTGAGTTGGCAAAAGTTAATTCTAGATTATAAAACATGCCTCTCACCTGGATAGTAGAAGGTTGTGGACATTAACCCACAAGTTGGTCAACTCTGACATCTGACTTAGACCCGGAGATCAATCAATCAATCAATCAATGTTTACTTACATAGCCCTAAATCACTAGTGTCTCAAAGGACTGCACAAACCACTACGACATCCTCGGTAGGCCCACATAAGGGCAAGGAAAACTCACACCCAGGGGGACGTCGGTGACAATGATGACTATGAGAACCTTGGAGAGGAGGAAAGCAATGGATGTCGAGCGGGTCTAACATGATACTGTGAAAGTTCAATCCACAATGGATCCAACACAGTCGCAAGAGTCCAGTCCAATGAGGATCCAACACAGCAGCGAGAGTCCCGTTCACAGCGGAGCCAGCAGGAAAACATCCCAAGCGGAGGCGGATCAGCAGCGCAGAGATGTCCCCAGCCGATACACAGGCGAGCAGTACATGGCCACCGGATCGGACTGGACCCCCTCCGCAAGGGAGAGTGGGACATAGGAGAAAAAGAAAAGAAACGGCAGATCAACTGGTCTAAAAAGGGAGTCTATTTAAAGGCTAGAGTATACAAATGAGTTTTAAGGTGAGACTTAAATGCTTCTACTGAGGCCATAAAGACACAAAAAAAAGCTCAATGGAGGCTCCTACTTAAAGATTATGATGAATTGTTGATGTAAAGTGGAAGATATAAACATCCCAATAGTCTTTATCCCAGTGAGAGCAGACATTGTACAGTAAGTGTTTTTAATATGTTTGTATATCTTGTTTAGCACTTAGCAATACTGCTAAATGATGCTTGGTGTTTAGCACACAGCTTCTAAAACTGGTAAGTCATCCTCCTTATATGCAGGTTCAAAAATAGAAGTTTCTGTACCATCATTAGTCCCAAAGCAGTCTTTGTTGTCTCTGATCAAGTCTGCCATGATTAGTAGTCTTGTCGTTGTTGATGGGAAAGTGAACAGTGTGATGCTTAAAATTATCAAAATAAGTAAATATTACATGTTGTTATAAATGTTACTAGATACTACATATACTCTTACATCATGTATATATTACATGTTATTATGAATGTTACTGCATTACATATATACTTACATCATGTAAATATTACATATTATAAATATTAGCACATTACATATATACTTACATTGTGTATATATTACATATTATGAATGTTACTACATTACATATATACTTACATCATGTAAATATTACATATTATAAATATTAGCACATTACATATATACTTACATTGTGTATATATTACATATTATGAATGTTACTACATTACATATATACTTACATCATGTATATATTACATATTATAAATATTAGTACATTACATATATACTTACATCATGTATATATCACATGTTATTATGAATCTTGCTACATTACATATATACTTACATCATGTATATATTACATGTTTATTATAAATGTCACTACATTACTTCTTTTTTTTTTACATCATGTATATATTACATGTTATTATGAATGTTAATATATACTACATATATACTTACGACATAAAACCTTGGAGATTTTGGGATGTTTTTAGAGAGCTGTGAAGGCCTAATAAAGTGTTCTTATCCAAAGCAACAATGGCTCATTCTTCTCGACGTAACTTTCCTTGTCACCTTTGACCGCTATGCCGAGATCGTTTATTCTACTTTGCCACCTAAGGTGATGTCATCAGGCCAAGGCGTGGCGTCCCTTAGAGTACCAGAAAAATGGAAAAACAAGTTGCCTCCATATTAAAGCTATTATCATATATTTCTGATGTATGACACCAAGAGACGTGCAAAGTCTATAGATCTGATCAAAATAGTATCAATCTCAGGAAGATTCCTGAGCCATTTTGAGAGATAATAATGAAGCCAGATCACGTGATCCGTGACGTAGAGGAGTAACCACAGATCCCTTCCCCATCAACAACAATGCTAATCAAGCAGACTATGTGAGAGACAACTTTGGGAACAATTATGATCCAGAACCACATATTTTTTGAGCCCGAACACGAAGAGGATGAGCAATAAGTTTTAGAAGTGCCACTAAACGCATGTAGATTTATTCCAACAATAAAGCATTAGCAGCATTGCTAGGTGCTAAACATACAAACTAACAATAACAAACCATAATAAAACAAAAACTTACTGTAATATTTTGTATGATTCAGTTTGGATGAAGATTAAATCATAATCATCAAATAATCCTTTAAAAAAGTTTCCGCAATTGGCGTCTTTTTGTGTCTTTCTCGCCATCTTGGGGGATATGAAAGTGGACCAGCCTGTGGCCATTTTGAGAGATGTTGATGAACCCAGATCACATGATCCGTGACATAAAGGAGTAACCACAGATCCCTTCCCCATCAACAACATTGCCAATCAAGCAGACTTTGTGAGAGACAACAAAGACTACATTGGGAACAATTATGATCCAGAACCTTATATTTTTGAGCCCGAATACAAAGAGGATGAGCAATAAGTTTTAGAAGTGCTAAACGCATGTAGCTTTGTTTCAACACTACAGCATTAGTAGCGTTGCTAGGTGCTAAACATACAAACTAACCACAACAAACCATAATAAAACAAACGCTTACTCTAATATTTCGTATAATTCAGTTTAGATGAAGATTCAATCATAATACTCCAAAAAAAATCCTTTAAAAATGTTTCCGCAACTGGCGTCTTTTTTTTGTCTTTCTCGCCATCTCGGGGATGTAGAAGTGGACCAGCTTGAGGGTCCATGGCCACATCTGTCTACTAACAGGTGAGCGATTCATGAATTATAATCTAGAATTTACTTTTAGCAAGTTTGAGACCAAGCAGAAAGAAGCGTAAACTTAATGCGTCCCTAAAATAGTCCGTCTGCGTTAGCGCTTATAATAACAATATCCCCCGTATTTGGTTAATTTTCAGGTCACGACATATAAATGGAGTATTGTTGGCTCTTTCTGGATGTTTTTAGATGGTTTTATGGGCGTAATAGAGGATCCCCTGTCTGTTGACTCGATTGTTAGATACGTATTTAACATTTAGAATGCATTTGTGTTCTTGTCCTACATAAAGATTGTGAAAGATAAACAAAACATTCATTTTGAATTTTTGTGTATATCCAATGTGACTGATTTATTATATGGTCAGAGTGCAGAAGTGATACTACCGTGATGTCAATCTCTGAAAATAGCCGAATGTATTCAGAGCGCAACCACTGTGCCGTGAGATACAGTCTGGTCTGCCGTGGGAGATGATCTAATTTCACCTATTTGGGTTAAAAATATTTTTTGCAAACCAGTAATTATAATCTGCAAATCATGTGTTGTTGAGTGTCTGTGCTGGTAAAAATGTATATTAACCAAAAATAAACAAAAAGATGAGTGCCCCTAAGAAAAGGCATTGAAGCTTTGGGAAGGCTATGTAGAACGAAACTAAAACTGAACTGGCTACAAAGTCAACAAAAACAGAATGCTGGAGGACAGCAAAGACTTACTGTGGAGCACAGAAGGCGTCCACAAAGTACATCCGAACGTGACACGACAACCAACAATGTCCCCACAAAGAAGGATTAAAAACAACTGAAATATTCTTGATTGCTAAAACAAAGTAGATGCGGGAGATATCGCTCAAAAGGAAGACATGAAACTGCTACAGGTAAATACCAACAAAAGAGGAAAAGCCGCCAAAATAGGAGCGCAAGACAAAAACTAAAACACTACACACAGGAAAACAGCAAAAATAGTCAAAACAAGTCAGGGGGTGATGTGACAGGTGGTGACAGTACACCTACTTTGAGACAAGAGCTATGCTGATGCATGCTTGGTTATTGTCAGAATAATTGTATCTAAGTTATCACAATACGTTATTTCCTTGAGTTCCCGGCGAGCAATCAAAACCTGTCTTTGATCTTACCAATCAAAAGGCTTGTAAAACTCCACTGTGTATGATGGGAAGCGACATGAAGGCGTCGGTTTCTTTGATCTATTGTGTAATCCACAGGAAGATTTTGTTTTGAAACAAGATCTACAAAGCGGTGAAGAAGCAGGACCTGAACCCCCTCCAGGCACCTTTTCTCTGAACTGTTTTGTGACCAAAAGCAGCGTCTGTTTACGACCCCCGTATTTTTTAGAAACAGCTGTTGCTATGTAATCAGGGAAAGTCCAAATAAAAGAGGAGGCGTACAATCTTTCGTCAGAGCGTGGTGGAAGACCGCACAAAGAGTACAGCCCAGACGTTTCTCCTCAATGAGCTAAATTGAATTCTGTCTCTGTTTAATTATTTGCTTCTTGTCTGTTTAATAGATGTCATCAGTGTTTGCGCCTGACAGTTATGGCTTAACGACTTTTTACTGTCAACTGAGTTTTGTTTTTTTAATGATTTCTGCTAGTGGTGTTCCTCAGGATTTTTTCAACGCAAAAAATGTGCTTTGGCTCAGAAAAGGTTGCAAAACACTGGTTTAATGGATACAAATGAAAACACAATTAAGGATATAAAGTCAACTTGTTTTTACGCTCAAACTGCTACTTTAGACCGCAGGGGGTCCTGCTGGGCAAGGCGCCCGGTCCAAGCCGTTACTGATGACCTTCTTCCCAAAACACACAAAAGGCCGACTCATGGCGATTACATCACAGCTTGAGTTGAGTTGAGACCATCTGTAAACCAGTTGGAACCACCCGACCTGACTAAACAATGCAAATAATCCTGGAGAATAGAATAGACCGCTTCACCCCGTTAGGACTCAGTACTGGACTCCAAGTTGCACATTTCCTCCGGAAAAACAAATACAGTGAACATGAGCAGATATTCCACTTTAACCCTAAATACACCTTGATTTTTTTCCCAACACTATAAACCCTGCGGCTTATATAACGGTTTTATTTATGGGTTTAGATACACGCAAAAGACGCTGAAAAGGTGTGTTGTCAGTTGTGCTATAGCGCCATCTTTGGGACGAGTTCGCTCACTGCAGGTGGAAGTATTTGCTGCTGTTTAAATCTTTGAGCCGGGAGTAGAAGTGCTGTTTTGTCTTCTAGCTTTCCATAGCGTTCTTACTCAGGTGGATTCTTCATTCGTCACTCCATTTTTACAATATAACTAAAACAATTCTTACTTGCTAAAGCGTCCCATGTGTGATGTTTGTAGGAGTGTTTTCATGCATATTTGTGCGTGCTATTGTCATCTAGCGTTATTAGCTAATATGCTAACATGTTTACAAGTGTCTGTGATAGTATTATTAACTTACAATCGCATTATTTTTGTACTGTACCAGTTTTGCAAATTCCTCAGCAAATTCACCAAAACGTCACCGTGAAGTTATTGAGTCTGTTTAACGGATTGGAGAGCCAGCTAGTGGGTCCATGACCATGACTTCTGTTTTGTTTGATCAGCCGTTTTACTGCCCTGTTACAGACACCGTTTGTAAACAATTAAGCTATGTCAAACATTTACAGAATATTTCCGTGTAAATAACCCGTTTCACAACGTATATACTGTATCTGCAACTTATAGTCCAGCGCGGATACTACATGGTAACATGTTTTTTCCCCTAAAATATAGTGGGTGTGGCTTACTGTAAACACGGGTGAAAACATGGTACTCTATACCGTGCAAACACACCAGCTGTGTGGATAAGCCTCAGAGGCCCAGATAGGCTTCATAAACGGTGAAGGGGTGACCATGCAAATCCTTGTTAGTCACCTTTGTTTGTCTCGTAATAATCCCAGTGGAAGTGAAGTGGGGAAATGGGTGGGATTTAAAAACTAGGGCATCTTTGATTTGAGTCGGTCGCCCTGCTTGTAAAACATTGCCAGCAAACAGAAAGGAGTCACTCAACTAAGTTTTTATTTTATGTACAGTTATTATTATCACGGTATTGTTGAATGTGCTTAAAAGTACTGCACACACTAAAATCTTAAGTACCACCATAATGACTAACATCAAAAAAACAGTTGCGAAGTAGACCTAAGTATTCATTGAGTACCAGCTTAATGACAACATTAAAATACAGTAGTGTGGTAGATTTAAGTATTCATTAAGTACCAACATAATGACAACTTAAAAATACAGTAGTGTAGTAGGCCTAAGTATTCATAAAGTACCACCATAATGACACCATTTAATTACAGTAGTGTAGTAGACCTAAGTATTCATTGAGTACCACCACAACGACTAACATTAATATACAGTACCATAGTAGACCTAAGTATTCATTGCGTACCACCATAACAAAAACATAATAATACAGTAGTGTAGAAGGTCTAAGTATTCATTAAGTACCACCATTATGACAACATTAAAATACAGTAACGTAGTAGGCTTAAGTACTCCTTAAAAACAAGGCAAGGGTTTTATTTAAAAAGTATATTTAATTCTATAACACTACACACAGTTTGAACAGTAACACTGTTTGAATATAGGAAAATAAACCACTATACTTTCCATCCATCCATCCATCCATCATCTTCCGCTTATCCGAGGTCGGGTCGCGGGGGCAGCAGCCTAAGCAGGAAAACCCAGACTTCCCTCTCCCCAGCCACTTCGTCTAGCTCTTCCCGGGGGATCCCGACGCGTTCCCAGGCCAGCCGGGAGACATAGTCTTCCCAACGTGTCCTGGGTCTTCCCTGTGGCCTCCTACTGCTTGGACGTGCCCTAAACACCTCCCTAGGGAGGCGTTCGGGTGGCATCCTGACCAGATGCCCGAACCACCTCATCTGGCTCCTCTCGATGTGAAGGAGCAGCGGCTTTACTTTGAGTTCCTCCCGGATGGCAGAGCTTCTCACCCTATCTCTAAGGGAGAGCCCAGCCACACGGCGGAGGAAACTCATTTCGGCCGCTTGTACCCGTGATCTTATCCTTTCGGTCATGACCCAAAGCTCATGACCATAGGTGAGGATGGGAACGTAGATCGACCGGTAAATTGAGAGCTTTGCCTTCTGGCTCAGCTCCTTCTTCACCACAACGGATCGGTACAACGTCCGCATTACTGAAGACGCCGCACCGATCCGCCTGTTGATCTCACGATCCACTCTTCCCTCACTCGTGAACAAGACTCCTGGGTACTTGAACTCCTCCACTTGGGGCAGGGTCTCCTCCCCAACCCGGAGATGGCATTCCACCCTTTTCCGGGCGAGAACCATGGACTCGGACTAGGAGGTGCTGATTCTCATTCCGGTCGCTTCACACTCGGCTGCGAACCGATCCAGCGAGAGCTGAAGATCCCGGTCAGATGAAGCCATCAGGACCACATCATCTGCAAAAAGCAGAGACCTAATCCTGCGGTTACCAAACCGGAACCCCTCAACGCCTTGACTGCGCCTAGAAATTCTGTCCATAAAAGTTATGAACAGAATCGGTGACAAAGGACAGCCTTGGCGGAGTCCAACCCTCACTGGAAATGTGTTCGACTTACTGCCGGCAATGCGGACCAAGCTCTGGCACTGATCGTACAGGGAGCGGACCACCACAATAAGACAGTCCGATACCCCATCCTCTCTGAGCACTCCCCACAGGACTTCCCGAGGGACACGGTCGAATGCCTTCTCCAAGTCCACAAAGCACATGTAGACTGGTTGGGCAAACACCCATGCACCCTCAAGAACCCTGCCGAGAGTATAGAGCTGGTCCACAGTTCCACGACCAGGACGAAAACCACACTGTTTCTCCTGAATCCGAGGTTCGACTATCCGGCGTAGCCTCCTCTCCAGTACACCTGAATAAACCTTACCGGGAAGGCTGAGGAGTGTGATCCCACAATAGTTGGAACACACCCTCCGATCCCCCTTCTTAAAGAGAGGAACCACCACCCCGGTCTGCCAATCCAGAGGTACCGCCCCCGATGTCCACGCGATGCTGCAAAATCTTGTCAACCAAGACAGCCCCACAGTATCCAGAGCCTTAAGGAACTCCGGGCGGGTCTCGTCCACCCCTGGGGCCTTGCCACCGAGGAGCTTTTTAACTACCTCAGCGACCTCAGCCCCAGAATTAGGAGAGTCCACCACAGATTCCCCAGGCACTGCTTCCTCATAGGAAGACTTGTTGGTGGGATTGAGGAGGTCTTCGAAGTATTCCTTCCACCTATCCACAACATCCGCAGTTGAGGTCAGCAGAACACCATCCGCACCATACACGGTGTTGATAGTGCACTGCTTCCCCTTCCTGAGGCGGCGGACGGTGGTCCAGAATCGCTTCGAAGCCGTCCGGAAGTCGTTTTCCATGGCTTCCCCGAACTCCTCCCATGTCCGAGTTTTTGCCTCCGCGACCGCTGAAGCTGCACACCGCTTGGCCGGTCGGTACCCGTCCACTGCCTCCGGAGTCCGATGAACCAAAAGGACCCGATAGAACTCCTTCTTCAGCTTGACGGCATCCCTCACCGCTGGTGTCCACCAACGGGTTTTAGGATTGCCGCCCCGACAAGCACCAACTACCTTGCGGCCACAGCTCCGATCTGCCGCCTCGACAATAGAGGTGCGGAACATGGTCCACTCGGACTCAATGTCCAGCACCTCCCTCGTGACATGTTCAAAGTTCTTCCGGAGGTGGGAATTGAAACTTTGTCTGATAGGAGACTCTGCCAGACGTTCCCAGCAGACCCTCACAATGCGTTTGGGCCTGCCAGGTCTGTCCGGCATCCTCCCCCTCCATCGCAGCCAACTCACCACCAGGTGGTGATCGGTAGAAAGCTCCGCCCCTCTCTTCACCCGAGTGTCCAAAACATAAGGCCGCAAATCCGATGACACAACTACAAAGTCGATCATGGAACTGCGGCCTAGGGTGTCCTGGTGCCAAGTGCACATATGGACACCCTTATGTTTGAACATGGTGTTTGTTATGGACAAACTATGACGAGCACAAAAGTCCAATAACAAAACACCACCCGGGTTCAGATCCGGGCGGCCATTCTTCCCAATCACGCCTCTCCAGGTTTCACTGTCGTTGCCAACGTGAGCGTTGAAGTCTCCCAGTAGGACAAGGGAATCACCCGGGGGAGCACTTTCCAGTACTCCCTCGAGTGTTCCCAAAAAGGGTGGGTACTCTGAACTGCTGTTTGGTGCGTAAGCACAAACAACAGTCAGGACCCGTCCCCCCACCCGAAGGCGGAGGGAGGCTACCCTTTCGTCCACCGGGTTGAACTCCAACGTACAGGCTTTGAGCCGGGGGGCAACAAGAATTGTCACCCCAGCCCGTCGCCTCTCACTGCCGGCAACGCCAGAGTGGAAGAGTGTCCAATCCCTCTCGAGAGAAGTGGTTCCAGAGCCCTTGCTGTGCGTCGAAGTGAGTCCGACTATATCCAGCCGGAATTTCTCGACTTTGCGCACTAGCT
>NC_084620.1:49902200-49917200 GCF_033978795.1 Nerophis ophidion | reverse complement strand
TGTGTGTGTGTGTGTGTGTGTGTGTGTGTGTGCGTGTGTGTGTGTATGTGTGTGTGTGTGTTTCATCTGAGATCACATGGACACATGTGGTCAGATGAAACAAAAATAGAGCTGTTTGGCCACAATACTCAGCAATATGTTTGGAGGAGAAAAGGTGAGGCCTTTAATTCCAGGAACACCAACCTACCGTCAAGCATGGTGGTGGTAGTACTATGTCAGAAAAGGTGCTGGAATATTTCATGCTATTATTCAGCAGTAGCCTAAAGTGAATCCTTCCTTATTCAGAACAGAAACGTGTACAATATCTGATCCAGTTCTGATGTGATGAGTTACATTTCTGTGCTGTTATTGGTGTATTCTGCAACTCCAATGTCCATTTTTTAAATGTTGCTGTTTTTTTGATGTGGTGGCGTATTTGTCTTTTACATCAGAAATTATTTAAAAAAATCAACTGGGTATGTATTGAGTTACATGTAAATTATGCTACTATGTACATTCATAATATGGTTTCTCTCATTTCAGAAAGAAACAAGCCAGGATTAGCGACTGGTACAAAGGAAGGTGTGCACACCACGGCAAGCGGCTGCATTGACTGATGCTATCCTAACTTACATGAGGACACTACCAATGGTGGAGGGTGAAGGTTTTAGACAAATGATTCACGTCCTCAACCCTGGTTACACTCTTCCCTCGAGGACCCATTTTACCTACCAAAGTGATGGAGAGGAAGTATGAGCAGACATTCCAACAAGTGTAGACTGACATAAAAGCCACCCACTACGGATGTGTGGACAAGTGTAGCCTACCTTGGCAATACATGTCATTACATTGGAGACGAATGGAACATGAAGTCAATCTGCCTTACGACCATGCCACTAGAGGAAAGACATTCAGCATCCAACATTGCAGAATGGTTGGAATAGTTAATAGCCAGGTTTGAAATTCCCCTATGTGGTCCTGATGGCTTCATCTGGCCGGGATCTTCAGCTCTCACTGGCTCGGTTCGCAGCAGAGTGTGAAGCGACCGGAATGAGAATCAGCACCTCCAAGTCCGAGTCCGGAAAAGGTTGGAGTGCCATCTCCGGGTTGGGGAGGAGACCCTGACCCAAGTGGAGGAGTTCAAGTACCTAGGAGTCTTGTTCACGAGTGGGGGAAGAGTGGATCATGAGATCGACAGGCGGATAGGTGCGGCGTCTTCAGTAATGCGGACATAGTATCGATCCGTTGTGGTGAAAAAGGTGCTCAGCCGGAAGGCAAAGCTCTCAATTTACCGGTCGATCTACGTTCCCATCCTCACCTATGGTCATGAGCTTTGGGTCATGACCGAAAGGATAAGATCACGGGTACAAGCGGCTGAAATGAGTTTTCTCTGCCGGGTGGCGGGGCTCTCCCTTAGAGATAGGGTGAGAAGCTCTGCCATCCGGAGGGAACTCAAAGTAAAGCCGCTGCTCCTTCGCATCGAGAGGAGCCAGATGAGGTGGTTCGGGCATCTGATCAGGATGCCACCCGAACGCCTCCCTAGGGAGGTGTTTAGGGCACATCCAACCGGTAGGAGGCCACGGGGAAGACCCAGGACACGTTGGGAAGACTATGTCTCCCGGCTGGCCTGGGAACGCCTCAGGATCCCCCGGGAAGAGCTAGACGAAGTGCCTGGGGCTAGGGAAGTCTGGGCTTTCCTGCTTAGGCTGCTGCCCCCGCGACCCGACCTCGGATAAGCGGAAGATGATGGATGGATGGATGGATGGAAATTCCCCTAAGCAAAATGATTGCTATTGTGCATGACAATGGTGCACTTTATAAGAAAAAAAACATTTTTGTAACACTTGCCTTATTTTATTTGGCATGTCGAAAAGACATGGTGCCAGTATGCTGTTTTGTTAAATAAAGCATTTGAAAGGATAGAAATGTAGTTTGTCTCTTTTATCTGATTATTAATCGATTAATCGAAGTAATAATCGACAGATTAATCGATTATCAAATTAATCATTAGTTGCAGCCCTAATATATATATACATATATACATACATATGTATATATACATATATGCGCATGTGAAATAAACTCTCTTAAAAGTAACAAACAAAACTGAAATGTTACCTCTCAACATTTCATGTTCGAAATTGGATTACCTTGTGCAGGTGTACCCAACTGTGAAATTTAAGAGTACTTTGATCCAAGTTTGGCAGCATTAGTGTCTATTACTAATACTTTAAGGTCCCAAACATTCCCAAGACCTTATCAGCCAACCTCCCAGGATAGACAGACGACTCCTGATCCTCTTAACTATTTATTCCCACCTGCCAATCAAGGATGTAACCGACATGTGGTGATTTACACGCATATATACCTGCGTCATGAGGTCAGTCATGTCGCATTTTTATTACCACAAACATAGCTTCATGTTGCTACCTTGTTGATATTTTAATATTGTTGTTAAAATTAAACAAGACAAAGGGTTGGAAAGAGATTCATTTTCAACTTTTTTTCCAAAAAATATAGCACTCTTGGTTGTATATCTGTAAAATGAGTAAAAAGATGGCGTAATAACATGCTAACGTTTAACATGTTTAGCATTAGCATGTGTGAAATAAGAAAATTTTAACTAAAAAAGTTTGCATGCTCGGTTACTATGTGTCAAGTAACAATGTATTTGACTCTACGGTGTATAAATAAGCTAAATAGCTAACATGCTTTTATTAGCATACTGGAATGCTAACATTAACATGCTAACCATTGACTAATGTGTCCTGGAAATACCCTGAGACATTAGAAAATTCTCGGAAATGTGGGAATTTTTGGAAAAAGGAAAAAAAAACGTAAAAGTAAACATGCGTCAAATACCAAAATGTACGACTCTGGAGCGTACACTTTCAAAAATATATGTAAAAAATCTCACATGATAACAGTAAACGTGTCAACTACCAAAAATATATGACTGTCAGGTGTATATTTGAAAAAATAGCCCCCCAAAAATTTTTAGCATGCTATTTTTAGCATGTTAACTGTGAGCATATGTCAAGTACCAACATATCAGACTCTGAGGTGTATAGCTGCACAATTAGCTAAAAAGTGAGCAATGCTAACGTCAACGTGCAAACAGTTAGCATGCGTCAAGTACCAAAATATGATGTTGGCATGCAAGCAAGTGACTAGCATTAGCAACGAGCATTTTCACTTTGGAATAGTTTAAATCAGTTGAGAAATTTTATTAGCAACACTAGAATGCTAACATGAGCATGCTAACAACTGACTAATGTGTCCTGGGGATATAGCCTGAAACATTAGAAATTCCTGAAAATGCAGGAATTTTTGGAAAATTAAAAAAAAAATGGTAGCATGCGTGCCATAAATTAGCTCAACATTTCGAAAGTGGAATGGTTTGAAACGGATGAAAAGTAGAAAATTAAATTTTGTAAGGAATTTTGTGTGAACGCTGAAAAGCCAAGGCGGAACCGGGGTGCTAGCATGCTAGCCAGATAGCGTCAGGCAACAAAAAATATAGATGCATGCATCAAGTACCAAAAATATATCTAAAAAAAGCTCAATTGCTGACAGTAAATATGCGTCAAAAACCTAAATGTATGACTTTGGGGCGTATACTTCCAATAATATATCTAAAATAGCTTACATGCTAACAGTATGCATATGTCAAGTACCAAAACATATGACTGTCAGGTGTATATTTGAAAAAATTGACCAAAAAATTGCATGCTAATTTCAGCACACTTACATGTTAACTGATAGCATCTGTCAAGTACCAAAATATCAGACTCTGAGGTGTATAGCTGCACAATTTATTGAAAAACGAGCATGTTAACATCAACGTGCTAACAGTTAGTATACGTCAAGTACCAAAATATAATGTTAGCATGCTAGCCAGATAGCATCAGGCAACCAAAAATATAGCAGCGTGCATCAAGTACCAAAATGTACGACTCTCGGGCGTATACTTTCAAAAACATATCCAAGAAAGCTCACATGCTAACAGCAAACACGCGTCAAATACCAAAATGTACGAATATGGAGCGTATACTTTCAAAAATATATCTAAAAAAGCTCACATGCTAACAGTAAACATGCGTCAAGTACCAAAATATATGACTGTCAGTTGTACATTTGAAAAAATAGCCATAAAAAAATGTTAGCATGGTGATTTTAGCACTGCCATGTACCAAAATATATGACTGTCAAAAGTGTATTTAAAAAAATTGCGGGAAAAAAAATGTTAGCATGCTAATTTTAGAAGGTTAACTGTGAGCATTTGTCAAGTACCAAAATATCAGACTCTGAGGTGCATAGCTGCAAAATTAGCTAATAATCGAGCCTGCTAATGTCAATGTGCTAACAGTTAGCATGCGTCAAGTACCAAAATATAAAGTTAGCATGCAAGCCAAATAGCGTCAGGCAACCAAAAATATAGCAGCATGCATCAAGTACCAAAATGTACAACTCTCGGGCGTATGCTTTCGAAAAGCTATCTAAAAAAGCTCACATGCTAGCAGTAAATATGAGTCAAATACCAAAATGTATGACTCTTGAGCGTACACTTTCAAAAATATATCTAAAAAAACTCACATGCTAACAGTAAACATGCGACATGAACCAAGATATGGCTGTCAGGTGTATATTTGAAAAAAATTGACAAAAAAATATTAGCATCTTAATTTTAGCACGTTAGCATCTGTCAAGTACCAAAATATCAGACTCTGAGGTACATAGCTGCAAAATGAGCTTAAAAGCGAGCATACTGACGTCAATGTGCTAACAGTTAGCATGCGTCGAGTACAGAAATATAATGTTGGCATGCCAGCCAGATAGTGTCAGGCAATAAAAAATATAGCAGCATGCATCAAGTACCAAAATGTACGATTCTCGGGTGTATACTTTCAGAAATATATAAAAAAAAAGCTCACATGCTAACAGTAAACATGCGTCAAATACCAAAATGTACGACTTTCAGGTGTATATTTGAAAAAATAGCCATATGTTAGCATGCTGATTTTAGCACTGCCATGTAACAAAATACATGATTGTCAAAAGGGTATTTGAAAAAACTGCGGGGGAAAAAATGTTAGCGTTCTAATTTTAGAAGGTTAACTGTGAACATCTGTCAAGTACCAAAATATCAGACTCTGAGGTGCATAGCTGCAAAATTAGCTAATAATCGAGCCTGCTAATGTCAATGTGCTAACAGTTAGCATGTGTCAACTACCAAAATATAAAGTTAGCATGTAAGCCAAATAGCGTCAGGAAACCAAAAATATAGCAGCATGCATCAAGTACCAAAATGTACAACTCTCGGGCGTATACTTTAAAAAAGCTATCTAAAAAAAGCTCACATGCTAACTGTAAACATGCGTCAAATATCAAAATGTATGACTCAGGAGCGTATTCCTTTAAGAATATATCTAAAAAAGCTCACATGCTAACAGTAAAGATGCGTCAAGTATCACAAAATATGACTGTCAGGTGTACATTTGAAACTAATTGACAAAAAAAAATATTAGCATGGTAATTTTAGCATGTTAGCATCTGTCAAGTACCAAAATATCAGACTCCGAGGTGCATAGCTGCAAAATTAACTAAAAAAGCTAGCAATGCTAACGTCAACGTGCTAACAGTTAGCATGCATCAAGTACCAAAACATGAAGTTAGCATGCTAGCAAGTGACTAGCATTAGCAACGAACATTTTGACTTTGGAATAGTTTGAATCGGTTGAAAAATGTTAAAGTAGTGAAAAATGTGCTATTTACCGGTATTTTGAAAGGGGGGGGAAATGTTTTGGAAAATGTGGAATTATATATTTTTTATAAATATAAATATATATATATATATATATATATATATATATATATATATATATATATATATATATATATATTAAAGGTAAATTGAGCAAATTGGCTATTTCTGGCAATTTATTTATGTGTGTATCAAACTGGTAGCCCTTCGCATTAATCAGTACCCAAGAAGTAGCTCTTTGTTTCAAAAAGGTTGGTGACCCCTTAAAAAAAAATGGGTATTTCTGTCTGTCATTCCGTCGTATATTTTTTTTCCTTTTACGGAAGTTTTTTTGTAGAGAATAAATGATGAAAAAAAACACTTAATTGAACGGTTTAAAATAGGAGAAAACACGAAAAAAATGAAAATTTAATTTTGAAACATAGTTTATCTTCTATTTCGACTCTTTAAAATTCAAAATTCAAGCGAGAAAAAATGAATAGAAAAACTAGCTAATTCGAATCTTTTTGAAAAAAATAAAAAAAATAATTATGGAACATCATTGGTAATTTTTTCTGATTAAGATTAATTTTAGAATTTTGATGACATGTTTTAAATAGGTTAAAATCCAATCTGCACTTTGTTACAATATATAACAATTTGGACCAAGCTATATTTCTAACAAAGACAAATCATTTCTTCTAGATTTTCCAGAACAAAATTTTTAAAAGAAATTCAAAGGACTTTGAAATCAAATTTAAATTTGATTCTACAGATTTTCTAGATTTGCCAGAATAATTTTATTGAATTTTAATCATAATAAGTTTGAAGAAATATTTCACAAATATTTTTTGTTGAAAAAACGGAAGCTAAAATGAAGAATTAAATAAAAATGTACGTATTCTTTACAATAAAAAAAAGAAATTTACTTGAATATTGATTTAAATTGTCAGGAAAGAAGAGGAAGGAATTTAAAAGGTAAAAAGGTATATGTGTTTAAAAATCCTAAAATCTTTTTGAAGGTTGTATTTTTTCTCTAAAATTGTCTTTCTGAAAGTTATAAGAAGTAAAGTAAAAAAATAAATGACTTTATTTAAACAAGTGAAGACCAAGTATTTAAAACATTTTCTTGGATTTTTCAATTCTATTTGAGTTTTGTCTCTCTCAGAATTAAAAATGTAGAGCAAAGCGAGACCAGCTTGCTAGTAAATAAATACAATTTTAAAAATAGAGGCAGCTCACTGGTAAGTGCTGCTATTTGAGCTATTTTTAGAACAGGCCAGTGGGCGACTCATCTGGTCTTTACGGGCTACCTGGTGCCCGCGGGCACCGCGTTGGTGACCCCTGCACTATAGTATATGTGAGAATGCCTTAGTGACGTCACACAATAAGTTATTTTAATGATACTGTTGATACGTCGACTTTTGTTGTTCAGAAATATATTTGTGAACATAAATTTAAATGCTATATATTTTATAGCAACAAATATATTTGTTGCTATAAAAAAATAATTTCATGTTAGCCGAAAATTCCAATTCCGATCCACACATCATTCAGTGCCAATATTCCAGTCAAGTTTGGAGCATCTGTATGGGCAATACCGCCCCTAGTCGATACCAAAAATCGCAGTATCACCTCCACTTTGTTGGAAAATAGAAGGAAAACAAACCAAGACACTTCCTCTCACTATCGATGTTTTCGACTCCGTATAGTTCAGCTCGGCAAACTTGACGACGGGAGGGAGTTTGACTCACCACAAGCTGGCTGTCGTCTTCAATGAAATCCTGCGAGTTCGCGTCAATGCCGTGTTTTTGGTTCCTCGTGTGAAAAGTTGCGTGGGGAGAGAGAATCATTTCAAGTGTGGACGTTGCTGCCGCTGCTCTCGCCGAGTGTGCCGCCCCTCTGTTCGAACCAGCCAATCGGAGCGCGTGGTCTGGCTCACCTGCCTCCAAACCGTTCATTGATAGGTTGGGTGACGTCGGCAGACACCACCAGGCTTTTCTACACCATTCCTTCCACATTTTTCACCCGATTCAAACTGTCCATCCATCCATCCATTTTCTACCGCTTATTCCCTTTTGGGGTCGCGGGGGGCGCTGGCGCCTATCTCAGCTACAATCGGGCGGAAGGCGGGGTACACCCTGGACAAGTCGCCAGCTCATCGCAGGGCCAACACAGATAGACAGACAACATTCACACTCACATTCAAACACTAGGGACCATTTAGTGTAGCCAATCAACCTATCCCCAGGTGCATGTCTTTGGAAGTGGGAGGAAGCCGGAGTACCCGGAGGGAACCCACGCATTCACGGGGAGAACATGCAAACTCCACACAGGAAGATCCCGAGCCTGGATTTGAACCCAGGACTGCAGGAACTTCGTATTGTGAGGCAGACGCACTAACCCCTCTTCCACCGTGAAGCCCCCCCCCACCCCCCCGATTCAAACTGTTCCAAATTTAAACTGTTCAGCCTGTTCGGGAATTGCGGGCTTTCCCTTTCGACTAATTAAAAAATAAATCCCGGATTTCCCAGAATTCCAGGTTTTCCGGGAAATTTTTCCCATTCAAAATGAATTGGCCATTTTTCAAACATTTTTCAACCTCTTCAAACCATTCCGCCTTAAACACATTCCACCATTCTGGAAATTCAAACTAATCTTCTGTAATTCTGTAATACCATTTTTCAATTCAACATGTTATTACGTCAACATTTCTCCACCGAGTTGAAAAAATTCAACACCAGCCATTTCAACTCATTTAGACCATTCAAGTTTTTACCATTTTCACAAAAATTCCCGCTTTACCAGGAATTTCCCATTTTTGGGGAAATTCCCATTGATGTCTATGAGTCATTCTTCAAAGTTCCACAATTCCCACATTTTTCATCTGACTCAAACCGTTCCAACTTCAAACTGTTGAGCTTGTTCTGGAATCAGGGGCTTTCCTTTGGACAAATACAAAAAAAAAATCCCAGATTTCCCAGAATTCCAGGTTTTTCGGGAAATTTTCCCCATTCAAAATGAACTGGCCAGTTTTCAAACATTTTTCAACCTATTCCAAACCATTCCACCTTCAACACATTCCACCATTCTGGAAATTCAAACTACCCTTTTTCCAAGTTCAAAATAATTCCAGGATTTTCCCTAATTCCTGCTTTTCCAAAGCCCTATTTCCACCATTTTACTGGCTGCTACTCCTTCCACATTTTTCAACATATTTCAACCAAACCATCCCTCTAAAACAGGACAAAAATCGATTTTGTTTTTGAACTGGAAAAATTCCATATTTTTCCCAAAATTCCAGGAATTCGGTAATACCATTTTTCAATTCAACACGTTACTATGTCAACATTTCTCCACCGATTTGAAAAATTTCAACACCAACCATATCAACTTAATCAGACCATTCAAGTTTTTACCATTTTCATAAAAATTCCCGCTTTACACAAAATTCCCAATTTTGTGGGAAATTCCCATTGGGACAGTTTTGAAAGTTCCACAATCCCCACATTTTTCATCTATTTCAAAGCGTTCCAATTTCAAACTGTTCAGCCTGTTCTGGAATCGCAGGCTTTCCCTTTGACAAATTTAAAAAATTCCCAGATTTCCCAGAATTCCAGGTTTTCCAGGGACATTTTTCCCATTCAAAATAAGTTGGTTATTTTTCGAACTTCCGCCATTGCCACATTTTTCAACCTATTCTAACCATTTCACCTTCAACACATTCCACCATTCTGGAAATTCAAACTACCCTTTTTCCAAGTTCAAAATAATTCCAGGATTTTCCCCATAATTCCTGCTTTTCCAAAGCCGTATATCCACCCTTTTTTCTGGCGGCTACTCCTTCCGCATTTTTCAACGCATTTCAATCTAAACATTCCTCTTAAACAGGACAAAAATCGAATTATTTTTTTGAATTGGAAAAATTACCGTTTTTTCCCGAAATTCCAGGAATTCCGAAATACCATTTTTAATTCAACATGTTACTACTTAAACGTTTCTCCACTGATTTCAAAAATTTCAAAACCAACTATTTCAACTTCAGACCATTCAAGTTTTTACCACTTTCATAAAAATTCCTGCTTTACCAGGAATTTCCAATTTTTGGGGAAATTCCCATTGAGGTCTATGGGTCATTTTTCAAAGTTCCACAATTTCCAAACTTTTTATCTGATTCGAAGCGCTCAAACTTCAAACTGTTCAGCCTGTTCGGTAATCGTGGGCTTTTCCTTTGACAAATTAAAACATTTCCCTGATTTCCCAGGATTCCATGTTTTCCGGGACATTTTTCCCATCAAAAAAAAATTGGCCATTTTTAAAAACATTTTTCAACCTATTCAAACCATTTCACCTTCAACATAGTCCACCTTTCTGGAAATTTAAACTACGGTTTTTCAAAGTTCCAAAAAAATTCCAGGATTTTCCAGAATTCCTGCTTTTCCAAAGCCCTATTTCCACCCTTTTTTCTGGAGGCTACTCCTTCCGCATTTTTCAACGCATTTCAATGCGTTTTTGAATTGGAAAAATTCCCGTTTTTTCCCGAAATTCCAGGAATTCTGTAATACCATTTTTCAATTCAACTTGTTACTACTTCAACGTTTCTCCACTGATTTCAAAAATTTCAAAACCAACCATTTCAACTTTAGACCATTCAAGTTTTTACCATTTTCATTCATAAAAATTTCCGCTTTACTCGTACTTTCCAATTTTTGGGGAAATTCCCGTTAAAATTAATGGGACATTCTTCAAAGTTCCACAATTTTCACATTTTTCATCTGATTCGAAGCGCTCCAACTTCAAACTGTGCAGCCTGTTCGGGAATCGTGGGCTTTTCCTTTGACAAATTAAAACATTTCCCAGATTTCCCAGGATTCCATATTTTCCGGGGTATTTTTCCCATTCAAAAAAAAATGGCCATTTTTTAAACATTTTTCAACCTATTCAAACCATTCCACCTTCAACACATTCCATCATTCTGGAAATTTAAACTATGGTTGTTCAAAGTTTTAAAAAATTCCAGGATTTTCCAGAATTCCTGCTTTTCCAAAGCCCTATTTCCACCCTTTTACTGGCTGCTATTCCTTCCACATTTTTCAACACATTTCAACCAAAACATTCCTCTTAAACAGGACAAAAATCGATTTAGTTTTTTTAATTGGAAAAATTCCCGTTTTTTTCCCAAAATTCCAGGAATTCCGTAATACCATTTTTCAATTCAACATGTTACTACGTCAACATTTCTCCACCGAGTTGAAAAAATTAAACATCAACAACTTCAACTCAATCAGACCATTCAAGTTTTTACCATTTTCACAAAAATTCCCGCTTTAGCAGGAATTTCCAATTTTGGGGGAAATTCCCATTGATGTCTATGAGTCATTCTTCAAAGTTCCACAATTCCCGCATTTTTCATCTGATTCAAAGCGTTCCAACTTCAAACTGTTCAGCCTGTTCGGAAATCGCGGACTTTCCCTTTGAAAGTTTGAAAACAATTCCCAGATTTCCCACAATTCCAGGTTTTCCGGGACATTTTTACCATTCAAAATGAATTGGCCATTTTTCAAACTTTCACCATATCCACATTTTTTAACCTATTAAACAATTCCACCTTCAACATATTCCACCATTCTGGAAATTCAAACTATCATTTTTCCAAGATAAAAAAAAAATCCAGGATTTTCCAGAATTCCTGCTTTTCCAAAGCCCTATTTCCACCCTTTTTTCAGGCGACTACTCCTCCCACATATTTTAACGCATTTCAACCGTTCCGCAGTCAAAACCCATCCATCCATCCATTTTCTACCGCTTATTCCCTTTCGGGGTCGCGGGGGGCGCCGGCGCCTATCTCAGCTACAATCGGGCGGAAGGCAGGGTACACCCTGGACAAGTCGCCACCTCATCGCAGGGCCAACACAGATAGACAGACAACATTCACACTCACATTCACACACTAGGGCCAATTTAGTGTTGCCAATCAACCTATCCCCGGGTGCATGTCTTTGGAAGTGGGAGGAAGCCGGAGTACCCGGAGGGAACCCACGCATTCACGGGGAGAACATGCAAACTCCACACAGAAAGATCCCGAGCCTGGATTTGAACCCAGGACTGCAGGAACTTCGTATTGTGAGGCAGACGCACTAACCCCTCTGCCACCGTGAAGCCCCCGCAGTCAAAACATTCCTCTTAATTAAAACAAAAAACAAAGTTGTTTTTTGAAGAGGAAAAAGTACAAGTTTCACCAAAATTCCAGGAATTCCGTAATACCATTTTTCAATTCAACATGTTACTACTTCAACATTTTTCCACCGATTTGAAAAATTTCAACACCAAACATTAACAATGCTCTGATTCAAACCAAGCAAGTTTTTTTTACAATTTTCCAAAAAAATCCCGCTTGTACAGGAATTCCCCAATTTTGGGGGAATTCCCGTTGAAATCAATGGGACATTTTTCAAAGTTCCACAATGCCCACATTTTTTATCTGATTCAAACTGTTCCAACTTCAAAATATTTAGAATTGTGTGCTCTACTTCAACAATTAAAAAAAAAAATCATTCCTCTTAATCAGGACAAAAACCGAAGTTATTTTTTGAACTGGAAAAGTTCCCGATTTTCCCGAAATTCCAGGAATTCCGTAATTACATTTCTCCACCGATTTGAAAAATTTCAACACCAAACATTAACATTGCACTGATTCAAACCATTCAAGTTTTTTACAATTTTCAAAAAAATTCCCGCTTTTACAGGAATTCCCCAATTTTGGGGAAATTCCCATTGAAATCAATGGGGCATTCTTCAAAGTTCCACAATTCCCACATTTTCCATGTGATTCAAATGGTTCCAACTTCAAAATATTCAGAATTGTGTGCTCTACTTCAACAATTTAAAAAAAAATCATTCCTCTTAATCAGGACAAAAACCGAAGTTATTTTTTGAACTGGAAAAATTCCCGATTTTCCCGAAATTCCAGGAGTTCCGTAACAACATTTCCCCACCGATTTGAAAAAATTCAACACCAACCATTTCAACTCATTCAGACCATTTTCACAAAAGTTCTTGCTTTTCCCGAAATTACCAATTTTTTGGGAAGTTAATTTTTTATGAAGTGAATCATATTTATGTAGCACTTTTCTCTAGTGACTCAAGTATAAGTCACATTTAAACCAGTGTGGGTGGAACTGGGAGCAGGTGGGTAAAGTGTCTTGCCCAAAGACCCAATGGCAGTAACTTGGATGGCGGAAGCGAGAATCAAACCTGGAACCCTCTCCTGCATTTGTCATCTGATTCAAACCGTTCCAACTTCAAAATATTCAGCCTATTCTGCAATTGTGTGTTCTACTTTAAAAATTCTAAGAATTAAAAAAAATCCAGGATTTCCGTTCAACTTCAGCACTGGAGCGTTCACAAGCAATTCCTTCAGGAATGGCCTCATCTGGTTTGTTGACGTCACGCCGATTTGATATTATCGATCAGCTGTATTGAAAGATTGTATTTATATAATTTTTTTTAATATTTCGTTGCCTTGACTTGAGGTTAAATCATAAACATTTTCAAAACAACAAAGTGGATTTTTCTAAAAAAAAAATAACTAAAAAAACCCTACAATAACAATGTCAATGAAATATCATTTAATCTCCTTTAGATGTTTATTTCATAACGAATACATCTGTATTCAATTTAATATATTTGTGAGATCACGACTTTGCTAAAACATATGAACTGTGGCGTCATCTAGTGGTGAAAATGTGTCATTACGCCACAATTTCAAACTATGATGAGGACGAGTCTCAAAGCTCTTAGGCGCCATCTAGCGGTGAAAATGTGCCGCATTTATGCAGACTGCTCCAATTTTTTTAAATTATTATAATTATTCAATTATTCAAATGTTTCTGTGGGTCACAATGTGCATTATAAGGGTGGTGTGGAACATATGTCCAATTATTAACTGGGTGATGAATGACATTCGCATGAATTTCCAGGCATTTAAATCAAAAATATGCCGGAAATGCTTACTCTTTTGTTATCAGTTCCCCGACTACAAAATGGGGGTGCAATAACCCATCTGGTGACTCTTAAAACCCCTGAGAGCTGCACACTAAAAAAATAAAGCAAGCAGGGGTGATTTTATCACTTTTATTATTCAAAACCAATCCAATATACAGTATGGATTTTTGTAAGTTTTAGGGCTCCCCTCAAGTTCGGTCCTGGGGATCCAGAAGGTTATAAGTCATAAAAATGTTTTAAGTTAAAAAAAAATTAAATTTATATGGGTCTCCCCATGTCTAGCATTAAAAGATTACAGTTGGTACAAAATGCGGCTGCTAGACTTTTGACAAGAACAAGAAAGTTTGATCACATTACGCCTGTACTGGCTCACCTGCACTGGCTTCCTGTGCACTTAAGATGTGACTTTAAGGTTTTACTACTTACGTATAAAATACTACACGGTCTAGCTCCATCCTATCTTGCCGATTGTATTGTACCGTATGTCCCGGCAAGAAATCTGCGTTCAAAGGACTCCGGCTTATTAGTGATTCCCAAAGCCCAAAAAAAGTCTGCGGGCTATTGAGCGTTTTCATTTCGGGCTCCAGTACTCTGGAATGCCCTCCCGGTAAAAGTTCGAGATGCCACCTCAGTAGAAGCATTTAAGTCTCACTTTAAAACTCATTTGTATACTCTAGCCTTTAAATAGACTCCCTTTTTTGACCAGTTGATCTGCCGTTTCTTTTCTTTTTCTTCTATGTCCCACTCTCCCTTGTGGAGGGGGTCCGGTCCGATCCGGTGGCCATGTACTGCTCGCCTGTGTATCGGCTGGGGACATCTCTGCGCTGCTGATCCGCCTCCGCTTGGGATGATTTCCTGCTGGCTCCGCTGTGAACGGGACTCTCGCTGCTGTGTTGGATCCGCTTTGGACTGGACTCTTGCGACTGTGTTGGATCCATTGTGGATTGAACTTTCACAGTATCATGTTAGACCCGCTCGACATCCATTGCTTTCCTCCTCTCCAAGGTTCTCATAGTCATCATTGTCACCGACGTCCCACTGGGTGTGAGTTTTCCTTGCCCTTATGTGGGCCTACCGAGGATGTCGTAGTGGTTTGTGCAGCCCTTTGAGACACTAGTGATTTAGGGCTATAGAAGTAAACATTGATTGATTGATTGATTGATATTATTCAATGCTTACATTTCTAGATCAACTTCAGGTCTATCTACCAATATAAGGTAAAAGCAAAAGGTAAAACAAAAATGAATACATATATGTACATATACATATATAAC
>NC_084620.1:49774700-49897200 GCF_033978795.1 Nerophis ophidion | reverse complement strand
CAAAAGCATGGGAAGTAATGTACTAAAAAGCACAATGTAAAGAAGAAAAATAATTTATTTTGCAGGCAAAAACGTTGACTTTATATGGATATTAATGCAGCCTGTGATTTGTTTTTATTGACCTAGGGTACATCAGAAATAACAGTCAACCAAAATAAAAACATGGGAAGTAATGTACTAAAAAGCACAATGTAAAGAGAAAAGGCTGTCGTGTTGATATAAATTACTATAACAACTAGTCTTTGATTGTACTTTAACATTTTTTTTTTACATTTTAGAACGCAAAAGTTTGGACTATGGTTGTGTAGTATACCGGTATTAGTATAGTACCACGATACTAATAAATCATATTCGGTACTATACCGCCTCTAAAAAGTACCGAAGAATAAGTGATTATTACATTTTAACAGAAGTGTAGATAGAACATGTTAGAAGAGAAAGTAAGCAGATATTAACAGTAAATTAACAAGTAGACTAATAATCAATATTTTATAGTTTCTCCCTCACAATGTTGACAAAATAACAGAATGATAAATGACACACTATGTTACTGCATAAGTCTGTTTACTTACTACTAAAAGACAAGTTGTCTAGTATGTTCACTATTTTATTTTAGGACTAAATTGCAATAATAAACATATGTTCCATGTACCCTAAGATTTTTTGTCAAAATAAAACAAACAATGCAATTTTTGGTGGTCCCTTTTATTTAAAAATGTATCGAAATACATTTTGGTGCCGGTACTAAAATATTGATATTGAGAAAACACTAGTTTAGACATGATCTATTTAGTGAATACTTTTTATAGTCAAATAAAATATTTACAATATCCCCAAAGTTATGCTTCAAAATACAGAATTAATGTAATCTTTTCTTAATACCAACCTGCATTTGTAAGCATTATTGACTCATTTGGAATACTAAAGTACTGTTTGAACCAGGGGTGTCCACAAACTTTTTTGGGGGGAAAAAAACCAAAGCATGCATTTTGATATTTTTTAGTTTCAAAACCAATACAAAATATAGACTTGTTTTTTCCTTTAAAGCTCCCCTTCAAGATTGGCCCTAGAAACCCGAAAGCGTCTCAATCAAGATTTAAAAAATAAGTCGTAGATTAACTTTTATTCAAGGCTTACATCTTTAAAATTTACTTTCTAACTCTTAATGTAAAGTTATTAGTTTGCACTATATGTCAAATTCCTGTTTCTTTATGGCAAAACAGCAAAATGTGCAATATTTTCCCCGACACATATTTCCAAGTGGAATAACTGACGTCAAGTAATTAGTCTTAAATAGGTCGATTGTTCATAACACCATAAAATTTCAATAAAAAAAAATTTGAGCAATGTTAGTTTTGAAGAAATAAAAGGTCTGCATGGCAGCATTGTGATAATAGTCAACATTGAAACACTTGCCCCCCCCCCCCATAATAATCATAGAATGTGCCACTGCCTTTAAAAATTACCAGCGTGCAGCAAACGGCCCCCGGGCCACACTTTGAACACCCCTGGTTTAAAATCCTTTGACATCTTACAGAGAGAATAATTCAATAATTCAATGTTTCATTGAACCCAATACAGTTTAAATTATATACTTTTTGCTATAAATATTTAAGATTACATTGAACAGCATGTTTTGAACTGGGACTAGCCAAGTGCATTATGTCATGACATACGTCAACAAAGAATAGAAATGATGATGATACATTAGTGAACCTTACAATCAAAGGTAAGACATTCGGTACATATTCACATTAGACGTGTTTAAAGAATTAAACTTATATTGTGTACAGTAAAGACACTAATGCACTAACACCATATAAACATGCTACATAACGTTAGGTTTGAGGTTATGTTTAACATTCACCACATTGTTTACTGAATATCATTATTACTGAATAAATCTTAAAGGGTGTGCTATTTCAGGTGTAAATATTTTAACTATTAAGGAAAAGCAAAGCCAACAATAAATATGCAAGTAGATGGCTAACTAGCACTTTAGCTCACAACATTATATACACTCAAGCAATGTAAACGAAATGATCACTTAATAAGTGAGGATGTTTAACCAGTAGGTAGTATCATCATGCAGCTAAATGGACGATGAGTACGTTACAGCGGTGCAGCTAAATGACGTTACATCAAGTGTGTCAATATTATTTAATACAACAAATAACAAGAATACACAGTTAAATCACTCTGGACAACAGCCAATAGGATTAACCCGACCTAAGCAGTGACAGTTTTACAGAAAAAAATATCTGAATACTATTTTTTGTTTTTTCCCCCCATAATAATTATACAATGTGCCAAAGACTTTAAAAAATTAGCAGCGTGCAGAAAATGGCCCCCAGGCCACACTTTGAACACCCCTGGTTTAAAATCCTGTGGCCTCCACAGAGAGAATAATTCAGCATTATAATACAATGTTTAATTTAACCTAGTACAGTCTAAATGATATACTTTTGCTATAAATATTTAAGATTACATTGAATAGCATGGAGTAGCCAAGTGCATTATGTCATGACATATGTCAACAAAGAATCGAAATGACGGTGATATATTAGTGAACTTGAAAATCAAAGGTAAGACATTCGGTACATATTCACATTAGATGTGTTTATTGAACTAAACTTTCTTATAGTATATCGTGTACAGTAAAGACACCAATGCACTAACACCATATAAACATGCTACATAACGTTAGCTTTGAGGCCATGTTTACCACTCGCCACATTTTTTACTGAATATCATTATTACTGAATAAACCTTAAAAAGGTGTGCTATTATATTTCAATTATTAAGGAAGAGCAAAGCAAACAATAAACATGCAGGTAGACGGCTAACTAGCACTTTAGCTCACAACATTATATGCACTCAAGCAATGTAAACGAGGTAGTTAGCCGTATTGCGATTGGAGTGTTTTATTCTTATTAAATGTATCAATAAATTATCACTCAATAAATGAGGATTTTTAACCAGTAGGTAGTACTATGTATCCATCCATTTTCCTACCGCTTGTCATGCAGCTAAAAATGGACGATGACGGCGCTCGAGTACGTTACGGCGGTGCAGCTAAATGACGTTACATGGAGTGTGTAAATATGATTAAATACAACAAAACAACACAGTTAGATAAGACTGGACAACAGCTAATAGGATTAACCCGACCTTCTCACCGCGGCGCAGTCGTTAGCAAAGTAAGTTAGCTTAGCACGCTAAGCTACAATGCTAACAGGCTGCGTGCTCATTAGCCCAGAATTCGCTTGACGGAGTCCGGACAGAGTTCAACTCTGCTAAAAACAAAACAACAAAAAAACACATAAAACACCACACGGCGACGACACAATTTCCCTGCCGTCGTCTCGATGTCAATTCCTCAAAATGGGGTCTGTTTAACGTACGTCTCCGCCATTTTGTGACAGGTTCTTCATTGAGCAGAGGGGTACGTGTAATGGTTGAATGTAACCCCATCAAAAAGATATGCTTGGCAGTTACACGGCGAAGGGATCGGGGGTAATTTCCAGGCATCCCCGGGGGATTGTTTCACCACTACTCTGACACATGTAACAGCATTTTAAACAGGAAACCACTTTACACTTGCGGATTTTTTTTTATGTATGTCCCTAAAAAAAAAAATCTGATGATTAATAGTGGACTCGATTAAAGTGTTTATCCCTATATTTAATCAAAATATCCGACATTGTATAAAATCTAACATGAAATTAGCATTTCTGAATCCAAATCAGATATACAGTGGGGCAAAAAAGTATTTAGTGAGCCACCGATTGTGCAAAAAAAATCCAGGAATTCACATTGTAGGAATTTTAAAGAATCTATTGGCAAATTATGGTGGAAAATGAGTATTTGGTCAACCATTCAAAGCTCTCACTGATGGAAGGAGGTTTTGGCTCAAAATCTCACGATACATGGCCTCATTCATCCATCCATTTTCTACCGCTTATTCCCTTTTGGGGTCGCGGGGGGCGCTGGCGCCTATCTCATTCTTTCCTTAACATGGATCAATCGTCCTGTCCTCTTAGCAGAAAAACAGCCCCAAAGCATGATGTTTCCACCCCCATGCTTCACAGTAGGTGTGGTGTTCTTGGGATGCAACTCAGTATTCTTCTTCCTCCAAACACGACGAGTTGAGTTTATACCAAAAAGTTCTATTTTGGTTTCATCTGACCACTTGACATTCTCCCAATCCTCTGCTGTATCATCCATGTATCCATTTTGGTATAAACTCAACTCGTCATGTTTGGAGGAAGAAGAATACTGAGTTGCATCCCAAGAACACCACACCTACTGTGAAGCATGGGGGTGGAAACATCATGCTTTGGGGCTGTTTTTCTGCTAAGGGGACAGGACGATTGATCCGTGTTAAGGAAAGAATGAATGGGGCCATGTATCGTGAGATTGTGAGCCAAAACCTCCTTCCATCAGTGAAAGCTTTGAATGGTTGACCAAATACTTATTTTCCACCATAATTTACAAATAAATTCTTTAAAATTCCGACAATGTGAATTCCTGGAAATTTTTTTCACATTCTGTCTCTCACAGTTGAAGTGTACCTATGATGAAAATTACGGACCTCTGTCATCATTTTAAGTAGGAGAACTTGCACAATCGGTGGCTGACTAAATACTTTTTTGCCCCACTGTTTATTAAACTTCATTATCATAAAAACATGTATATACATTTAAATATATGTACACAAAGCAAGCTATAATCTGCTACCCGAGAATATACAACAATTTTTCTCAACAAAATAGGACAAATATAATGTTGGAGAAAAATGTAGTTTAAAACATTTGTACGCACATGCAACACTTAAAACCTTCAGTATATCAGCATGTGGAATTAAATTGTTCCTTTTGACTGAACATGTACTGTAAATGTATAATGTATTTATATTATTGACATGTGAATAATGCTGTATAATAGACTGTTTTTATATTATTCACATGTGAATAAGCTGTATATCAGTCTGTATTCATATTATTCACATGTAAATAAGCTGTATAATAGACTTTATTTATATAATACCTTACTGTAAATGTATAATGTATTTATATTATTCACATGTGAATAAAATTGTATAATAGACTGTATTTATGTTATTCACATGTGAATAATGTTGTATAATAGACTGCATTTATGTTTTTCACATGTAAATAATGTTGTATAATAGACTGTATTTATATTATTCACATGTGAATAAGCTGTATAATAGACTGCATTTATGTTTTTCACATGTAAAAAATGTTGTATAATAGACTGTATTTATATTATTCACAAGTGAATAATGCTGTATAATAGACTGTATTTATATTATTTACAAGTGAATAATGCTGTATAATAGACTGTGTTTATATAATACCTTACTGTAAATGTATAATGTATTTATATTATTCACATGTGAATAATGTTGTGTAATAGACTATATGTATGTTATTCACATGTGAATAATGCTGTATAATAGACTGTATTTAGGTTTTTCACATGTAAATAATGTTATATAATAGACTGTATTTACATTATTCACATGTGAATAATGCTTTATAATAGACTGTAGTTATGTTATTCACTTGTGAATAATGCTGTATAATAGACTGTATTTATATAACATCTTACTGTAAATGTATAATGCATCTGTACTATTCACATGTGAATAATGCTGTATAATAGACCGTATTTATATTCTTTACATGTGAATAATGCTGTATAATAGACTATATTTATATTATTCACATGTGAATAATGCTGTATAATAGGCTTTATTTATATAATACCTTACTGTAAACGTATAATGTATTTATATTATTCACATGTGAATAATGCTGTATAATAGACTGTATTTATGTTATTCACATGTGAATAATGCTGTATAATAGACTGTACTTATATTATTCACATGTGAATAAGCTGTATAATAGACTGTCATCATGTTATTCACATGTGAATAAGCTGTATAATAGACTGTATGTATGTTATTCACATGTGAATAATGCTGTATAATAGACTCTATTTATGTTATGAACACGTGAATAATGCTGTATAATTGAATGTATTTGTATTATTCACATGTGAATAAGCTGTGTAATAGACTGTATTTATGTTATTCACATGTGAATAATGCTGAATAATAGACTGTATTTATGTTATTCACACGTGAATAATGCTGTATAATACACTGTATTTATGTTATTTACATGTGAATAATGCTTTATAATAGACTGTATTTGTATTAGTCAGATGTAAAAAAAATACCTCAGTATTTATTGTCTATTGTGAGTGAACTGTGGAGATGAATTCCCCCCCGGGATCAATTTCTAAATGATGGAATAGATTAGGCAAAGAAATCAAACAATGTACTAATACAATCCACTTCAAGAAACTTGTCAATTTTAAAGTGTTTACGAACTACAAAGAAGAAGACAAACATTCCGAATTTATCTGTCCATTAATTTTCAAGATAATCTTACTCATCTCACCATATGAAATACAACTTACCTCACCAATTGTTTTTTTAAATTTTTTTATTTATTATTATTATCAACTATGGAGTATATTGTGAATAAATTGACAACAGGAAGTGAACAAAGGTTTTTGCAACCTCTATGTAAAAGAAAAGGTGTTGGATTAAATAAGATCTGCTTCTTCCTACTCCCTTTCTAACATGTTGAATAGAGGAACTGGAAATTTAGATTTTTGATGCATCATGTTTTAATCTCAACTCAACTCAACCAGGAACGACCACCAAAGACATATATACCAGCTTACACCTGTGTTTGTTTTTTAATGCAGGTCCCTAAAAAAATCAGATCAACATGATTAATAGTGGACTTCATTAAAGTGTTTAAAGTGAAGTTATTCCTATATTTAATTAAAAGATACAACATTGTAAAAAAAATCCTATATGACATTACCATTTCTAGATCTAAATCATATACATATAAGCGGTCCCCAACCACCGGTCCGGGCACCAGTAATCCGTGACACAATTGCTACCGAGCCGCTCAGAAACACTATTTAATTTATAAAGTACTGCATTTTCTCATACTTAACTTTCACTGTCCCACTAAACACACCAATAAGCATGTTAATAAATGTTTATTACAACTACTTTGTTATAGTACATGGGACAATGCACATCAATGGACATATCTTAATGTGCCATATTGTAGCCAAAGGCGAATTTAGCAGGGGGTTCTTAACCTGTTTGACCTCGGGACCCAACTTTTCTCGCAGCCCAACACTGGGTTAAGAAACACTGGTATACAGTATACACCAGGCCTGGGCCATTATTTTGACTCAGGGGCCACATTTAGAGAAAAAAATGTGTCTGGGGGTCGGTATATCTATTTTTTAGGAACACTTATACGAAACCTCACAATAACGTCTGATTGAATGCTAAAAACATTATGACGGACCGCCTTAAAAAAAAAAAAAATTCTATGAAGGATAAAACACTGAATATAGACAAAATATGAATGTCGACAGATATTACAATAAAGTGAAACGCAACAAAAATGCAACAAACAGTGAAATAGGGACGGCGTGGCGCAGTGGGAGAGTGGCCGTGCGCAACCCGAGGGTCACTGGTTCAAATCCCACCTAGAACCAACCTCGTCACGTCCGTTGTGTCCTGAGCAAGACACTTCACCCTTGCTCCTGATGGGTGCTGGTTGGCGCCTTGCATGGCAGCTCCCTCCATCAGTGTGTGAATATGTGTGTGAATGGGTAAATGTGGAAGTATTGTCAAAGCGCTTTGAGTACCTTGAAGGTAGAAAAGCGCTATACAAGTACAACCCATTTATCATTTATTTATTTAAATATGAACGCAAAGGGTACAAAGTAAACCTACTTACAATCTGTTTTATCCGATACATCACTAAGCTTTAGAACTTTGCTGTGAAAATCTCCTCCCGCATCTGTGGAAATGCTTCCCGCCCACACTGCTGCTGTGACTTAGATTACCATAGTAACTAATTAGATTACCATAGTAACTAATTAGATTACCATAGTAACTAGTATATCATCCAAAAGCGCAGATTCCAACCATTGAAATACTTTGTATCGTTGAAGACTTAGAAAACATAACTGCACATCATAATGACAGCTACACTTTCCATCTTAAAGATCTAAAAAAAAAATTATTTGGGAATGTCCGCCGGGCCAGATTGAAAAGCTTGACGGGCCGCATTTGGCCCCCGGGCCTTAATTTGCTCAGGTCTGGTATACACCATCAACCTGCAGGGGACCATCTCTTCGCAAAGAATTAGCCTAGGGCTCCCACAACTTCAGCGTTATAGTGAGTTGATTTTTCATGCTCATTTTTTTTTTTGCTGTTTTTATGAGCCACACGTTGAAAGCCGTTCCGTGAAAATAATGCATACATCAAACTGGTCCCTGGTTGAAAAAAGGTTGTGGAGCCCTGATACATAAATAAATAATAATAATAATAGTAAATAGTAATAATAATTGGGAGGAGCTAGATGAGGTGGTTCGGGCATCTGGTCAGGATGCCACCCGAATGCCTCCCTAGGGAGGTGTTTAGGGCACGTCCGACCGGTAGGAGGCCACTGGGAAGACCCAGGACACGTTGGGAAGACTATGTCTCCCGGCTGGCCTGGGAACGCCTCGGGATTCCCCGGGAAGAGCTGGACGAAGTGGCTGGGGAGAGGGAAGTCTGGGCTTCCCTGCTTAGGCTGCTGCCACCGCGACTCAACCTCGGATAAGCGGAAGAATTGATTGATTGAAACTTTAATTAGTAGATTGCACAGTTCATTACATATTCCGTACAATTGACCACTGAATGGAAACACCCGAATAAGCTTTTCAACTTGTTTAAGTCGGGGTCCACGTAATCAATTCATGGTAAAAGAAGATAGATGGAATAATAATGATAGTCCGATAATAATAATAATAGGTAAGCAGCACCAAGTTCCTGGGGGTGCAGATCACTGACTATAGAACCTGGTCCCTACACACCGGAGCTCTTGTAAAAAGAGCTCAGCAGCGCATGCACTTTTTGCGTCGGATGAAAAGAGCACAGCTGTCTCCCCCCATTCTCACCACATTCTACAGAGGCACTATAGAGAGCCTGTTGACCAACAGCATCTCTGTCTGGACTGGAGCCTGCAATGCCTCAGACTGGAAGTCTCTCCAGAGAGTGGTGAGGACGGCGGAAAAGATTATCAGGACTCCTTTTCCTCCTATCCAGGAGATCGCAAAAAGCCGCTGCCTGACCAGGGCTCAGAAAATCTGCAAAGACTCCTCCCACCCCCACCAAGGACTGTTTTCACTGCTCTAAGAAGAGGTTTCGCAGCCTCCGTAGCAGAACCTCCAGGTTCTGTAAAAGCTTCTTCCCTCAGGCCGTAAGACTTTTGAACGCATCATAATTAAATTAGCCCCTCAACTCCCCCCAAAATGGATTAACTCGCTGGAATAAAAAAGACAATATAACATACATCCAAAAACTTGGATGCATATGCAAAAGTGCAATGTTTTTATCTGTACAGTAATCTATTTATTTATATCTGCACCTCATTGCTTTTTTTTGTCTTGCACTACCAAGAGCTAATGCAACGAAATTTCGTTCTTATCTGTACTGTAAAGTTCAAATTTGAATGACAATAAAAAGGAAGTCTAAGTCTAATAATAATAATAATATAAACAGATCTGCCATGAGGTGGCGACTTGTCCAGGGTGTACACCGCCTTCCGCCCGATTGTAGCTGAGATAGGCACCAGCGCCCCCCGCGACTCCAAAGGAAATAAGCGGTAGAAAATGGATGGATGGATATAAACAGATTATAATAATAATAAATAATAATGATATTAAAGGCCTACTGAAACCCACTACTACCGACCACGCAGTCTGATAGTTTATATATCAATGATGAAATATTAACATTGCAACACATGCTAATACGGCCTTTTTAGTTTACTAAATTGCTATTTTAAAGTTTCTTGTTGACAACGTCGCGGAATGATGACGCATACGCGTGACGTCACAGACTGTAAGGAAATAGCGCTGCACCAAACACGGCTAAAATTCGTCTCTGTTCATGGCGTAATTACACATATTTTGGACATCTGTGTTGCTGAATCTTTTGCAATTTGTTCATTTAATAATGGAGACTATAAAAAACAATGCTGTTGGTGGAAAGCGGTGGATTGCAGCTGTCTTTAGCACCGAGACACAGCCGGTGTTTCTTTGTTTGTTGTGAAGCGGAGCGGTCAACCGAACATGTTTTCTCTACGTCAACCAGCATGTTTTTGAACGGGGAAATTGTGATATATATCTTACCGGAGACATCAATGGATTATTTGTCGTCCTGCAGCAGCTGTCATGTCAAAAAAGGCAGCTGTGAGCTTGGCTCCTCGGCTTCTCTCTGAGACACTGTGTGTTCACCGCAGCCGTCTGACCTCGAGGTATGTCTTTACAATCTTTAAAATCTCACTAAAACACTATTAAAACAATAAGCAGATAAGGGATCTTCCAGAATTATCCTAGTAAATGTGTCTAAAAACATCTGAATCGCTCACAATGCAATCGCCTTTTTTTTTTTATTTTTATTATTTTTTTTTTTTTCTAGACCTTCGCTATCAATATCCTCAGCCACAAATCTTTCATCCTCGCTGAAATCATTGGGGAAATTGTCGTTTTCTCGGTCCGAAGAGCCCTTTTTGTTGGAGGCTCCCATTATAAACAATGTGAGGAGCCCTCACACAGGTGACGTCATCGTCTGCGACTTCCGGTGCAGGCAAGGCTTTTTTATTGGCGACAAAAAGTTGCAAACTTTATTGCCGATGTTTTCTACTAAATCCTTTCAACAAAAATATGGCAATATCTCAAAATGATCAAGTATGACACATAGAATGGACCTGCTATCCCCGTTTAAATAAGAAAATCTCATTTCAGTAGGCTTTTAATATAAATAAATGGGCTTCACGGTGGAAGAGGGGTTAGTGCGTCTGCCTCACAATACGAAGGTCCTGCAGTCCTGGGTTCAATCCCAGGCTCGGGATCTTTCTGTGTGGAGTTTGCATGTCCTCCCCATGAATGCGTGGGTTCCCTCCGGGTACTCTGGCTTCCTCCCACTTCCAAAGACATGCACCTGGGGATAGGTTGATTGGCAACACTAAATGATCCCTAGTGTGTGAATGTGAGTGAATGTTGTCTGTCTATCTGTGTTGGCCCTGCGATGAGGTGGCGACTTGTCCAGGATGTACAACGCCTTCCGCCCGATTGCAGCTGAGATAGGCACCAGCGCCCCCCGCAACCCCAAAGGGAATAAGCGGTAGTAAATGGATGGATGTACGTTAGTCTATTTATTTATATCTGCACCTTATTGCTTTTTTTCATCCTGCACTACCAAGAGCTAATGCAACATAATTTCTTTCTTATTTATACTGTAAAGTTCAAATTTGAATGACAATAAAAAGGAGGTCTAAGTCTAATAATAATAATAATGATATAAACAGATTATAATAATAATATCCATCCATCCATTTTCTACCGCTTGTTCCCTTTGGGGTCGCTGGTGCCTATCTCAGCTACAATTGGGCAGAAGGTGGCGTACACCCTGGACAAGTCGCCACCTCATCCCAGGGCCAACACAAATAGACAGACAACATTCACACTCACATTCAAACACTAGGGCCAATTTAGTGTTGCCAATCTACCTATCCCCAGGTGTTTTTGGAGGTGGGAGGAAGCCGGAGTACCCGGTGGGAACCCACGCATTCACAGGGAGAACATGCAAACTCCACACGGAAATATCCCGAGCCTGGGATTGAACCCTGACTACTCAGGACCTTCGTATTGTGAGGCAGACGCACTAACCCCTCTGCCACCATCCGTCCATCCATTTTCTACCGGCTATTCCCTTTTGGGATCGCGGGGGACGCTGGCACCTATCTCAGCTACAATCGGGCGGAAGGCGGGGTACACCCTGGACAAGTCGCCACCTCATCGCAGGGCCCCCTTCTGCCACTGTGAAGCCCATTATTATTATTATTATTATTATAATAATAAATAATGTTAATACTAATATAAATAGATCATTTTTTTTTATTGTAGCTGAGATAGGCGCCAGTGCCCCCCGCGACCCAAAAGGGAATAAGCGGTAGAAAATGGATTGATGGATGGAAATATGTAAAACATCATGCAACGGACAATTTGTCAGACGGTCCCAACAAAAAAGAAAACAGTCGCTATTGTTCCACCACCCGCTCTGCCCCTGGCGCCTATCTCAGCAACAATCGGGCGGAAGGTGGCGTACACCCTGGACAAGTCGCCACCTCATCACAACAGGGCCAACACAGATAGACAGACAACATTCACACTCACATTCACACACTAGGGCCAATTTAGTGTTGCCAATCTACCTATCCCCAGGTGTTTTTGGAGGTGGGAGGAAGCCGGAGTACCCGGTGGGAACCCACGCATTCACGGGGAGAACATGCAAACTCCACACGGAAATATCCCGAGCCCGGGATTGAACCCTGACTACTCAGGACCTTCGTATTGTGAGGCAGACGCACTAACCCCTCTGCCACCATCCATCCATCCATTTTCTACCGCCTATTCACTTTTGGGGTTGCGGGGGGGGGGCGCTGGTGCCCATCTCAGCTACAATCGGGCGGAAGGCGTGTACACCCTGGACAAGTCGCCACCTCATCGCAGGGCCCCCTTCTGCCACTGTGAAGCCCATTATTATTATTATTATTATTATAATAATGAATAATGATAATACTAATATAAATAGATATTTTTTTTATTGTAGCTGAGATAGGCGCCAGTGCCCCCCGCGACCTAAAAGGGAATAAGCGGTAGAAAATGGATGGATGGATGGAAATATGTAAAACATCATGCAACGGACAATTTGTCAGACGGTCCCAAAAAAAAAGAAAACAGTCGCTATTGTTCCACCACCCGCTCTGCCCCTGGCGCCTATCTCAGCAACAATCGGGCGGAAGGTGGCGTACACCCTGGACAAGTCGCCACCTCATCACAACAGGGCCAACGCAGATAGACAGACAACATTCACACTCACATTCACACACTAGGGCCAATTTAGTGTTGCCAATCTACCTATCCCCAGGTGTTTTTGGAGGTGGGAGGAAGCCGGAGTACCTGGAGGGAACCCACGCATTCACGGGGAGAACATGCAAACTCCACACGGAAAGATCCTGAGCCCGGGATTGAACCCTGACTACTCAGGACCTTCGTATTGTAAGGCAGACGCACTAACCCCTCTGCCACCATCCATCCATCCATTTTCTACCGCCTATTCCCTTTTGGGGTGGCGGGGGGGCGCTGGTAACTATCTCAGCTACAATCAGGCGGAAGGCGCGTACACCCTGGACAAGTCGCCACCTCATCGCAGGGCCCCCTTCTACCACTGTGACGCCCATTATTATTATTATTATTATTATAATAATAAATAATGATAATACTAATATAAATAGATAATTTTTGTTGTTGTAGCTGAGATAGGCGCCAGTGCCCCCCCCATTTTCTACCGCCTATTCCCTTTTGGGGTCGCTGGTGCCTATCTCAGTTACAATGGGGCGGAAGGCGTGTACACCCTGGACAAGTCGCCACCTCATCGCAGGGCTCCTTCTGCCACCGTGAATCCCATTATTATTATTATTTTTATAATAATAATAAGTAATGATAATACTAATATAAATAGATAATAATAATAAATAAATATGTAAAACGTCATGCAACGGACAATTTGTCAGACGGTCCCTAAAAAAAAGAAAACAGTCGCTATTGTTCCACCCCCCCCCCCGCTCTGCCCCTGGCCGGGGGAGGTGTGGGGTTGTTGCAATTCCGCCAGCGGCCACAGATGTCGCTGCCGCGCGCATGGCAGGGCCCAGCCTCTCCGCGGCCTTCTCATCTTTTTGTCTGAGAACAGGCTCGCTCTGCCGCTCTACAGTGTGCGCGATAGCCTCGGAGCCGCCGCGTCCGTACCACACTGTCAAACCCCACTCCAAAACGAACACAACCGCGATCGTCCCGGCACCGTCCAGCATGGCGCGCCGAATCTCCCGCTAGATCGCTCGTATTCGGGGGCTGGGGGGGGGGAACCGACTATCCGTTGCAACTTGGTCCGGGGGGGTCGCTGTGTGCATCAGTCTTTATTAGCGAGCTTCCCCCTCGCTCTTCTTTCTTATTTAACTTTTTTCTTTTCCCCCAAACACACTCAGCCCGGCGAATGACTGAGCGCCGGCGGAGTATGGGATCCTTGGCGGCTTAGGAAGCGAGCGAAGCGGGGGCTTTTTTTTTTTTTAACCGTTCAAACGATGGCAAACTCGACGGGGAAAAACCTTCCAGAGCAGCGGCGGAAAGGACGAGCTTTCCTGGACGAGCTGCGGCAATTCCACCAAAGCAGAGGGTGCGTCTTTTTTTCAAATTCTTGGTTAACTTTTCAAAAAAGACACTTTAAAGTGTTACGGTGTGCTCATTTCTGACGTTATCCCCCCCAGCAGATCGCCGTTTAAGAAGATTCCTATCGTGGGTGGGAAAGAGCTGGACCTGAACGCTCTCTACATCAGAGTCGTCTCTTTAGGTGGATTTGCAAAGGTGAGTGGAGGGGGTACTAAAAGTGGGGTTTATTCCCGCACCCTGCGTGGGGGACCACTCTGCAACTCCCCGGGACAAGTGGAAGCCCCCCCACCGCCGACAGAAAGACGTTAGTAGGCTCCTTGTTGGCCTTGTGCTAGTGTTGCCATGTATCTCTATTGCAATGTGCTGTGTTGTTGTGTCCCGTCGCTCTCTCCGTGTGTATGTGCGGGCTCTCCGCTCAAAATTAGCGGGCACGTCTAACATCGATTTGCACAGCCGTACCCCCCCTCCCGGAGCGCCTGCAGACACTTCGCTCGCACGGAAAAGCTTCGGTTTTTTTTTCTTTTTTTTTTTTCCCTCGTACCCCCCCTTTCCTCGCCATTTTCTTCGGCTTCATGGCTGCTCACAAAAACGCAAGGCCCCGCACAGGCCTCGCGGAGTGAATAACGTTTTAAACTATTGTCGGGCACACAAGACGCGAATTAACGTCGCGACGCCGGCTGGGCACTGTTCCCCTCACCTCCCTCCCCGGCCCGACGGACGCAGTTTGTTGGGGAAGTTTTGTGGCGTGCAAAAGTCAAGTTAGCCGTGTTAGCATGTTGCTAGTTAGCATCAACTGAAACGTTAAGTCCCCCCTCAACACGTCAACATACACACACTAATACCACGCGTGTTTTTATTACTACTTTCATTCAACATTACATAATACTTTAAACAAGTTATTCATTATTTTCACTCATTATGTTATTGGTGGTGGTGAGGGGACCTGTAGGTAGGGCACCAGATGGTTGCCGCTCATTTTGCCCCAGTACAGGTGTCTTTATTATTATTATTAATATTATTATGTGCCTCTATATAACACGCATTTCCCTCTTTCCAGGTGTCCGACAAAAACCAATGGAATGAACTTGGAGAGGACTTTAACTTCCCCAGGAGTTGCTCCAACGCTGCATTCGCTTTAAAACAGTACTACCTTCGGTGAGTAGCCTCCCAGGCAGCATGTGGGAAGTGTTTACAAGAAGCCTCTTCCCCCCCCCCCCTGCTTGGTGTAAATGTATCACGACATCAAGCAGGGGCACTCTTTTTAACTTGTATTTAGGAGGAAAATCAATGTGCATATTTTGGAAAACATCTGGGATAGGTTGATTGGCAGCACTAAAAATTGGCCCTAGTGTGTGAATGTGAGTGTGAATGTTGTCTGTCTATATGTGTTGGCCCTGCGATGAGGTGGCGACTTGTCCAGGGTGTAAGAGCCGACTTATCACAATTTTCTCACCGAAACCTGCCAGTTTACATGTTGTTGGGATCCATGTTCGCTTGACCGCTCTGTTCCATAGTAAAGTTTACTCTTCGGGAATTTTAAACAAGGAAACACTGTGTTTGTGTGCCTAAAGGCTAAAAGCTTCCCACCTCCATCTTTCTACTTTGGCTTCTCCATTATTAATTGAACAAATTGCAAAAGATTCAGCAACACAGATGTCCAGAATACTGTGTAATTATGCAATTAAAGCAGACTACTTATAGCTTGGATCGGGCTGGAAAACAATGTCCGCTAAAACCCGAGACGTCAAACGCACGCGTCATCATACCGCGACGTTTTAAACACGACACTTCGCGGGAAATTTAAAATTGCAATTTAGTAAACTAAACCGGCCGTATTGGCATTTGTTGCAATGTTAAGATTTCATCATTGATGTATAAATGATCAGACTTTGTGGTCTGTAGTGGTGAGTTTCAGTAGGCTTTTAATTTGTATGTAGGAGGAAAATAAATGTGCATATTTTGGAAAACATCTGAGACAGGTTGATTGGCAACACTAAAAATTGGCCCTAGTCTGTGAATGTGATTGTGAATGTTGTCTGTCTATCTGTGTTGGCCCTGCGATGAGGTGGCGACTTGTCCAGGGTGTAAGAGCCGACTTATCACAATTTTCTCACCGAAACCTGCCAGTTTACATGTGGTCGGGATCCATGTTCTCTTGATCCATAGGAAAGTTTCACCTCCGGGAATTTTAAACAAGGAATCACCGTGTGTTTGTGTGGCTAAAAGCTAAAGCTTCCCAACTTCATCTTTCTACTCTAACTTCTCCAATATTAATTGAAGAAATTGCAAAAGATTCAGCTACATAGATGTCCAGAATACTGTGTAATTATGCGATTAAAGCAGACTACTTATAGCTTGGATCGGGCTGGAAAACAATGTCCGCTGAAATCCGAGACGTCAAACGCACACGTCATCATACTGCGACATTTTCAACACGACACTTGGCGGGAAATTTAAAATTGCAATATAGTAAACTAAACCGGCCGTATTGGCATTTTTTGCAATGTTAAGATTTCCTCATTGATATATAAATGATCAGACTTCGTGGTCGGTAGTGGTGGGTTTCAGTAGGCTTTTAACTTGTATGTAGGAGGAAAACACATGTGCATATTTTGGAAAACATGCGTGCATCCAAGTTTCAAAGTTTAGCATCTTGGCGTAGTTGCTGCCTGTCTGCAGGAGAGCATCCCAATAGATTTTTTTTTTTGCAAGGTGTCCCAACTCTTGCACTATTTTGTTGCATCCAGCTACTAGGGACGGCTTGGCGCAGTGGGAGAGTGGCCGTGCGCAACCCGGGGGTCCCTGGTTCAATCTCCACCTAGTACCAACCTCGTCACGTCCGTTGTGTCCTGAGAAAGACATTTCACCCTTGCTCCTGATGGGTGCTGGTTAGAGCCTTGCATGGCAGCTCCCTCCATCAGTGTGTGAATGTGTGTGTGAATGGGTAAATGTGGAAGTAGTGTCAAAGTGCTTTGAGTACCTTGAAGGTAGAAAAACGCTATAAAAGTACAACCCATTTATCATTTACTGTCCTTATGAGAACAGTTGCCCAGTAGATTTTTTAAAGGCCTACTGAAATGAGATTTTCTTATTTAAACTGGGATAGCAGGTCCATTCCATGTGTCATACTTGATCATTTTGCGATATTGCCATATTTTTGCTGAAAGGATTTAGTAGAGAACATCGACGATAAAGTTAGCAACTTTTGGTCGCTAATAAAAAAGCCTTGCCTGTACCGGAAGTAGACGATATGCGCGTGACGTCACGGGTTGTAGGGCTCCTCACATTGTTTATAATCATAGCCAGCAGCAGCAAGTGCAATTCGGACCGAGAAAGCGACAAGTTCCCCATTAATTTGAGCGAAGATGAAAGATTCGTGGATGAGGATAATGAGAGTGAAGGAGTGGGGAAAAAAATGTTTAAAAAAAAAAACAAGGTGAGAGCGATTCAGATGTTATTAGAAGCATTTACTAGGATAATTCTGGAAAATCCCTTATCTGCCTATAGTGTTACTAGTGTTTTAGTGAGATTATATAGTACCTGAAAGTCAAAGGGGTGTGGTGACCGCCAGTGTCTGAGGGAAGCAGGACGCAAGCTCCGCTGATGTCCACGGTAAGAGCCGACTTATTAGTACAATTTTCTCACCGAAACCTGCCGGTTGACATGTGGTTGGGATCCATGTTCGCTTGACCGCTCTGTTCCATAGTAAAGCTTCACCTTCGGGAATTTTAAACAAGGAAACACCGGCTGTGTTTGTGATGCCAAAGGCAGCTGCAGTGCACCGCTTCCCACCTCCATCTTTCTGCTTTGAGTTCTCCATTATTAATTGAAAACATTGCAAAAGATTCAGCAACACAGATGTCCAGAATACTGTGTAATCATGCGATTAAAGCAGACTACTTATAGCTTGGATCGGGCTGGAAAAAAATGTCCGCTACAACCCGAGACGTCACGCGCACGCGTCATCATTCCGCGACGCTCTCAACAAGATACCTCGTGGGAAATTTAAAATTGCAATTTAGTAAAATAAACCAGCCGTATTGGCATGTGTTGCAATGTTAAGATTTCATCATTGATATATAAATGATCAGACTTCGTGGTCGGTAGTAGTGGGTTTCAGTAGGCCTTTAACTTGTATGTAGGAGGAAAATAAATGTGCATATTTTGGAAAACATCTATTTCCATGCTGCGTTGCATGCATCCAAGTTTCAAAGTTTAGCATCTTGGTGTAGTTGCCACCTGTCTGCAGGAGAGCATCCCAATAGATATTTTTTTGCAAGGTGTCCTAAATCCTGCACTATTTTGTCGGATGCAGCTACTCTCCTTATGAGCACAGACGCCCAGCAGATTTTTTACTAGAGATGAACGGCAAACGGTCTGTGCTACTTATGCTACAGGACAACACATCCACTGTTAGATCCACTATGGATTGGACTTTCACAATTACATGTTAGATCCGCTCGACATCCAATGCTTTCGGTCCCCTAGGGGGGGTTGCACAAATATTCGGTCCTCTCCAAGGTTTCTCGTAGTCATCATTGTCGACGTCCCACTGGGGTGAGTTTTTCTTTGCCCTTATGTGGGCTCTGCCGAGGATGTCGTTGTGGTTTGAGACACTTGTGATTTAGGGCTATATAAATAAACATTGATTGATTGACATCTAAATGGCGCTTGGAAGCAGGTAGCATCTTCAGTTGGTACTATCTAATGATGCGTCAACACTTGTACTCGCAGGCATGTGAAATGTCCTTGAAAACGTAGAAATCCACAAATTTCTCATCAAAATATGATTTCCTCATTTTTTAAAATGAAATATCAATAAAAAATGCTGCTGAACACTCACCTCAGCTGCGGGTACTTGCTATTTCTCTTAGGCTATGTCCACATGAGTTTCAAAAACACATATTTGTGTTTAAAAAAAAATCTCCATCCACACAAGTGTAGTTTTAAAACTGTCTGTCTACACACAAACGCATATTCCTGCTATCGTACTTTTTGTCCAATCAGATGCCTGGAAAAAAGCAGCAATAGGTCTCTTGGTGGCTTTATAATGTTTATTTTGCTCGACTTTAGATGTACAGTGACATGTATACATTATCTTTAACACCTGCTTGCACGTAACATTATTCAAGTGCTGCTGAATCCCAACACGCATGGAATTATAACATTTTCAGAAACATGGTGATGTATTACATATGCAGTGAAGTTTACGTTATTTCTAAAATCAGCGCGTACTAACGAAACCCTTTTTGTATGTTTAAGTTCCTACATAAAGTGCACGGACGTGCGTATGCCGCTGCAAAACTCTCATGGAATTATAAAGCATTTAATCATCGATGTATACATCCATCCATCCATTGTCTACCGCTTATTCCCTTTGGGGTCGCGGGGGGCGCTGGTGCCTATCTCAGCTACAATCGGGCTATGGTACATGTGTAATGAAGTGTATATTGCCTTTTACATCAGTACACACTCCGAGGACAACGCGACGTCATGTTTTTTGTTTGTTGCTTGGTCCATCTACAAAAAATGGAATCAAGACATGTAAGTTAACTTCATGAGTTGTCGTTAAACAAGGACTAAAAACATGACATAATGTTGCACCTGTCTTATGACTCAGAGAAAAAAAGTCTTGCTTGTCAAAAGTTGTCCCATCAGGTGGAGGTTCTACAGCGATCATATCCAAAACAGCTGACTGTCATTAGTGCCGGTGGGAGTGTCGCAAAGCCCATTTTTACGTGTCTTTTTATTGATGTTGAGTGAAAAGAACCGTATGTTTACATTCAAACATACATTAAGTCCTCTTATGCTGTGTTTAAAGCCAGAAAGGCAGTGCTGTTGAGCTTGGGATTGACGGCGCACAGCCCTGACGTCATCACAAGTCTCTGTTAGTGCCGTGTACATGCATACGCTAAGCGCAGCGTTTTGGATCTCTACACTTTGGCCAACATTTGTAAAAGTCTTCGTTTTAAAAGACAAAATTATATGCTTCTGCATGTGGACAAGAGGCTTAAACGCAGAGATAAGTATGCGTTTATTAAGTATCTGTGTTCGTGTGGACATGGTCTGAGAGGCAAATCAATGTGGCGTGTATAGTTTCGAAAACATCTATTTCCATGCATCTAAGTTTCAAAGTTTAGCATCTTGCTATAGTTGCCACCTTTCTGCAGGAGAACATCCCAATATATTTAGTTTGCAAGGTGTTCCAAGTCCTGCACTATTTTCCTCCTTCGCTGTTGTTGCATGCAGCTACCCTCAGTTCCTTTTGAGCACAGATGCCCAGCAGATGTTTTACTAGAGATGAACGGCAAATGGTCTGCGCTACTTGTGCTACGGGAGAACACATCTAAATGGAGCTTGGAAGCAGTCAGTATCTTCAGTTGGTACTATCTCAGGTTGCGTCGACACTTGTAGTACTCGCAGGCATGTGAAATGTCCTTTAAAATGTGGAAATCCACAATTTTAAACATTCATTTTCGCATCAAAATATGATTTACTAATTTGTTTAAATGAAATATCAATAAAAATGCTGCTAAACGCTGACCTCAGCTGCTGTTTCTCTTAGGTTATGTCCATAGAGAGTTTCAAAACACATATTTGGGTTTAAAACAATCTCCATCCACACAAGTGTAGTTTCAAAACTGTCTACACACAAACGCATACACCTGCTGTCATGCACTTTTTGTACAAATCAGAAGCTTGGAAAAAAAGCAATTGCTGATTTGGTGGATTTATCATGTTTATCTTGGTCGACTTTGACGTGAATACATTATCTTTAAAACCAGCTAGCACGTAACATTATTAAAGTGCTGCTGAACCCCGACATTAATAGAATTATAACATGTGCAGTGAAGTGCACATTATTTGTAAAATCAGCGCGCACTAACGAAACCCTTCTGCATGTTTAAGTTCCTACATAAAGTGCACGGACGTGCGTAAGCCGCTGCAAAACTCTCATGGAATTATAAAGCATTTAATCATCGATATAGTACATGTGTAATGAAGTGTATATTGCCTTTTACATCAGTACACACTCCGAGGACAACGCTACGTCATGTTTTTTGTTTGTTGCTTGGTCCATCTAAAAAAATGGAATCAAGACATGTAAGTTAACTTCATGAGTTGTCGTTAAACAAGGACTGAAAACATGAGATAATGTTGCACCTATCTTATGACACAGAGCAAAAAGTCTTGCTTGTCAAAGTTGTCCCATCAGGTGGAGATTCCACAGCGATCATATCCAAAACAGCTGACTGTCATTAGCGCCGGCGGGAGTGTCGCAAAGCCCGTTTTTACGTGTTTTTTTATTGATGTTGAGTGAAAAGAACCGTATGTTTACATTCAAACATACATTAAGTCCTCTTATAGTGTGTTTAAAGCCAGAAAGGCAGTGCTGTTGAGCTTGGGATTGACAGCGCACAGCCCTGACGTCATCACAAGTCTCTGTTCGTGCCGTGTACACGCATACGCTAAGTGGAGAGTTTTGGATCTCTACACTTTGGCCAGCGTTTGCTAAAGTCTGCGCTTTTAAAGACAAACATATGCGTCGGCGTGTGTACAAGAAGCTTAAACGCAGTGATAAGTATGCGTTTATGAAATATCTGTCTTCGTGTGGACATGGTCTAAGAGGAAAATCAATGTGGTGTGCATATTTTGGATAACATCTATTTCCATGCTGTATTGCATGCATCTAAGTTTCAAAGTTTAGCATCTTGCAGTAGTTGCCACCTGTCTGCAGGAGAACATCCCAAGATATTGTCTTTGCAAGGTGTCCCAAGTCCTGCACTATTTTCCTCCTATTCTGTAGTTGTATGCAGCCACTCTCAGTTCAGAAGCCCAGCAGCTTTTTACTAGAGATGAACGGCAAACGTTCAGCGCTACTTGTGGAGACAAACCTCAATTAAACCGCTTTGTATTTAGGGTGTATAAAGGAGACGGTAGAGCATGACTAAATGGCGTTTGGAAGCTGTCTAAGGATGCGTTGACACTTGTAGTATTCGCAGGCATGCGAAATGTCCTCCAAAAGATGGAAATCCACAATTTTAAACATTAATTTTCGCATTAAAATTTGATTTCCACATTTTTTTTAAACAAAATGTCAATAAAAATGTGATCTAAACAAAATCTGCTGGGCACTCAGCTCAGCCGCAGGTACTCACTGCTTCTCTTAGTGGCAGGACAGATGATCTCAGCAGCGCTGGAAAAAGCTCGCTAGTTACCGAACCATCGAGCCAGATTGCTTGTCTTTGTTTGCTCTTCAAGCCACAACGATGCCTGCTGTCCACTTTGCTGCTGATTATATTTGGAGGATTACAAACCGAGCGATATTAGTTCCGAATCAGTTGTGGTTCTAGAGTATTTATTAGTAGCCAGCGAGGAGTGATATTTTCGACGTGATGGATTGTAAACAGATGTCACAATGCTGGAAGTATATGCCGAATGGGAAACATTTTTTGCATGTATGTTTTGGACATTAGCAATTATAATGTAATTTATCTACTAAATAATCTATGGTACCTTACATGGGGACATAGACGTGTCAAAAAGACAGCCAAAAGAGGTTGATGGATGCGACTAAATCAAAGTTTAGTGTTGATTTTCAAAATGTTATTTTTCCATTTGCGTGGCAACACTTTGTGCTGAGAGAAATTTCCCTCTTTTTTTCTTCAAAGGATGCTCACATAACTGTACTCGAGGAAACAAACCTCAATGAAACCGCTTTCTATTTGGTGTGAATAAAGCAGGCTGCGGAGCATGGCTAAATGGAAGCAGGCAGTATCTTTGTCCGGGGATGCGTTTACACTTGTAGTACTCTGGTTCAGCGCGGTTTGGTTTGATTTCGGTCAGCAGACCTCCAGTTGACAACATGTGTGGCGTGTACATCGTCCAGCCACCGCACATGCCCAAAACAACATGACATCATTTAGGTCATTTTGGATTTTAGGACTCTTCTACCTTAGGTAGATTTGTTTCCAGCTGAGATGGAACTTGAGAGGATATCAAGATGTCAGAAAGGTTTTCGGAGATGTGCTTCAAGGAGACAGCGTTTGACGAGTTCACCCAAATTTGAATAACACAATGCCTTTGTTTGAGTGAACCAGTTATGTTTAACTACAGCAGGGGTCTCAAACTCAATTTACCTGGGGGCCACTGGATGCAGAGTCTGGGTGAGGCTGTGCCGCAAGAAAATATTTCTTAAAAAAATATATTTCTTAAAAAAATATTTTTAAATGTCTTATTTATTTTAAACACAAAATAAAGTCAAAATATAAATGAACAAAATGAGAATTAGGTAAAAAAAATCACACATAGGTAATAACAATAATGATTCGATTTCTCCAGTCAGCAAAAATGCATACACATACTAACTGTGACGTTATGAGCTAGGCAACATAAGAACTACAATACCCAGCATGCAACAGTAGTGACGAGCATGCGCGGTAGCCCCGGTGAAGGTTGAATGTCGCTATGTCGGCAGCTAGAATGTCCTTATGAGCAGGCTATGGAGTTTACAGTTACGGTAGCACAATTAACCCCGAACGTGTTACACGTACGATTCACCCAGCAACTCTCTGTCGGAGTAACAGCGCTGGGGTCCAGTGCACCACAGTTTTGTACTGTCACTCGGTTCTTCGGCAGAGTGCTACGGAAGCTACCAGACCGCTCGTCTCCCCGGCCCGGACTGTTACAGAGAGAGCGAGCAGGCGGGCGAGCGAGGGAGGAAGTCCGCGTGCGGGTCTAGTGGAAAAACCGGCAAAACATTTCTCTGCTTGCATCCCCCAAGTGACGTCAATGCGTTATTCATATAAAACTTGCGGGCCGCACTAACATTAAACTTTCATATTAAGGTGGGGGCCGCAAAATAACGCCTCGCGGGCCGCGTGTCTGAGACCCCTGAACTACAGTATTTACGCTTTTAGTCCCACATTTAACCATTTTTTTCCTGATGTTTTTTGTTGTTGGGAGTACACTCTTATTTTGTGAGCTCATATCCATCATTTTGGTCCAATTGCGTTCACACTTGCCTCACTTGGGACTAAAGTCCCCCGTCGGGTCGACTAAGACCCATCTCATAGGTGATCTTGGTTTGGCCCATTCCTTCTGGTCCTGATGTCACACTTGATCCAAAGAAATGTTGGAGCAGAGCAAACTGACTCGAGTCTGTTGTAACTGGACCCCGAAACGACAAGCGTCAACGCTCCCGAGCTTGTAGGCCCAGGAAATATTTTTCCCTGATTGCTGATCCGGAGATACCAAGATCTTGAGTGACCAACTTGTGCTCGTTTGTCAGATTGTGTTGGTACTAAATGCTTTGTGGTGGTAAAAAAGGGAGCAGCAAACACTGACAGTTGAGGGGAAGCCTGCATGCCGACTATTTCATTCTCATGTGACTACAACCGTTTGAACTAATTTGTGGACTTTTATCAAAGGAAGTTGCCCCAGACAGTGATCGATGGCTGTGCGTTTTTGCTGACTGTGTGTGATCCCAAAATACAGTTTTCTTTCACCTATAATATAATCACCGCAGGGTAAGGTTTCTTTTTGGCCCTCTTCCAGGGCAGAGGTTGTAGTGGGACTTACAGAAGTTTCCTCTGAATGCTTTGTTGATATTTGCTAACGTCAGGTATTAACTTTGGTTAGTCGGTTGTAGGGCCATGTCGTACTTGCTTTGAATAATTGAAACAGTTTTTTTTAAGTGGATTTGAGTTAGATTTGGGGAATTGACTACTTCCTTTATCTTTAGCGGTATTATTTTATTGTGTTCTGAACTCCTTTTAATGAGGTCTGTATTCATGTGGTTCAGCTTTTCTTTGACTCACATGGTGTTCTTCTCTCGCAACCAAATAAGTTGAGACTAAATCAACAGTCTCACGGCTCCTTTTTCCTTCAATACTATCAAGACAAGATTATGTCACGTATGTTCTTCCACAGTTTTCTCGCAAAACTTACAATGTGTAGTCAGCCCCTATTTATGTCTCACTTTCACTTGCTCAGTGTCAAGAAGACACATTTTGCAGGGGATCAAACCTGTGGCTTTCTTGTTTCACCAGTTTTTTCTCTGAGCGGACAGTGGCACAAAATGCGCCGCTGCGCTTCCCGCTCGCCGCGCAGCAATAAGCAGGCACTGAGGTTCAGCCCCGTCTATTTGATATGTGAATGTCGGGCAGTAATGAGCGGGAAGCTTGCCAGATACATTTCTTCAGCTCGTTTTCAACTCGTTGAGGGGCTACTTTTGACATCAGACCCTGAAGAACATGCCGAGTTCATTTGAAGGACTGCGGATCGCACAAGAATGTTTGAGGTAGCGTTGTCCTGATACCAATGTTTTGGCACCGGTAAAAAGATTATTTCGATACTTTTTGGTACTTTTCTAAATAAAGGGGACCACAAAAATTGAATTATTGGCTTTATTTTTAAGAAAAAATCTTACAGTAGATTAAACATATGTTTATTATTTTCATTTAGTCCTTAAATAGAATAGTGAACATACAAGACAACTTGTCTTTTAGTAGTAAGTAAACAAACAAATGCTGACGTATGCATTTATCATTGTATTATTTTGTCAAAATTATTAAGGACAAGTGGTAGAAAATGTATTATTAATCTACTTGTTCATTAACTGTTAATATCTGCTTATTTTCTCCTTTAACATGTTCTATCTACACTTCTGTCAAAATGTAAAAATCACTTATTATTCTCTTTGATACTTTCCATTATTTTTGGATGATACCACAAATTTGGGTATCAATCCGATACCAAGTCATTACAGTGGTCATATTCAAAGTCCTCAAGTGGCAAGGGACATATTTACTGACTTTATACACATAAAAATAAAAAAATATGTTGTGATGCCAAAAAATATTGACGTAATCATAGCAGTATCGACTACATATGCTATTGTACTTGGTATCATCACAGTGGCTGTCGGGTGTCGATTAACCCATGGCGTTTGTTTACATCTTGATGCTCACCACGGCGTGTATTGAAGCATGTTTAGCTATTCGTCGTCCTGCAGTGATAATGGTACTTGTAAGAAACTCACTTTGTGTCGCCATGGAGGAGAGGATTAGTGATTTGGAAGTAGCTAGTGTATATACTCTTGATGATTAACTTGTGTGATTACTTTATTATGCTGATAGTATATATTTATACCATGAATTGATTAATGTGGACCCCGACTTAAACAAGTTGAAAAACTTATTCGGGTGTTACCATATAGTGGTCAATTGTACAGAATATGTACTGAACTGTGCAATCTACTAATAAAAGTCTCAATCAATCAATCTAAAACACTGCAGAGGGACGTTAGCCGCTAGCCATGTTTTAAAACACATCTTCCTGAGGACCTTTGTGTTATAGCTTCACCTTTAGCGTTAGTTTTTACACCAAATTGCGTCCTTTCACCCTTTTCTGTCTACACACTGTGTCTGCTTGTAAGTACTCCATGTGTGTGCACTGCCAAACATGCTCCTCTGCTCGTTTAACCAGCAATGACACGACATGACGACGGTGCGGGGCTGGTACTTTTCACAGGCGATATAGTACCGAATATGATTCATTAGTATCACGGTACTATATAGTCAATTAAGTACCAATGATTGTCACACACATACTAGGTGTGTCGAAATTATTCTCTGCATTTGACCCATCACCCTTGATCACCCCCTGGGAGGGGAGGGGAGCAGTGAGCAGCCGCGGTGGCTGTGCCCGGGAATCATTTTTAGTGATTAAACCTCCAATTCCAACCATTGATGCTGAGTGCGGGGCGGTAATGGCTCCCATTTTTATAGTCTTTGGTATGACGGGGTTTAAACTCAAAACCTACCCATTTCAGGGCGGACACTAACCACTAGGTCACTGAGTAGGTATACATACTATACTAACACCGGTATACCGTACAAGCCTAGTTTGAGGTGTTAGGAAAATCAAAGATGTAGGAAACGTCCCTCCTAAATAAAACTGTTCCAAATGGAGCTGCTAGTTTTTTAAAGCCCTAATAAAACTAATCACAGCTGCATTGCAATGGCCACTACCCATGATTTTTTAATGACTCAGCAGCAGCGTTGATAGCATTTAAAGTATTACAATATAACACCCTTACTCTTCTACATGCTTATGTGGACATACGGGTGTCTCCTAGTGTGAAACTGCTGCAGCGACCGCATCCTAAGATGATGTGGTTTATTTGATATTAACGTTTTGGACGCATTTCAGCTGAAATGTTTTGTCTTCCATAATTAGTGTCATATGATTTTATTTTTTGAGGGGGGTGTACTATGCTTAAACCCTCACAGGACAGCGCTGTGCTGATTTTTTTTTTTTCCTAAAAACCTTGAATGACTGAAACGTGCTACGAAATGAGGTTGTTAGTGTCTCTGAAATTGTAAACTTGAGGACGAGTCAGGTGACGGTTACGCTTGCTTCCCTCTCACGCCCCCAGTGGGAGGGAAGCAAGCCCAGAAGGCACTGACATCTAGGAACCACTTGCTCAGGCTGCTGGTGGCTCAAACTTGTCTATTGTTGATCCTGATGGGGCTTGAGCACATGGCACCCACCGGGAAGGCTTTTAATGTCTTGTTCTGGAGTATTTTTGCAGTGCCGTGGTCCTGTCATGTCAGAGAACTATTTTTGTGGCACTTTCAATTTTTGTCTCTCGTAAAGTGGCAGCTGGAATGCATCTGACCTTACTTTTTGTAATGTAATATCTGGTCAAAACAAGTGTTTGTCAGACTAGTAGAGTTTTGTCAAATGTCTTTAATGGTGCATATGTAGTAATTTGAGGATGGTTGTATGGTATACCGCTACTAGTATAGTATTGTGGTACTAATGAATAAACAACGGTACTATCCTCTGTTTGAAAAGTACCAGTTCTGTCTATCTGTGTTGACCCTGCGATGAGATGACGACTTGTCCAGGGTGTACCCCGCCTACCACCCGAATGAAGCTGAGATAAGAGGAGATAAGGTCCAGCACCCCCTGTGACTCAGAAAGGGAAAATCTGTAGAAAATGGATGGATTGACAGGTTCCCAATTGTTTTTGTTTTAACGGGCATGACATCGCGACGCCGCATCGTGACATTGCTGGTTTTACAAGAAATGAGCATGTTTGGCAGCGCACAATCACAGAGTACTTACAAGCAGACACAGTGTGTAGACAGAAAAGGGAGAATTTTGGCCTCAAAAGTAAAGATAAAGGTGAAGTTATAACACTGAAACACCCTCGGGAAGAGGTTCTTTAAGACATGGCTAGCTAGTTAGCAGCTAACGTCCAGTGTTTTAGCTACTTCTAAATCACTAATCTTTGTCTCCATTGCGACAAATAAAGTATGTTTCTTTCAAATATCATCTTCACTACATGATGAGGAATAGCTAAACATGCTTCACTACACACCGTAGGAGGATCCAACAGCTCACCGGCGTCACAATGTAAATAAACGCCATGAGGGTGGATCTACACCTGACATCCAGTGCAATGATACCAAGTACAAGAGTGTTTCAAGTCGATACTACTATGATTACACCTATTTTTTATCGTGAAAAACAATTTTTTTGCTTTTTTCAAAATTCATATTATATTTAAAAAACTCAGGAAATACGTCCTTTGACACATGAGGACTTTGAATATGACCAATGTATGATCCTATAACTACGTGATATCGGATCCATACCTAAATGTGTGGTATCATCCAAAGCTAATGTCAAGTATCAAAGAAGAGAAGAATAAGTGATTATTACATTTTAACAAAAGTGCAGCTAGAACATGTTAGAAGATAAAATAAGCACATATTAACAGTAAATGAACAAGTAGATTAATAATGACTTTTCTCCCACTTGTCCTTAATAATGTTGACAAAATAATAGGTAGATAAATGAGACAATACGTTACTGCATACGTCAGCAGCTAAATTAAGAGCCTTTGTTTACTTACTAATAAAAGACAAGTTGTTTTGTATGTTCGCTATTTTATTTAAGAACTAACTAACAATAATAAACATATGTTTAATGTACGCTAAGATTTCTGGTCAAAATAAAGCCAATCATGCAGTTTTTTGTGGTACCCTTTTATTTAGAAAAGTATCGAAATCATTTTGGTACCGGTGCCAAAAATTACCTGTAAATGAACAAGTGGATTAATAATATTTTTTTACAGTTTGTCCCTCATAATTTTGACAAAATGATAGAATGCTAAATGACACAATATGTTACTGCATACGTCAGCAGACTAATTAGGAGTCTTTGTTTGTTTACTTACTACTAAAATACACGTTGTGTAGTACGCTCACTATTTTATTTAAGGACTAAATTGCAATAATAAACATATGTCTAATGTAGCCTAGGATTTTTTGTTAAAATAAAGCCAATAATGCAATTTTTTTGTGGTCCCACTTTATGTAGAAAAGTATCGAAGTGCATTCTGGTACCCATGCCGGTACCATAATATTGGTATCGGTGCAACCCTCGGAGTACCCAATGCAAATGAAGCCTTTTTAGTTTTATGCAAAAGCGACCTGCACAAACAGCAAGCACGCCCGAGCATTAACATATCCTTTTGCAAGTGCTGCTTGTGACCGTTGATCTGCAACCAGTTAGCAGGTGTGTTTACTTGTGGCCACATCAAGCAAAAAAAGCTACATTGAAAAACATATATATATATATATATATATATATATATGTATATATATATATATTGTGGCTGCATCGTCCTTTGTGCTCACACAGCAAAGCGCTTCACGCGTTGAAGATCAGCAGATTGTTTCTTTTTATGTGTGGCGAGCAGATGCTCTTAAATTAACAGCGTTGCTCTCAGTATGTTGATGCGTTATTGTAATATTGGCCCTTTGCTAACAGTGCATGTATGTGCAAGTTTTGCACCCATCTGTGACCTCTGACTACCCAAATTAACGCCGTTGCATTCTCTTGACCCCCGTGAGCAATTAGATTAATTGTCTTCATTCCTCCTCTTGTCTTTTGCTGACATTTTAAGCAGGTTTTACACATTGTCCATGTTTAAACGTTGCAAAGCGGCACATTTTAAATGGGAAGTAAGTATAAGGTTTGTATAAGACATGTTTTGAGGAGAAATGAGAAAATGGTCCAAAAACAGTGATTTTAAGTTTGAAACACAAATAACCTAAAATCTCAAAGTTCCTTTTAATTCGTGCAAATACTAATCGATGGCAAGAAGTTCACCTTGCAGAAATGCCTTCAATGATCGTGTGAGCTTTAAGAGTGTCATTTCTGATACAAATACCAATGTTGGAGCTTTAAGTATTGGCTGATACCGATATTAAACCGGTTGGATCAAGCAGGAATCATACAGCAGGGTTTCCCCCAGCTTGCCACTATATTTAAGGCTGTGGGGTTTTGGTCAATATGACATATCATTTGCTTAAAAGTCTGATACGCATTTTTTTAACCTCTTAAGGCCCAAGCTGTTTGTTTACTTGCTTTTTTGTATTTGTCTTTGCTATTTGGGCTTATTGGACCCTAATTAGAATAAAAACTAAGAATCATTTTTTGATATAATGTACTTAGTCCATAAGTACACAAACGTGTACCTCATGTTGAGTGACATGCTAATACTTATTTTTACAGTTTTTTTCCAAATACCATTTTATGTTATACTTTTCTAACACCACCAGATGGCAGTATAAGTGTCCACATAAGCGGCCATAAGACCCCAATTCAGTAGTGTACACAATTTTGGAAATAAGAGCTAAAAGGTGCTGTCCACATATGTGGCCACTAAGCCTTTAGAGGTGTTAAAGGTTAAACAATGTGCATAAACCAAATGTGTTGTTAGTAAGGCTGTCAAATGCTTTATTTTTCTATTCAGATGAAGCTCACTAAACATGTGATTAATCATGATTAATTACCAGTTTTTTGCTTGCATAAATACAATTTGCTGAAGAACATACCCCATTGTTTGTGTACAAATGCAATTTAGTAGTCAGACTATCATAAAGGATCAGGGGGGACGGGGCGGGGTTGGGAGACTGGCTGTGCCAGCAACCTGAGGGTTCCTGGTCTAATCCCCACCTTCTACCTACTTTGTCACGTCCGTTGTGTCCTTGAGCAAGACACTTCACCCTTGCTCCTGATGGGGCGTGATTCGGGCCTTGCAAGGCAACTCCGGCCATCAGTGTGTGAATGTGTGTGTGAATGGTTTGAATGTGGAAATAGCGCTCTACAAGTATAACCCATTTACTATTTATGACCCATTTAACATTTTTTAAAATGTTTTTCTCAACTGCAAGTCATTGATTTGTGAAAATAAGTATAGTAAAAATTCAGTGCACATTTTGAAAGTCTTTGCGCTCCTACAATAATCTTGCAAACAAGGCACAGTTACTAATTAATAATGTAGTAAAAACACTCATAAACAAGTTAATATAGTGCACCATTTACTCTTCTTTAGTTGTTGAAATAAAGAAGCTTGTTTACCTTTTTAATTCACGTTTAATCTGTAGTTGCTAGTAGGGCTGGGCATTATGGCCTTTTATTAATATCTCGATATTTTTGGGACATGTCACGATACATGATATATACCGCAATATTTTGCCTTTGCCTTGAATGAACACTTGATGCATATAATCACAGCTGTATGATGATTCTATGTGTCTACATTAAAACATTCTTCTTCATACTGCATTAATATATGCTACTTTTAAACTTTCATACAGAGAAGGAAATCGCAACTAAGTCAGTTTACAAAAAGCGTATTTATTTAACAGTTACTAAGCAGTAGCACAAACATTCATGTCATTTCCAAAACAGAAAGTGCAAGATTGTCAGAGACATTTTAAAAAAAGCTATTAGTGCACTTACGTGCATGATTTATCAAAACAACACTAAATTAAAGTGCACTTTTTGTACAGAACTCCACTACAAACGTTTAAACATATAAAGTGCACTTTTGTGCATGATGTCACACAAGATATTTCAATAAGTGTCAAATAAAAATGAGCTGCATAAAAGGAAATCCAATAGTGTATGTCCCTTGATATGTGGTAGGTTTCTGCGTACGTTATTTCCTGTTGTTGACAATTTTTTTCATACGGTGTTGATGTGGAAATCGTTGTTTGGGCATTTTGTTGGTGTGGCACCGGCCGGAGATGTTGACATGCGGAGTTTCAAGCACTCTTCATTCTCTAGCGGGTGACTTTTTAAATGATGCTACAAATTAGTAGTAGGTGCTACTTTTTGTAGCAATGCTTTTGCCGCATACTTGTAAAACATCTTCCCGCTTGAAGCCAAACAAACCACCGCCAGAAGATGGACTCGCTGCGGTTTTGCTCGGGACTTAATTCTTCCTTCATTTGTTACCACACCGCTAACATCACAGCTAACTTTACCATGTCGCTACCTGTTTACTTGCAGTTATGTATGTGACGTATGTAAGAAAGTGCGCTTGTTTTATGTCTCTGTGAGAAGCAGATACAAGAAAGAGTGAGAAGAGCCTGTAGTGTAATGCCCGCAGCTAAAAGCAACTGCGTGAGGACGTATACTCCAATATCATCACGATATAGTCATTTTCTATATCGCACAGAGACAAACCCGCGATATATCGAGTATATTCCATACATCGCCCAGCCCTAGTTGCTGGTACAGTTGGTTTATTCTTGATGTAATTGTGCCTCCTACCATTGTGCCTACCTTACCATGAATTGATTAACGTGGACCCCGACTGAAAGAAGTTGAAAACTTATTTGGGTGTTACCATTTAGTGGTCAATTGTACGGAATATGTACTGTACTGTGCAATCTACTAATAAAAGTATCAATCAACCTCTCCAAGGTACGACAGATCAGCTGCGGGGATATGAACGACATCTTCTTGCAGGACTTGGTCTTCACAATCAATCAATCAATCAATCAATGTATTTTTATTTCGGCAATCTTCACATAAAACAAAGAACAACAACAAGAAAAGAAAAACCAAAAAAAAAAAAAAACACTCATTTGAGCAATGATTGAGCCGAAAGGTTGAAGCAACGCTTATATAAACCTACCCCATCACAACAAGAACAAGCTTCAAAATATATAAAATCTAAAACATGCTTCACTTATATTACTTATTTTTTTTTTTTTTTAAACAATATATAAGCAACATATATGTAGCACACGTCTCATATACATAGTTTAACATTTAAATCAAACATATACATTTGTACACTTATATATATATATATATACATATGCATACACACACACATATATATATACATATACACATACATACATACACACACATATATATATACATATACATACACCTATACACACATACATACATACATTATACATACACAATTCATTCAAATTCCATATAAAGTGGTAATATATACATTTTAATATAACCTATATGTATAATTATGAAATCATACATTGTATTTATATACATATATATTATTGTCTTTCTAAAACAATGTTTGCTCTTCTTTCTTATATTTACTAATGATAAATGATTTAAAAAGCTTTTTAAACTGGTTTATGTTGGTGCTGTGTTTTATTTCATCCTTTAAACAGTTCCATATTTTAACCCCTGCTATTGTTATACTCATTCGTTTCTGCGTTGTTCTACAATATTGGATCTTAAAAAGTAGTTCTCCTCTTAAATTATAATTCCCTTCTCTTTGTAAAAATCTTCTCTGTAACCCTGTTGGAAGTAAATCTTTACTTGCTTTATAAATCATTTGGGCAGTCTTGAGTTGGATGAGATCTGGTAGTTTTAAATCAAATGTTTTTATAAATAATCCATTAGTGTGTTCTCGGGGTCCTGTGTTATGTATCAGTCTGATGGCCCTTTTTTGCATTATGAATAGTGGTTGGATGTTCGTCCTATATGTATTTCCCCAAACTTCTAGACAGTAACTCAAATATGGTAAAACAAGTGTACAATAAAGAGTGTGTAATGTTTTTTGATTAAGAATGTGCCTTGTTTTACCCAGGACAGCAATACTTCTGGCCAACTTCCCTTTGATGTATGTAATGTGTGACTTCCAGCAGATCCTGTGGTCCAAAATCACACCCAAAAATTTGATTTTGTTTACTCTTTCTATACTAACATTGTCTATATACAATTTTACATCTATATCATTTCTCTTATTTCCAAATAACATAAAGTTAGTTTTATTTAGGTTCAATGATAATTTATTAGCATCAAACCATTTTTTTAGTTTATACATCTCCATGGTGACGGTCCTCAGGAGCTGCTGCAAGTCCACATCAGAACAGAGTACATTGGTGTCATCCGCAAATAACACATATTTAAGGTTTTCAGTTACTTTACAAATATCATTTATATACATGATGAACATCTTGGGCCCTAAAACTGACCCCTGTGGTACCCCACATTTAATATTTAACCAGCATGATTTGTTTTGTGATATCTGTACAAACTGCTTTCTATCAGATAAATAACTTTTTATCCATTCCAGAACAATACCCCTAAAACCATATTTTTCCATTTTTCTAATAAGAATACTATGGTCTACTGTATCAAAAGCCTTCTTAAGATCTAAGAATACTCCTATTGTATATTTATTTTTATCAATACTATCAGTTATTTCCTCAATTAAATCTGTTAATGCTTGTGCTGTTGATCGATTATTCCTGAAACCATATTGCCTATCTGTTAATAATTCATTTTTTTCTACAAAGCCATCGAATCTATTTATAAATATTTTTTCTAATATTTTGGAGAACTGTGGTAGTATTGAGATTGGTCTGTAGTTTGTGAATAAGTGTCCGTCTCCCGCTTTGTGAATAGGAACAACTTTTGCAATTTTCATTAGTTGAGGAAATACTCCCATTTCAAATGAAAGGTTAAATAGATACGCTAATGGAGCACTAATTCCATTTATCACATACTTTAAAGTTTGCATGTCTATATCATCCACATCTTTGCTTGTTTTGTTCTTAAAACTTTTGACTATGTCCCTGATTTCTCTTTCTACTACTGGTTTTAAAAACATTGTTTTAGGGTTTGGGTTGATATAATCTGCAGCATCTATTTTTGTCCCTTCCACCTTTATCTCTTCTGCTAGTTTCGGTCCAATATTTATAAAATAATCATTAAATGTATTTACTATCACCTCCTTATCCTTAATCATGTTGTTATTTTCCATAAAGTATGGTGGGTATTGATTATCATCATTTTTATTTCTAATAATACCATTTAATATTTTCCATACACCTCTTATATTATTCTTGTTATATTCCAGTTTATTTATATAATAATCTTTTTTACACATTCTGATTATATTGATTAGTTTATTTTTATATTTTTTATATTTATTTTCATTTACTAAAGTTCTATTTTTTATAAATTCCTTATATAAAATATTCTTTTTTTTACAGGCATTTTGGAGTCCTTTAGTCATCCACGGTTTAAACTCGCCGTACTTTGACTTCCTTTTATAATTTACTACTGGACAATTTCCATCATATAGTATTTTAAATGTGTTTAAGAATTCTTCATAAGCTGCATTAACTTCTTTTTTATCATAAATAGTATTCCAATTTTGCTTTTGTAGTTCATTCTTGAATTTGTTGAGCGATTTCTCTGTTATGATTCTTTTATAGACAGTTTCACATTCATTCTTGATTTTAATTTTACTGGCACAGTTGTAGACCACAAAGACTGGGAGATGATCACTTATATCATTTATCAAGATTCCACATATTAGGTTGTCATCCATTATATTGGTAAATATATTGTCAATTAGGGTGGCACTATGTGATGTGATTCTTGTTGGTTTATTTATCAAAGATATCAAACTCATACTGTGCATTGTGTCTATAAATTCAGCTGTTTCTCTATTGCTACTTGTATGTATTAAGTCAATGTTAAAATCTCCACTAATAAATATTTCTTTGTTATTCAATTTATAAAATAATCCTTCCATAGCTTTGGTGAAGGTTTCTATTTTGGATCCCGGAGTTCTATATATACAACTAACTAGGATATTTTTTCTTCCTTCTCTTATAATCTCTACCGTTATACATTCCATTACTTGTTCAATGATAGATGTCATATTTTCAACTTTAATAAAGTTTAGATTTTTATCAATATAGAGTGCTACTCCTCCTCCCTTTTTATCTATTCTATCCAAATGCACAAATTCATATCCATTCAGACCAAAATCTACACTTTTTTCTTGAGTTATCCAAGTTTCTGATATTGCTATAATGCTAAAAGGTTTTACAAATTGACTTAAAAATTCCTTTATATGGTGAAAGTTTGCAGACAGACTTCTACTATTAATATGTATAATTGTTAATTGGTTACTTAATTCTATACTGTCATTATATTGTTCATCTGTATAATATTTGCAATTCATTGCTATGCCATTGAATACATTTTTTTCAGGGTCTATATCGTTTTCAAACATAGTGCAAAGTTCATATTTCACTCATTCATTTGCTGTTATATTAACATTCAATTACCAAGTTGGCAACATGATTACTGGTTTCATCATTTGTACTTTTCAAGCTCCCCCATTTCTCTGATTACTAGAACCTTTGCTTCTTCAGGCGTGCCCTGTAGTTTTATCCAGACTTTGCAATTCCGTGTCCACGTGGACTGAATTTTCCCTTGTTTCTTTAGGGCCCTAGCCTGTCTTGCTATGTCCGAGTTTTTTTTTGTTAAGTGCTCATTAATGTACACTGCCGTACCTCTTAACTTTTTAGACTGTCTCAAAAGATCAGTTTTTACTTTCCTGTTCGTAAACCTTACAATAATTGCTTGTTTTGCCAAGTTATCCCTTCGAGGGAGGGTATGACAGGCAGAGATAGCATTACTGTCTATTTCAATGTTCTTAGACTGAAAAAACTGCAGGACCTGTTGCTCCAGGTTTTCTAGCTCCATCGTGGACTCATCCCCACCATTCTTTTCACCTGCAGTTGCTCGAGCATATGAGCGGTGTTTGGTGTTCAAGCCACTGACAATCACATCATCCATTCTTGTGTATTGTTCAAGTTCATCAACACGTCCTTCCAATATTTTAATTGATTTGTCTTTTTCTACAATTATTTTTTTTAGCTCTCTAACTTCCTCCACTAGTTGACTAAGTGCAGTTTGTTGGTTTGCCACTCTGGACAACTCTTCAGACATAAAGTTAAGCGAGAGTTTTATTTCTTCCAGCTCGTCAACCTGTGCCTTCCTAGGAGGCATTGTTACTGTTGGTAGTTTAACCTTGCAGTACCTTGATCAGCAGGCTTTATGGCAGTCTGCTTGATATGTTGGTGGTAGGTGCTGCTGTACTGGAGTTGGAGAAATTGATGTTTGTGAATGCTTGCTAATTCCTCAGGGCAGCAACAACAGCAGTGTTAGCCTCCTCAGGGCAGCAGCAACAGCAGTGTTAGCCTCCTCAGGGCAGCAGCAACAGCAGTGTTAGCCTCCTCAGGGCAGCAGCAACAGCAGTGTTAGCCTCCTCAGGGCAGCAGCAACAGCAGTGTTAGCCTCCTCAGGGCAGCAGCAACAGCAGCGTTAGCCTCCTCAGGGCAGCAGCAACAGCAGTGTTAGCCTCCTCAGGGCAGCAGCAACAGCAGCGTTAGCCTCCTCAGGGCAGCAGCAACAGCAGCGTTAGCCTCCTCAGGGCAGCAGCAACAGCAGTGTTAACCTCCTCAGGGCAGCAACAACAGCAGTGTTAGCCTCCTCAGGGCAGCAGCAACAGCAGTGTTAGCCTCCTCAGGGCAGCAGCAACAGCAGTGTTAGCCTCCTCAGGGCAGCAGCAACAGCAGTGTTAGCCTCCTCAGGGCAGCAGCAACAGCAGCGTTAGCCTCCTCAGGGCAGCAGCAACAGCAGCGTTAGCCTCCTCAGGGCAGCAGCAACAGCAGCGTTAGCCTCCTCAGGGCAGCAGCAACAGCAGCGTTAGCCTCCTCAGGGCAGCAGCAACAGCAGCGTTAGCCTCCTCAGGGCAGCAGCAACAGCAGCGTTAGCCTCCTCAGGGCAGCAGCAACAGCAGCGTTAGCCTCCTCAGGGCAGCAGCAACAGCAGCGTTAGCCTCCTCAGGGCAGCAGCAACAGCAGCGTTAGCCTCCTCAGGGCAGCAGCAACAGCAGCGTTAGCCTCCTCAGGGCAGCAGCAACAGCAGCGTTAGCCTCCTCAGGGCAGCAGCAACAGCAGCGTTAGCCTCCTCAGGGCAGCAGCAACAGCAGCGTTAGCCTCCTCAGGGCAGCAGCAACAGCAGCGTTAGCCTCCTCAGGGCAGCAGCAACAGCAGCGTTAGCCTCCTCAGGGCAGCAGCAACAGCAGTGTTAGCCTCCTCAGGGCAGCAGCAACAGCAGTGTTAGCCTCCTCAGGGCAGCAGCAACAGCATCAAGGATCCTCAGGAAGTGATCACTATTGATCGCCTGCTACCAGCGCGGTATGTCGGATGTTAAGTGTCCTGCATGCGCTGGTTGTCCGTTATATGTCTAATTTAACTGTGCTACTTTTGCTGGCAATATTAATAAATCGGTAAACTTTGCCAGCGTAGCATTCTCCCCTGTTTTTTGTCAATGTAGCACCTAGTTATCGGCACAGCAGCCACCACTGCGTGCTTTTACTTCAGTCCCGAAGACAGAAAGTCTCTAATATCCTTGGGAAATATTTGTCGTTAGGAGCTGTTTACAATAGAAGTCTCCATAAGGATTTGCAACACTGTCGACGCCATCCTCAAATGTGTTTCGCTTTATTTTACACTTGATGTGCACCGGCGATAAAAACATTTGTCCCTGCAATTCCAACAAGTTACCTTAAGTTTTATCCAAAATTCTGTTTTGGAGGGAAATTTTCCGCCCCTTCTCGCAATCACAAGACTGTGTAACAAACGCACGCATAACTTGGTAGTAGGGTTGTACGGTATACCGGTACTGGTGTAGTATCGCGGTACTAATGAATCAAAAACGGTGCTATACTCTGTTCTAAAAGTACCGGTTCCTGGGCATCACGGCGCGTCGTCATGTCTCGACATTGCTGGTTTTACGAGCAGAGGAGCATGTTCGGCAGCGCACATAAACGGAGTACTTGCAAGCAGACACCGTGTGTAGACAGAAAAGGGGGAATGGATGCATTTTGACCTAAAATCTAAAAAATAAAGGTGAAGTTATAACACTGGAACACCCACCGGAAGAGGTACTTTAAGACATGGCTCGCTATCTAACAGTCTGCAGTGTTTAGCTACTTTTAAATCACTAATCCTTGTCTCCATGGCGATGAATAAAGTGAGTTTCTTGCAAGTATCATTATCCCTGCAGGACAAGGAATAGCTAAACATGCTTCACTGCACACCATAGGAGGATACAATAGATCACCGGCGTCACAATGTAAACAAATGCCATGGGTGGATCCACACCTGACATCCACTGTAATGATACCAAGTACAGGAGCGTATATAGTCGATATTACTATGATTACATCGATATGATCGTCACACATTTTTTTTTTTTACTTTGAAAAAAATTCACATTATGTTTAGAAAGTCGGGAAATACGTCCCTGGACACATGAGGACTTTGAGTATGACCAATGTACGATCCTGTAACTACTTGGTATCGGATCGATATCTAAATTTGTGGTATCGTCCAAAACTAATGTAAAGTATCAAACAAGAAAATAATAAGTGATTATTACATTTTAATAGAAGTCTAGATAGAACATGTTGAAAAGGGAAAAAAAATATTAACAGTAAAGTAGCAACTGGATTAACAATAATTTTTTACAGCTTGTCCTTTATAATGTTGACAAAATAATAGGTAGATAAATGACACAATATGTTACTGCATAAGTCAGCAGACTAAGTAGGAGCCTGTGTTTGTTTACTTAATACTAAAAGTCAAGTTGTCTACTATGTTTACTATTTTGATTAACGACAAAATTGAAACAAGTTTTTTTGTTAAAATAAAGCCAATAATGCAATTTTTTTTTAGGTCCCCCTTATTTAGAAAAGTATCAAAATACATTTTGGTACCGGTACTAAAATGTTGGTATCGGGACAATCCTACCTGGAAGTGATTAATCTTCATTCATATTTGATAACGCAATAATTAATTTTTATTAATCACATGCAGTAATGCATTGACGGCCGTAGTTATTAGTAATAAGTATTACCAATGTTATCTTATCTTTATGCTCTATCTTCATCCATCTATTTTCTACTGCTTGTCCCTTTTGAGGTTGTAGGGGGCTGCACTTGGGCAGAAGTAATTATTATTGTACATTGTTCTACAGGCCGTTTACCAGTGGCGGCTGCTGGTCTTTCAGGTAGGGGAAGCTCATTTTCAGCTACTCTCTAAAAAAAGAATACTGTCTCCAATTACATATAAAAAGATACAAGGATGCTATATTTTACAAAGAAAACAATCACTTAAAAGAGGGTAAAATCCTCCATATTAGTTTTAACAACGGAATGAAACTTGGAAAATGCTATGGCAATGTTTTGTATTTCAAGATCGCTGATTCGCTCATTTTACTGTTAATCAGAAAGGAAGTCCGCCTCGGACAGATCATCCAATCATTGTGCGTCCAGGCCAGCCGAGGACACCAACACTTCTCATTCATCTTCAGAAACGCTTGGCATCCGTGGGCGGGACAAAGCCAAGCATTGATCCAATGATTTTCTAGTGTGTCTCCAGTAGAACAAACCACTGTTTTTTTGTGGGTTTTTTTTGGGGTTTTATTTGAAATAGGAACAGGTACAGAAACATAGATATCTAAAACAGTCATCCAATGTATGCATCATAGTGTTTGTAGCCAAAGCTAATTTGCAACACTTGTCCCCAAAAACAACAACAACACAGTTCTATCGTCATTAAAATAGGAAAATAAAAATAATGAGGCAAAGAGGAGTCGATAATAATGATAGTAGTAATAACACAGACAAAGTGCAAACTAGCGAAAAGCCAATAATAATAACAATAACTAGGGGTGTAACGGTACACACAAATTTTGGTTCGGTACGTACCTCGGTTTAGAGGTCACGGTTTGGTTAATTTTCGGTACTGTAAGAAAACAAAATATAAATTTTTTGGTTATTTATTTACCAAATTTATAAACAATGGCATAACATACATATACACACAGGGTCTATTGCCAGGGTTTATGTGGTCAACATATATAAAATAAAAACTAAATAAGATAAGGCTCAGAACGGTTTCTCAACAAAACCTTTCTACATATAAAGTGTTTTTTTTTGATTGATTGATTGATTGATTGGGACTTTTATTAGTAGATTGCACAGTACATTACATATTCCGTACAATTGACCACTGAATGCTAACACCCCAATAAGTTTTTCAATTTGTTTAAGTCGGGGTCCATGTTAATCAACATTAAACTGCCTCAAGTTGTTGCTCAGATGAAATAAAATGACAAAACTTTTCTTCTACATATAAAAAGTGCAACATTAAACAGTTTCATTAAACTCGTTGTTCCTTTTGCGTAAACGTCGCACTGAGAGACAGGGCAGGGAAATGATCAGATGCGCCGAAACAATCTCTCTAGTTAGCATCATCTCACTAGCTGACTTTTCTCCTGCGTTCGCTCTCCAAGCCACAACATTTCTTTACTTTGCTGCTAATCATATTTGGATGATTTTAATCCCAACATTGTTGGTTCTGGAAACCTGTTGTAATTCTGGAGTATTTATTAGTAGCCAGCGAGAAGCTCTATTTTTGACTTGATTGACAGAGGTCTCAACAGCTGAAGTACAAAACCCAAAACCAGTGAAGTTGGCACGTTGTGTAAATGGTAAATAAAATAAAATACAATGATTTGCAAATCTTTTTAAACCTACCGTTATATTCAATTGAATAGACTGCATGTTCGACCTAGAAGACTTTATTTTTTGAAAATATTAGCTCATTTGGAATTTGAAACCTGCAACATGTTTCAAAAAGGCTGGTACAAGGGGCAAAAAAGACTGAGAAAGTTGAGGAATGCTCATCAAACACTTATTTGGAACATCACACAGGTGAACAGGCTAATTTGGAACAGGTGGGTGCCATGATTGAGTATAAAAGCAGCTTCCATGAAATGTTCACAAACAAGGACGGGGCGAGGGTCACCACTTTGTTTGAAAATTTGCTCACGCAATTGTTGACAGTTTAAAAACAACATTTCTCAACAAGCTAGCACCATCTAAGGTCTGTAATATCATCAAAAGGTTCAGAGAATCTGGAGAAATCACTGCACGTAAGCGGCAATGCCTGTGACCTTCGATCCCTCAGGCGGTACTGCATCAAAAAGTGAAATCAGTGTGTAAAGGATATCTCCACTTGGGCTCAGGAACACTTCAGAAAACCACTGTTAGTAACTGCAGTCCGTCACTACATCTGCAAGTGCAAGTTAAAACTTTACTATGTAAAGCGAAATCCATTTATTAACACCCAGAATTGCCGCCGGCTTCGCTGGGCCCGAGCTCATCTAAGATGGATTGATGTAAAGTGGAAAAGTGTTCTGTGGTCTGACAAATCCACATTTCAAATAGTTGTAGGAAACTTGTGGACGTCCTGTCCTCCGGACCAAAGAGGAAAAGAACCATCCGGACTGTTATAGGCGCAAAGTGTAAAAGGCAGCATCTGTGATGGTATGGGGGTGCATTAGTGCCCAAGGCATGGGTAACTTACACATCTGTGAAGGCCCCATTATTGCTGAAAGGTACATACAGGTTTTGGAGCAACATATGTTGCCATCCAAGCAATGTTCTCATAGTCATCATTGTGACTGGCGTCCCACTGGGTGTGAATTCTCCCTGCCCACTGGGTGTGAGTTTTCCTTACCCTTCTGTGGGTTCTTCCGAGGATGTCGTAGTCGTAGTGGTTTGTACAGTCCTTTGAGACATTTGTGATTTAGGGTTATATAAATAAACATTGATTGATTGATTGATGGACGCCCCTGCTTATTTCAGCAAGACAATGCCAAGCCACATTCTGCATGTGTTACAACAGCATGGCTCTGTAGTGAAAGAGGGCAGGTACTAGACTGGTCTGCCTGTAGAACAGACCTGTCTCCCATTGAAAATGTGTGGCAAATTTTGAAACATAAAATTTGACAACAGAGATCCCGGACTGTTGAACAACTTAAGCTGTACATTAAGCAAGAATGGGAAATAATTCCACTTCAAAAATGTGTCTTCTCAGTTTTCTAAGTGTTGTTAAAAGGAAAGGCCATTTAACACAGTGGTAAAAATGCCCCTGTGACAACTTTTTTTGCAATATGTTGCTGCCATTAAATTCTAAGTTAATTATTATTTGCAAAAAAAATGAAGTTTCTTAGTTGGAACATGAAATATCTTGTCTTTGCAGTCTATTCAATTGAATATACGTTGAAAAGGATTTGCAAATCATTGTATTCTCTTTTTATTTACCATTTACACGTGACTACTTCACTGCTTTTGGGTTTTGTACATTCCCACGGGGGGCATGGCTATAGGATAGTTTTCTGAGCTCTTTGCATGCATGTCACAGAATTTGACATTTTCAATGATTATAATGTTAGTGAAAACTAACAAACAAAAATTCTGTGGTACAATAAATTGGACATGCAATTGTCAAAAATCCAACCAAAAGAGGTTGGTAGATAAGAATAAATCTAAAAGTAAACTATACTGTAGTGTACAAATTCAAACAAGTGTAGTCTTGATTTTCAACATTTTCCTTTTTTTTGTGTCAGTTTTCCTCTTTTTTTTTTTTCCCCTCAAAGTGTGCCCACATGCCTGCACCGTAGGAGACTCTGCATATAGGTTCATTGTAGTATTTACCATCTTGGGATTTTGACTTGTGTGATCTATTTATTTTACTCTCATCACCTCAGATTTCCTACTGCAGCGATCCTCTGAGGAGCAGTTGCGGATAAAGATGAGATCTTATCCACCAGCGTAGCGAGAAGTTTCTCAGATTTCGGTGTTTGAATCCCGACCTGCCCGCAGGCAGTGTCGGCTCGCACTGACAGCTTCATATCTTCCTCTTGTCTCCGCGCCCACCGGAAGATTGACAGATCTGCCTTGAACTCGACAGAGTGGCTCCTTCACCACTTCTCATGGCGACGGCCAAATGCACAAATCGTTGCTTGATACTTTTGTTTGTCGGCTTTTAGCAAACAATAGCGATAAATTCCCGCGGCAGGAGGCTGTGGTCAAACCGTTACGCTGTCAGGGAGAAGGTCAGCGCCACATTGTTGTGAATCAGCCTGAAGAGATGGTGGGGGGGGAAAATGATCATTTTTATAAAATGCTGGCGTCAGCACTTGCTTTAATGTCCGACATGAGGCAGAAAAAGAAACGATTCCCCCTCCTTGACAACAATCACCGTGTAGAAGGTGCACGATTGTGAAAGGAGGGTGTCCCAACGCTCGGAGCGTGCCTTAGAATCGGCGTACAACGCTGCTCGCTGAGATGCAGATGTTTGCAGCTGTGCAAGGCTCGTGTGGTATTAATACCGGCGTCTCGTGCGCTGACCTTTCCATTCGTATGCGCCTGTCGTACATTATCAGTGGAATTCACGGGGGTGCATTCACAGCACCAAATTCTGTATTTTGTTCCATTTCACTGCTCGCTCTCTCAGGGATGTGAATTTTGTTCTGTGCTGTCAATTGTTCGCGTTGTAAGGTATTAATCAGTTGTCACTTGGAACCAATTCAGGGATTAATGACAGATCTTTGTCAGGCAGCAGGAGTGTTTAGCATGTTTGTATCCACATCCAGCAGGGGGCAGTGGACCCAAACATATCAGGGGGCATTAGAGGCAAATGCTGACTCAAAGCCAGGACTTGATGCACTTGAGTAATTGAGGTGACTTTAAACAACTTAAAATGATTTATGCTTGTCAATTTATTTTCATTGCACATAGTTCTTTTAAGGAGGGGAATATTTACGCCGGTGACAGTGATAAAAGCTCCAATACTACAATAAAACTACTATATATCCTTTATGTGCCAGTAACTAGAGATGTCCAATAATGGCTTTTTTGCCAATATATGATATTCCGATATTGTCCAACTCTTAATTACCGATACCGATATATACAGTCATGGAATTAACACATTATTATGCCTAATTTTGTTGTGATGCATTGAACAATGTAGCAAGGTTTTCCAAAATAAATCAACTCAAGTTATGGAAAAAAATGCCAGCATGGCACTGCCATAGTTATTATTGAAGTCACAAAGTGCATAATTTTTTTTTTTAACAGCAGCTTGGAATTTGCGAAAAGCTCTCCCTGAGAGAGCATGACGAGGTTAAGGTGGGCCGGGTTAGTAGGAGGTAGCGGGGCGTGTATATTGTAGCGTCCCGAAAGAGTTAGTGCTACAAGGGGTTCTGGGTATTTGTCCTGTTGTGTTACCGTGCGGATGTTCTTCCGAAATGTGTTTGTTATTCTTGCTTGGTGTTGGTTCACAGTGTGGCGCATATTTGTAACAGTGTTAAAGTTGTTTATACGGTCACCTTCAGTGTAACCTGTGTGGCTGTTGTATGCCTTGCATTCACCTGTGTGTGTGAAAAGCCGTAGATATTATTTGACTGGTCCGGCACGCAAAGGCAGTGCCTTTAAGGTGTATTGGCCCTCTGTACTTCTCCCTACGTCCGTGTACACAGCGGCGTTTTTAACAGTCATAACTTTTACTTTTTGAAACCGATACCGATAATTTCTGATATTACTTTTTAAAGCATTTATCGGGCGATAATATCGGCAGTCTAATATTATCGAACATCTCTACCAGTGAGCAAACATGCCTTGTGTTTTACTAGCTGTTGTGTTCTTATGATGTAATGTAGTAACATTTATAATAATATGTAATTTTTAATTTTCCTGAAGGAACTCTCCTGAAGGAATAAATAAAGTACTATCTATCTAATCTATTCTGATCTAATATTTACCTTTTTTTTTTTTTTTTCCATTTAAAGCAGGGTTGTCAAACTCATTTTACCTCAGGGGCCACATTGAGGAAAATGTATTGCCAGACTGGTAAAATCATGGCATGGTAACTTAAAAATAAAGACAATTTCAGATTGTTTTCTTTGTTTGAAAATAGACCAAACACATTCTGAAAATATAAACATGTTGTTTTTTTCCACTGACATATTGCGCTTAATAGTCTATCCTCATTAGTGGTCATTCATACTTTCTGAAGAAATTATGTTATGTTCATCAGTCAAATATGCCTCCCATTATTACATTGAACAGGTTCAAAGAACAACAAAAATTGGAACAGATCCCCCAAGGTGCATACACAATAATTTAGTAATATTAATAGTAAAAAAAAAAGATAAAGAATAACGTATTTCCTTGAATTGCCGCAGGGCATATAGTATGCGCCTGCCTTGAATTACTGCCGGGTCAAACTCGCTTCCCAAAATAATTGGCGCATGCTTAGTATTACCGCCTGGTCAAACTCGTGACGTCACGAGTGACACTTCCCCTGTCATCATTTTCAAAATGGAGGAGGCTGATTTCAATACCGGTAATTTGAAATCGCATAAAGGGAAGAAGATTAAGAGCTATTCAGTAGGATTTAAGGTCCAAGCTTACATCATACTCAAAATCATGCCTTTGGTAAGTGCCGGAGTGAGAAGAGATTTTAAAATAATTAGCGCATGCTTACTTTTACCGCATGCCTTTGGTAAGCGCATGAGTGAGAAGAGATTTTAAATTAATTAGCGCCCCGGCAGCAATTCAAGGAAATACGGTATATGTATCTATATATGTATATATCCACACATGCATATATCCATACATATGCATATATATATACACATATAACATTATTGCACTTTATAGCCCAGATGAGAGGCATGATTTATAATCTCGAATGAACTTTCACCAGCTCAGAGGCGATGCGGCAGCTCCCTATGTCAATATAGTAGCATAAGCTAGTTAGGTCTCTGTGATCAATGCGCCGCTAAAAATAGTTTGTCTGCGTCAGCACGTATAATACCAATATCGCTAATACCTGGTTAATATTCAGGTCACGAAATGTAAACGGAGTATTGTTGGCGCTTTTTTGGATGTTTTTAGAAGGCTTTAAGGGTGCAATAGTGTACTACCGTTAGCTGCCTTTTTAGCCCTATTTTACAAACTTTAATGCATTAAATTATCCACTTTAAGAAACTGTTCAAACTGCAAGAGTTTATAAAGTACAAAGAAGAAGGTTCATAAACATTTTGAACTTCCTGAAAATGAGAATCTTATTCTTCTCACCAAGTGAATTCCAATTTACTTTATTTTTAGAATTGTATTATTGTGTACAAACTGAGAAGGGGATGTGGATAAATGTGTTAGTTATTGCTGTGAATCAATCAATGTTAATTTATATAGCCCTAAATCACAAGTGTCTCAAAGGGCTGCACAAGCCACAACGACATCAGCGGCCACATAAGGGCAAGGAAAAACTCACAACCCAGTGGGACGTGGAGAGTGACTATAAGAAACCTTAGAGAGGCCCGCCAATGTGGGTAAAACCCCTTGCCCCTCTATGGGAGACCGGATGCAATGGACGTAGAGTAGATCTAACATAATATTGTGAAAGTCTAGTCCATAGTGGATCTAACATAATAGTGAGAGTCCAGTCCATAGTGGGGCCAACAGGAGATTATCCCGAGCAAAGACGGGTCACCAGCACAGAGATGTCCCCAACCGATGCACAGGCGAGCGGTCCACCCCGAGTCACGACTCTGGACAGCCAGCACTTCATCCGTGGCTACCGGGCTTCCCCCCGTCCACGAGAGAGAGGGGAGCAGAGGAGAAAATAAAATAAATGGCAGATCAACTGGTCTAAAAAGAGGGTATATTTAAAGGCTAGAGTATACAAATGAGTTTTAAGATTGGACTTGAAGGCTTCTACTGAGGTAGCGTCTCTAACTGTTACCGGAAGAGCATTCCAGAGTACTGGAGCCCTAATAGAAAACACTCTATACCCCGCAGACTTTTTTTGGGTTCTGGGAATCACTAATAAGCCATAGTTCTTTGAACGCATATTTCTTGCGGGGACATATGGTACAATGCAATCGGCAAGATAGGATGGAGCTAGACTGTGTAGTATTTTAAACGTAAGTAGTAAAACCTTAAAGTCACACCTTAAGTGCACAGGAAGCCAGTGCAGGTGAGCCAGTATAGGTATATATATATATAAATGGGGCGGCATGGCGTAGTGGGTAGAGCGGCCGTGCCAGGAACCTGAGGGTTGCAGGTTCGCTTCCCACCTATTGACATCCAAATCGCTGCCGTTGTGTCCTTAGGCAGGACCCTTCACCCTTGCCCCCGGTGCCGCTCACACTGGTGAATGAATGATGAATGAATGATTGGTGGTGGTCGGAGGGGCCGTAGGTGCAAACTGGCAGCCACGCTTCCGGCAGTCTACCCCAGAGCAGCTGTGGCTACTGATGTAGCTTACCACCACCAGGTGTGAATGAATGATGGGTTCCCACTTCTCTGTGAGCGCTTTGAGTATCTAATAATAGAAAAGCGCGATATAAATCTAATCCATTTTATATATATATAGGTGTATATGTATATAAAGGTATATACAGTATTGGCGTATTCAAGACTTAGCCTTGATCAAACTTTCTTGTTCCTGTCAAAAGTCCAGCAGCCGCATTTTGTACCAACTGTAATATTTTAATGCTAGACATAGGGAGACCCCAAAATAATATGTTTCAGTAATCGAGACGAGACGTAACGAATGCATGAATAATGATCTCAGCGTCGCTAGTGGACAAAATGGAACTAATTTTAGCGATATTACGGAGATGAAAGAAGGCCGTTTTAGTAACACTCTTGATGTGTGACGCAAAGGAGAGAGTTGGGTGGAAGATAATACCCAGATTCTTAACCGAGTCGCCTTGGTTGTCAAATGTTAAGGTGGTATTACTAAATAGATGTCGGTGTCCGACAATCAGCATTTCCGTTTTCTTGGCGTAGAGTTGCAAAAAGTTAGCGGACATCCATTGTTTAATTTCATTAAGACACGCCTCCAACGGACTACAATCTGGCGTGTTTGTCATATTTAGGGGCGTGTACAGTTGGCTGTCATCGACATATCATCCTGTCAGTATGATAAGAGTTAAACCAAGACAAGGGTAAGTCTTGAATTGGAAAAAGGCTCGGATTAAATAAGCTCTTCTTCTTCCGACTCCTTTTCAAACATTTTGAAAAGAGAAACAGGAAATTGTGATGGATCATGTTGTAACTTAACTAAGTTTGAAATTTAAAGCGTAAAAAAAGCCAAACGTGTGTTCTCGTCTCACATAAAGATTGTGATTGTGAGAAATGCCCCGCCCAGCCCATCTATAGTCATTATCTGCTTTTGGCCAGACAACGGTTGATGACGCTGCATTCAGGAGCCGGGGCCCTATCTCTCCCGCTCCCCTCGTTGGCTCTCCCCTTCCTCTCCCCTACTCGCGCCGTGTATTTATAGTCGAGCGTGTAACCCGGCAGCCAGCGGACGGGGGATTACCTCGGCCGTGATGATGAAGAAGCGGGGGGGCCTCGTGGTTGGCTGGCCCCGATGACTCACAACCGCGCAGGCAGGCCAGGGTTCACTATTCTCGCCACAGAGGTATTCTGTTTTTTTGTGAGCACTTGTGTTTGTGGAGAGAATGCTGGTGTGATGACGCGACTTTCTCGTCAGGTGAAAGGATGACTTCACCGCTCATGTCTCCCAGGATTCCGAGCAAGTGTTTGGAGGATGCAGTTCTTGCATGAAGTTTGCGCCTTTTTAGCCAGCTCACGTTTCCGCAAAAGGCTTCTCTTCAAATGGAAGTGGTGTAGCTTGAATGTACATTTGATTAAATAGCCCTTCTTCTCATGTTACCTTTCGTTCATCCACCAAACAAATGCAGCAGCTACTGCTGGAGCAAGGTTTTTGAATTGGATAGGCATGCCTGGAAATCTTTCAACTTTTGTTTCAATAATCAGGAGAAAATGCTTCTTTTTTTACAAATCAAACCGGGTGAATGTAATAATTTGTTCACAATGACGGCTGCAGGAGGTAAATATGGTATTTTTCACTCTACACTCACCTGTTTGGCAAGCCGCGGCTTTTTAGCGCCATCTAGTGGCTCCCTCGAGTTTTTTAAACACTGAAAAAAAGATTGGGAGCGGGGAAATATATATTTTTAGTATGGTTTCTGTAGGAGGACAATTATGACATAAACCTTCCTAATTTTATAGGAATGCCACTGTTTTATTAAACATTCTTCAATGGGAGTGTGGAGGGGGGGCGTGGTATGCGGACTTGCTGCGGAGCGGGGTGTGGAAGGACCGGCCTCAAAGCACAGCTGGCAGGTGATTGGATTACCCAGCTGGGATTGATCATCCAATCACCTGCCATGTTTATTAGCGGCAGCCGGGCCAAGACACGAGGGCGGGAGTTGGAGCGAGACAGCAAAGGAGAGACACACTAGAGAGCAAAGGAGAGACACGCCGGACTGAAAAGTCCTAACGATATATTGCTGAAAATCAAACCATACTGGTGCATAAGAATAAAGGACTTGATCCAACCTGAATACCGGGCTCTCGTGTCAGTGTGTGTGGTGGTCAGAAGAACCCACTAGAGGGCAACCTCTACAGGGAGTATTCGGCGAGCACTGTTTTGTCCTAATTTCGGCAGGCCTTGAACTCACCGTAGTTTGTTTGCATGTACAACTTTCTCCGGCGCTGCCACAGAAAGACGTGTTTTATGCCACTCCCTCTTTGTCTCATTTTGTCCACCAAACGTTTTACACTGTGTGTGAATGCACAAAGGTGAGTGTTGTTGTTATTGACTTGTGTGGCGTGCTAATCAGGCAGATTTGGTCAGTGCGTGACTGCAAGCTAATTGATGCTAACATGCTATTTAGGTATGTTAGCATTTCCTCGTAATGCCTCGTATGTGGGTATATTTGAGCTCATTTGATATCCTTTACTTATGTCCTCTGTGTATTTCATTCATATTTGCATGTCTCACGATACATTATCTGTATGTAACATTGGCTGCTTTTCTGATAGTTGTTACAGACCGCAGCAAACGTTACCCGGCTAGCAAAGATTTCTATGAATCTTGGACACACATCTATACCTTTGGCCATTCTGAACCAGTAATTTCCAGAAGTTATCTCACCCATAACTAATGTTTTCCTATGTTGTAAAAATGTGTAGAAATAAATATTACACTTCAACATTTCTGTCATCAAAGATTTGTGTCGGCATGCGACAGTCATTTTGATAGTAGGCTAAAAAAGCTAATATAGACACTTGAATCATGTGTTGTCTTCATTATAACACTTATGTGTAAGACTTTTAAAGTCATCTTGATAGGATAAGATAGCTAATATAGACACTTACATCATGCGTTGCCTTCATTATAACACTTATAAAGACATTTTGATAGTAGGCTAATATAGACACATCATATGTTGCCTTCATTATAACACTCATAAAATACTTCTATAGTCATTTTGATAGTAGGCTAATATAGCTAATAGTAATTTACATCATGTGTTGTCTTCATTATAACACTTATATAAGACTATAAAATAAATTTTGGTAGTAGGCTAATATAGCTAATAGACACGGGAATAAGCGGTAGAAATGGATGGATGGATGGACACGTGTTGTCTTCATTATAACACTTATACAAGACTTTTAAAGTAATTTTGATAGTTGGCTAATATAGACACTGGCATGTGTTGTCTTCATTATAACGCTTATACAAAACTTTTAAAGTCATTTTGATAGTAGGCCAATATAGACACTTACATCATGTGTTGCCTTCATTAAAGCACTTATATAAGACTTAAACATTGTTTGCATCTCAAGACAGATTTCGTTTTTGTATTTTTGGTCCAACATGGCTCTTTCTTAGCTAGAGTGGGTGGAAATTTTCGCCTCACTCCTGTGAGAATCCTGCTTAAGACCAAAGCATTATGGACTAGGATTGGTTCATTTATCCAAGTATAGCTGCAGTGTGCTCAAACAACCACTATATTGCATCTGCAAGCCGATAATACTGTATCATCCATCCATTTCTACCGCTCGTCCCTTGTACCATTGCTTTTTTTATTATGATTTGGCAGGTATTCACGTCAAGGAAACACTATTCTTCACTCATGCTTTAAGTGAAAAATGAGGCAAAAACTAATCCAGACCCGCTGTATATCAACTGTGAAATTACAATTACAGTAACCCAGGCCTGTTCAACATCTAGCCTGCCGAAGCTTTTCTTTGGCCTGCCGAACATCACACAAATAGAATTGACCAAACCATTCAAACAAGGGTTGCTAAAAGTACGCAGTACTCCCGTCACTCTGTAGGGTGCAACAGCGAGGCATATGTGTCAGAATGAAGTAACAGTGGGGTGAGTAGAGGGATAATAATAATTCAAACCAAAAATGGCACAATCAGCCTGGGGAAACAAAATCTTCAATTACAAAAATTTGACTTTTAGCAGCGACTGGACAAGGAAGTGTAAATGTTCTGCTCTGAGTCACATTCGGACCTTTTTAAATGAAACTTGGTCAAATTTAGCTGCACATGCTGGATTCGAGTAGCAAGGGCTGAATAATGAATTTGTTGACATGGCAGTGTAAAACCCGATTGTGTGGTTTTTCGGGTTGTGGGACCCGTTTTCATATTTTATTAAAAGAAAAATGATACAATTAATTAACATCAATTTCCACACTTCTATTAGCCCCGGGTCCAGTAATAGAAATGTACTGGACCCGGGGCTAATAGAAGTGTGGAAATTGATGTTCTGTGTAACACACACACACACAGCAGGCCTAGACAGGAGGAGGACAGAGTGTAGGTACACAGAACATCAGAGGGTCAAATGTACGAGAAAATGAGAGCAGACAAGTGTTGACAAAAAATGTTGCCACCTTGTGTGGGAACCGCAGGTGCAGAAGCACAAAAGAAGAATCCCTGTGGGATGCAGAAACTGGCAGAGAAATTTTCCGTGCAACGTTGATATTGTTGTTACTCAGCCAGCGTTTGTGGGTCTGATGGACCCCTTGCATTTTGTAGCTTTTTAATGCCTCACAAACACTTTTATGTTGAAATACTGAACAGATGTTTATTGGGATAAGGTAACCATCTGTTCAGATGTTTCTTGGGATAAGGTAAACATCTGGTCAGTATTTGAACATAAAAGTGTTTGATTGTGAGGCATTAAAAGCCACAAAATGCAAGGGGTCCATCAGACCCACAAACGCTGGCTGAGCAACACTAGGGATTACAACCTGCCGAGGCACTTTTTGAGGAAAAATCCACATTTCGATGTCTGGCCCCTGAACCCTTGTGCTCTTGAACCTGGCGTAGCGCTCAATTGTTCCGTCAATTCTGAGTCATTGAACGCACCGTAGCTCACTTGAACTGTCAAATTATCGTTTGAATATTTGTTCCTATTTGTTCTTTGGTGGTTTGCTGTCTCTCCTCTACCATCCTTAACTGAATTATTCCTTCCTCCTCCTTAAGTATGTGTTCTCGTAGTGTTGAGAAAGAAAAATAGGTTTTTGTGCCTTAATGCTGAGTGGGTATTTTAATAATTCATTCCCTCGCCACTTTCCCCCAAAAAACTCCTGAGCTGAGCGCTTTTTTTCAGATGTATGTTTCTAACATTTTGTCGACTTAATGTTCTTTTATGCAGCCCCAGAATATAACCTATTTATTTTGCCTCCTTCCTTCAGATACTTGGAGAAGTACGAGAGAGTCCACCACTTTGGCGAGGATGACGACGAGGCACAGCCTGGAAATCCCAAAACTTCTCTTCCAGTCGGCGCGATTCCCACGTCCTACAACTACCAGCAGCATGTTGTTTCAGGTAGGCCCTAAAGACAGGCTCTTAAGGTTTTTGCATCACGATTAGTGAGCTCGGTCGAGCTTAGTGTCCGTCTTGTTGCAACGTCTGCTGCATCAGATAGATTTAAACTTGCAACAACTGCTGGAAGTCTTAATCCTCGTTCTGATGTGATTAGAGTGTCGCGTCACTGCCTCTTTGCTCTGTAAAGTGTCTTTGGCCTCAAACATACACATCTAGGAAGGAATTTATTTTTTATTCTGTGAATGTCCAAGCATTCACACATATAAGATTCTACACCAAAATATCATATATTTATGATTGTTTTTATGTAAATGTTAATCCATTCACACACATGAGACTCCACACCAAAAATTATGTATTTATTATTATGTGAATGTTCAAACATTCACATATAAGATTCTACACCAAAAAAATCATTTATTTATTATAAATATTATTATTATGTGAATGTTCAAACATTCACACATAAGATTCTACACCAAAATATCATCCATTTATTATTATGTGAATGTTCAAACATTCACACATAAGATGTTACACCAAAAAAATTATCTATTTTTTATTATTATTATTATTATTGTGTAAATGTTAATCCATTCACACATACAGTATAAGATTATACACAAAAAAAACGTATTTATTATTATTTATTTTGTGAATGTTCAAACATTCACATATAAGATTTCACACCAAAATATCATTTATTTATTATTATTATTATGTTAATTAATTTTCCTGAAGGAACTCTCCTGATGGAATAAATAAAGTACTATCTAATCCAATCTAATGTTCAACCATTCACACATATAAGATTCTACACCAAAATATCATCCATTTATTATTATGTGAATGTTCAAACATTCACACATATGAGATTCTACTCCAAAATATCAATTTATTATTATGTGAATGTTCAAACAGTCACACATATAAGATTCTACACCAAAATATAATGTATTAATTTATTATGTGAATGTTCAACAATTCACACATATAAGATCCTACACCAAAAAAATCATCTATTTTTTTCTTTATTATGTGAACTTTCAATCATTCACACACAAGATTCTACACCAAAATAATTTTTTTTTATTATTATTATATGAATGTTCAACCATTCACACATATAAGATTCTACACCAAAACATCATCCATTTATTATTTTAATGTTCAACCATTCACACATACACACCCAAAAAATATCAATTTTTTTTAAATTTATTATGTGAACTTTCAACCATTCACACGTATAAGATTCTACACCAAAATATCATCCATTTATTATATGTGAATGTTCAACCAGTCTCATGTAAGATTCTACACAAAAAAAAAATCATCTTTTTTTTTTTACTTTTGTGAATGTTCAACCATTCACATATATAAGATTCTACACCAAAATATCATTCATTTATTATGTGAATGTTCAACCATTCACACATAAGATTCTTCACCCAAAAATAATCTATTGTTATTATTATGTAAATGTTCAACCATTCACACATAAGATTCTTCACCCAAAAATCATCTATTGTTATTATTATGTAAATGTTCAACCATTCACACATATAAGATTCTACACCAAAAAAAAAATATTATTGTTATTATTATTATTATTGTGTGAATGTCTAAGCATTCACACATAAGATTATACACCAAAAAGTCATATACCATATTTTACGGACCATAGGGCGCACCGGATTAAAAGGTGCACTGCCGATGAGTGGGTCCAGTCAGGTCTATTTAAGGCGCATTAAAGGGGTCATATTATTATGATTTTTTTCTAAATGTAAAACACTATCTTGTGGTCTACATAATATGTGACGGTGGTTCTTTGGTGAAAGTGTAGCATAGATGATGTTTTACAGATCATCTTCCAGTAGCATTCTGAGCGTCCCTTCAGGATACGCCGATTTGTGGGCGGTCTTATTTACGTGGCTCACCTTTGACCCCGTCTTCTCCCCGTCATCTTTGTTGTAGCGGTGTAGTGTGCAAGGACTGGAGTGGAAGAAGTGTCAAAAGATAGCGCTAACTGTTTCAATGACTTTCAGACTTTATTTCAATCAATAACGGAGCAGCATCGTCTCATCCGTAGCTCACTAGTGCAAAATCAATGCCGAAAATGTGTCACTTGAAAAAACGTCCGACCGGAACTCTCTAATACCTAAAGTTCCTTGAGTGAATAATGTTGACTCACTACACCCGTATGTTTTAGCATTTTAATGGCGAGTCTACTGACCAATATAAGTAAAAACTTTACACACATTTATTTTAGAAATGGCAACAGAGGAATATGAATGCCACATAAAAAGGTAGAGAAAAAGAAGAAGTTTATCAACTACGGTGTTGACACGGATTACAAAGGTGGACACGCGCACATTTTCAGGACTTATGCAGATCCCAAATAAAAATCAGCAGGTACCAGAAGGTAAAAAAAAGTTAGTTTTGCATAATATTGCGAAACAAAACGCCAGGTAATGTCTGTTAATAGGTGCCATTTTGCGGTCCTTATACAATCGCACCATAATAATAAGCTATCAAGTTGTGCAACTTCATAGCTTATCGAAGTCGTATTTAATACATTTTGACAGATTTTTGAGCGTTGTGTGTAATGTTCTATATTCTCAATGGAACATTTAAAGTTTTGATGTCGTTTACTGGCGTCATCTTGCAATTAACAAGTGTCTCTTATGTATGACTGCCATCTACTGGTCACAGTTGTTCCACCATGTACCAAATAAAATTGCTTCGAGGTGGGTAAGCACAACCTGATATATGCCATACCTTAGGCGCACCGGGTTATAAGGCGTGCTGTCGATTTTTGAGAAAATTAAAGGATTTTATGTATATATTATTTTTTTTATAGTGTGAATGTCCAAGCATTCACACATATAAGATTCTACACCAGAAAACTATCTATTTAATATTATATCGCCTCCTAAGTTTGGCGTGGTCCCAAGCCAAAAGTTTGAATTTGATCGTAACCGTTCAAGTATCAAAACGTTTGGCTCGACCGGGAATCGTGAGTTTGCCAGGTTCAAACATTATCTATTACACAAGAAAAGAGGAAGGAATCAGGCAGAGACAGAGGTAAATTTTGCTCATGAGGAGAAACTTATTGGGCTGCACACTCAGTTACAGTTTCACCCTACGCTCTAAGGTACAGTCCCACGTGCTCCTCTATTTATTCGGGAGTTCCCTAGTTAACGTCACCGAGGCTGCTTCTGAAGGGTGGGGTAATGCAAGCAGCTCCAGTACACACAATACGTGATTATTCAGAATGGAAATGCGCTGACACTCGTGATTTCGCCCTGTCTCTGTTTTGTCTGCGTTGAGGTACTCAAAGTACGTCCTAGGCTGTCAGCAGGTGGGGTCTGGAAACAAACTGCTGATGCGAGGCAACTCGCACTGGAAGATTACAAGTTGTGTGCCTTTGCACATATCGAAAAGTACAACTTCAGCACAATTGATAATGACCATAGCAACAGCCTTTAAGCACAAGAGTTGTGTGATAACTTATACATAATTATTCTAACAAAGTTCCCCAAAAAGATTTAAAAAATAAAATCCTACATTACCCAGAATTCCCAGTTTTCCAAAAATTCGCGGTTTTCCTTGAATTTCCGAGACTTTTCTCCCCATTGGAAAAATGAATGGGCAATATACAAACCTTTCCATTGTCCACATTTTTCATCCTATTTGACCATTTGGAACATCCAAACACTCCACTCACGCTGGACATTCAAGCATTTCAGCCGCGCTCACACATGTTGGCGTCTCACCCACAACTTGGTGGCGTCTCGCACACAGAGGACATTCACACGCAATTTTTACTGGAAATGTAGTTTATAATGTCAAACGCCAAGACCACTCGATGAAAGCTGGCTCACAGTGGCATGGTGGTTCACTGGTTCTAGTGTAAAAACACACTTGTTGTCCATTTTAGGAAGAACATCTCTCCGCATTTTGACCGCTATGGAGCTCAGGCAGCGGGATATTGAATGTTACTTATCACTTTTATTGCCCATCGCTGTTTACTTCACATTTCACCTCGCATTACTTGGCCGTTGTTGGAACCAAGCCCACCATGCACCGAAAAGAGGATTGTTTGGTAGTTGCTTAGAAGAATACCAATGATTGTTTGAAAGCAAGGGAAAAACATGTATCCTCAGGACATCTGAAAGACCACATATTCCTAAGTAAACTGTTATGCATCATTACTCTTTCACACTGCTTGCTCCCGCTGAGCAGCTGCGAGACCACTTGACAGACTTTACTGATGAAAGGACGTGGAAGGTTGGTTTTCTCTTTGGTTTCGATTAGTGCCTTCCATATTTTATTTGCAGGCACTCGTTTCTTTTCAGAGCATGCTGAGCTGACCTAAAAATATCACAGGGGTGTCAAAGTGCTCCTGAAAAACAGCAATGGATTTTGTTTTAGCAATCTAAAGCAAAGAACCCATTTTTATGCACACAGGTAAGCTATTTGTATCCCACCGGGGGCATACATTGCAATCATACTTGTGCTGTTAGCAAATCATTTTCCTTCTTTGTAAGCTGACCTGATTATTGGAACCTTATTATTTAGTTGATGGTGCACCATTGTGCAAAATCTTATTATGCCACCACTGATTGTATTGCATTAATGACCATTCTCACAAATTTTGATGCCCTAAAATGCACGCAAAAATTTGTTTTCGTGTGTGTGTGTGTGTGTACATTATATGTGTGTGTGTATGTGTATATATATATTTATATGTATGTATGTTTGTGTGTGTGTATATACGGGTGTGTGTGTATGTATGTGTGTATTTATTTATATATATATATATTTATATATCAATATATACATAATATATATGTGTATACATACATACATGTGTGTGTACATATATATACATACGTGTGTGTGTGTATACATACATAATGTGTATATATACATGTGTGTATGTGTATATATAGATATATATGTGTTTATATATATGTATGTGTATGGGTATATATATGTATTTGTACATGTGTATATATATGTGTATATATATGTATTTGTATATGTGTATATATATATATGTGTGTGTGTGTGTGTGTATTTGTTTTCAACAACTGAAACCAAAAATGATATGGTGCATTACATGGGATGTGTGTCTAAAAGAGGCTGGTAGATGAGAATACATCTCAAATGATGCAACCAATTGCAGGACATATAGTCGAGATTTTCACCATTTTCTTTTTTTTTCTCAAAGGGTACTCGCATCCCTGAATATAAATTGTAATGACTGCCAACAGTAACTTCAGCAATAGCTATTATGTTGTAGTAGCATTTACCTAAAGAAACCAAACACAATTGAATGCAGTTTACATTGCCCTAAGGTTTGCAAATATTTCTAGAACATACTCATAATCTGTTTATCCAATTGGATAAACAAAAGCAGGCTTTTCCCTGAAGTATCACTGGCTCCTTGTTGTTGTTAACTGATGTTATAGACAATAATCAACTTTGTTTTTTTTAGAACGTACTTATAATCTGCTAATGCAATCAAATTTGATGATGATGTTAAATATAATACATCAATAATCTTATATAAAGTATTCAAAAAATTATTGCCGCCTAACTTCCAACTTTTTTTTTAAAAGACGACTGCAGGCGGATAACTTGAGAGGTTTTGGATATCTCTCATTGCTGAGAGTTCAAACCACTTGTAAACCTTTTTGTGTGTCGAGTAAAACTCTGGAACAAACTGCACTTACAACACAAGCAATGCCAAACTATTAATCGATTTAAACTGTTATACAAACATCAGTCTGGTTCAAATATAGAGATGAGGGTCTTTAATTTGACTTGCTGTTGTACTCTTGTCTCATACTCTTAACATGTGCTCAACGTTTCCTTACCATTGTTGCTATGTTGTCTATTACCATTATTGCTACGTTGTCTATTATCATTGTTGCTATGTTGCCCTTTACCGTTATTGGTATGTTGACTATTATTACCATTGTTGGTATTGTTCATTCTTCCTACATTGTTGCTACTAATTGTTACAGTATAATAATTATTGTTACCTGTGGTAATGCCACCATGATACATTTGTATTATAATCCATGAACAAAGTAACAGTGAAGCTCTACGTATTCATCACTGAATGGAGAACAGGGGGTGGGATTAAATAGATATCTTCTACTCACTCCCTTTCAGGCAAAACTGGATCATCACATTTACATACTGTACATTACCTTTTGCATTATATTAATATTATTTTTTTGTGTCATTGCCTGAAATAAAGGAAAAAATTTAATGAAAGTCAGCCTGTGGGCGTGAATCTTGAATCTCTCTTTTGTGCAAACCTCATGCAATAATATCTTGCAGGGTTTGACTGCCCCAGAAGTCACCATACGGATAGGCGCTGTTGATAGTCTGTTTAGTAAATACTAGCCACCCCAAAGCTGAGGTTTGCTGAATAATAATACAGTACTGATCACATCTTACTCTGTGTTTATGTAAATGCATGACAACCAGCAGGTGTTCTCTGCAACTGTACAAGGAACATGCACTGACCTGTTAACAAGGTTTGATTGTTGTTGGAGGGCATGACACCTGAATGACGAGAAACTAGCTAGACGAGCCTTAAAAGCCAATAGTTGCAGTGTAGAGAAGGGATTTGTGACCCTTTGAAGGAAATCGGATCTTTAGGAGCTGTTCCTTTCAAAGAGCTGTTTTTTTGCGGTTTTGTTTTTATCATGGAAACTATTAGGAGCGTGAATCTGTGGGCACCCAACGATTTAATCCGATTCCTAGGGTGACTGTTCAATTCAGAATCGATTTTCCATTCAAACTGATTCTCTCGCAATGTAATATTTGGTATGATGATTATGATGAAGCTTTTTCAAAATGGTTTACATATTTTCAAAGCTCACTCTCGTTGCATGGAGATGGCCTACAAATGTATTTTTCAAATGTATATATATATATATATATATATATATATATATATATTAGGAGTGTAACGGTACACAAAAATTTCAAAGCTCACTCTCGTTGCATGGAGATGGCCTACAAATGTATTTTTTAAATTTATATATATATATATATATATATATGTATGTATGTGTGTGTGTGTGTGTGTGTGTGTGTGTGTGTGTGTGTGTGTGTGTGTGTGTGTGTGTGTAAATATATATGTATATATATGTGTGTGTGTGTATGTGTATATATATATGTGTATGTGTATATATATATCTGTATATGTATGTATATATATATATGTGTATATATATGTGTATATGTATGTATATATATATATGTGTGTATATATATGTGTATATGTATATATATATATATATATGTGTATATGTATGTATATATATATATATGTGTATATGTATGTATATATATATATATATATATATATATTAGGGGTGTAACGGTAGACAACATTTTCAGTTCGGTACGTACCTCGGTTTGGAGGTCACGGTTCAATTCATTTTCGGTACAGTAAGAAAACTACAAAATATAAATTTTTTGGTTATTTATTTACCAAATTTGTAAACACTGGCATAACATACATATACTTACAACACTTTTCTTCGGAACAAAACGTCTCGTTAGCATTAGCATTAGCTATGTTTTGCCAGGCATGTGGATCTCCACTAAGGAAGTAATGGAACGGGCGAGGGCTCCGGAAGCTTATGGTAGCAAAAAAATATTTTACATTTTTTCAATCATCTGCAACAAAAAACTTGAATTTATGGCTCAATTTGATATCTTGCCCTGGCCTATTTGCCCAACACATCTGTGGTTTTGTTTTTCTCTCCCCAGACTATCTACGCCAAAGCTATGGGCTGTATACAGAGTTTGTTCCGCCGTGCGACTACAACAAACTGGTGCTGTCTCTCCTTTCGGGCCTCCCCAACGAAGTGGACTTCGCTGTCAACGTTTGCACTCTGCTCTCCAATGAGAGCAAGCACGCCATGCAGCTGGACAAGGACCCCAAACTGGTCACGTTGCTGCTGGCCCACACTGGTGTCTTCGATGACTGTATGTTGCCTAGGCCATGTCCGACTGTATATGATAAAAACAATAATAATCATCATTTTCCTCTGTTCTTTGATCCAGCGCTCGGCAGCTTCTGTGGGGTGTTTGGTATGGACTGGAAGGAGAAAACATCACGAGACTTTATCAGGGTATAATGGGTTTTTCCTTCTTCTAACGTTTTGTAAAATCACTGTGTTGGAAATACTTTGCAACAACTGATTTTTTTTTTCGCCATTCCTTGCAGTTTTGGAAAGAGGTGGTAGAGGATGCTGAAGTCAGGGAGCTAATCTGGGACAAGAGCAGCACAGTACAAGGTAAGCAGGCTTTGCAGTGCTAAATGTCAGGCATCATTAAAGGGCTATTCCACCCCTGGCCTATCATGTTGTATTACAACCTAACACATCGTGCAGCCATTTTCAGCATGCTTATCGCTGATGTATGCATTATACCCCTTGATCCTTTTTCCGTCCTCCGTGTACCACATTCTAAACACAAACACAACATTCCAAAATAGTACAACCTGGTTTGTGTTTACCCTCCTATAGGTTAGGAAAAGTCTTGTACGAATAAGGCAGGGCTTGAATTTAACCACGGTGGCCGCCTTTGTTATTTGCCGTAATGCCCTAAAAAATTAACCAACATCGGCGGCAAGAACATGCCGTGACCGCTAGGGGTGTAACGGTACACAAAAATGTCGGTTCGGTACGTACCTCGGTTTAGAGGTCACGGTTCGGTTCATTTTCGGTAGAGTAAGAAAACAACAAAATATACATTTTTGGGTTATTTATTTACCAAATTTGTAAACAATGGCTTTATCCTTTTAACATTGGGAACACTAAAATAATTCTACCCACGTTAATCCAGATTCACCTGCCTCAAGTTGTTGCTTTGATTAAATAAAATGACAAAACCTTTTCTTCTACATATAAAAAGTGCAACATTAAACAGTTTCAAGTCAACTCATCATGCTTAATTTATTACAGCATTTGGGAAGCCTGTAGTTGACTTTTATTATACGCACGCACACACACACGCACGCACACACACACACGCAGCAAAATGAGCTAACGTAACGCTAAAAGCTAATTAGCCTTCACCTCAACCCAGAACTGTGAGAGAGCTGAGCTGCAGTTTATGTTTCTAGAAGGTCAACAGGATCATAGTGATGTTTGTAATAGTTGTGACTGGGAAGTGTTTTTTATAATTTGGGGAGTGTACGATGTCAGCTGCTCACCTGCTAAACACATATCTGCTCAATGCTCATCTCGACGCCGGAGCACTGACAACATGCGCTCTGCATACGCACTGCTGATTGGCTGTTACATCGCTCTGCATACGCACTGCTGATTGGCTGTTACATCGCTCTGAATACGCACTGCTGATTGGCTTTGTATGTAACCAATCAGATGGTTGTGTGGGCGAGACAATGCTAGGTGCTCACTGCTCAGAGGCAGCTGCAGAGCAGCTTGTTAAGACTTTAGTTTACAAACTCGTTCGATACACCATCGTACCAAACCGAAACCCCCGTACCGAAACGGTTCAATACAAATACACGTACCGTTACACCCCAAGTGACCGCCCTTTAATTTTTACTTGTTAAGGGACTAGGGATGTAACAGTTACCGGTATAATCATAATTCGCAATACAATTCCAGTCTAATTTTGTAATTACCAAAAAAACATAATTTATTAATGCATTTTAGGCAACTGGAAGTCAGGTGCATGCTCACTAGCGCGTATCAGTGTTCAAATAACATTAATACTAGCTAAAATGTTTTGTCATCTCATAGAACTGAAAGAAGGCTGTGAAGATTGTGTATTCGATGTGAGAGGTGTCACTCCTGTTTTTGTGTTTTTTGGCCAAACTGTTGTACTGAACAGGAGGCGTTGGAGAAGAACAAAACTTTTGAGACTTCATGTACATTAGCCAAACTGCTTTAAGTTTTATTTTGATATCAAAAAGTAAACACCATGTTTTTGTTTTTTATTTACATGTGTTTTTTTCAATTCACAAAGGTATTACTTGATAAACCATTCATGTGACACAGCATTTTGTTAATGTTTTCTTCTGTGTAGTTAATTCCTATACGACATATTTCTGCTCAGATTATTAATGGATCTGCTCTGATACAACATCTACATGTACATATAAATGTACATAAATTGAAAAATAACTCCCTCTATGAAAATGTAAAAGTAGATAAAAGACATGTAATGACAAAAAGCTGACGAGTTGATGTTATTAAAGAATAACATTTTTTATTTTTTTTAAACAACACAAAAATAGGGGGATTTTATTTGAACTAAGCAAAATTATCTGCCAATAGAACAAGACGATTTGGCTTGTCAAGACTTTCTAAAAGAAATAAAATTAGCTAACTTCAATGAACCCAAAAATACCTTTTAAAATAAGTATATTCTCACTAATAACAAGTGCACTTTTCTTGGTAGAAAAAAAAATATGACAACCTTTTTGCTCAATATGTTGAAAAATATTTTTAAATTAAGTAAATGCTAGTGCCATTATCTTGACATAATGACATGCACTCGGCGTTACATTTTTTGAAACCAGAAAACTTATACTAAAAACTAATTTATTGTTCTTAATGGAAAGGCAACAAGGCAAACGCTTGTTACTCTGAGGGTCTGCTAGCCGCTCAGGCAAATAATATTGTGTAAAAATGCATTTTCCCATCGATAACATGCCATCATTGCACCAAGTGCGTGCTCTTTCAGTCAATTAGTGCGCATATATACAGCCCGGCCAAAAAATGTTTAATTGTAATTTTGAAGAATTTATCTGAATGTGCATGAACTATTTCTGTTCAAAATTGTTAGAAATGTCACATGTTAAATGTTTAAATATTAACTGTAAGTTTACTGTACTGTGCCAACTGTACTACTTAATGAGTGCGTGTTTTCTCTTGTTTCATTGAAAATAAAACGGCAAAGTCCATTTGGCTGTCATCTGTTTTAATTATGAGACAAAATTGTGTCAGTCTTATTTTTTTGAGGCTTAAAATAACAAATAATTTCTTTAAAAAAAGTAGTTTTATACTTGAGTGTTGATGACACAGCTTTGCAACAGTTGATATTCTAATTTTAAGCATGTTTTACTCAATATAGGTCATTAAAATCTCAGCAACAAGCTGTAATATCTTACTGAGATAATTTAGGACCAAAACACTTAAAGTAAAACACTAACATAAAATCTGCTTAGTGAGAGGAATTATCTAATCAGACAGAAAATAAGCAAATATCACCCTTATTTGAGATATTTAATCTTACTTAGATTTCAGTTTTTGCAGTGTAGATATATGGATAACGTTTATATCATTACAAATGACATAATGGTATTACGTTCACACCCCAACACTGCTTTACCAACAATCAGTGATCATGATTGCAATATTGATAACAATAATCGTAATTATTACTTTGGCCATAATTGGCAGCCCTAGATCTCATACGTGAACACTATTTTTATCTATATGGACGGTGTCTATATGCAGTTACATCTTATGGCCATCAGGTGCTATTTAAAAAAAATATAAATATATATATATTGCCTTGGTGCCCTAAAATATGAGCCCTCCTTTAAGGCAACACTTGCCTTGACCTTATAAAGTTAAAATTCGAGCCCTGATTAAGTACCACGGTTTTTTAATTTCTCTGAAGGAATAAGTAATTAAATATATAATTAAATATATAATAAATAATACTATCCATCTATCTATCTATCTATCTATTATTAATTAATTGAATAAGGTACTACACTGCCTTTGAAAACTACTAGTACTTTTTCTTTTTTCATGGACTTGATGTCGCGCCCTAATGAAATTGGTAGTAATTTGAGCCGAAGCGCATTCAACACACACAGAGAGCACTTACACCTGGACAAAGAAGAGAGAGAATGAACGAATTTTGGCTTAAAAACGAACGATAAAGGTGAAGCTTTGAACGGTGCTTTAAAACAGCTCGCTGGCGTCTAACGTCCCTCCACAGTGTTTTAGCTACATTTAAATGACTAATCCTCACCTCCATGGCGACAAGTAAAGTAAGTTTCTTACAAGTGTCAACCCTGCAGGACGAGGAATAGCTAAACATGCTTCACTACACAACGTAGGAGGATCCAATAGCTCAGTGGTTCTCAACCTTTTTTCAGTGACGTACCCCCTGTGAAAATTTTTTTAATTCAAGTACCCCTAATAAGAGCAGAGCATTTTTGGTTGAAAAAAAGAGATAAAGAAGTAAAATACAGCACTATGTCATCAGTTTCTGGTTTATTAAATTGTATAACAGTGCAAAATATTGCTCATTTATAGTGGTCTGTCTTGAACTATTTAGAACAAAAGATATAAAGATAACTGAAAACATTTTGAAAAAAAACAAGTAATTCAATTAAAAATAAAGATTTCTACACATAAAAGTAATCATCAACTTAAAGTGCCTTCTTTTGTGATTGTAATAGAGATCCATCTGGATTCAAGTACTTAATTCTAAACATTTCTTCACAAAAAAAAAAGAAATCTTTAACATCAATATTTATGGAACATGTCCACAAAAAGTTTAGTTGTCAACACTGAATATTGCATTGTTGCATTTCTTTTCACAGTTTATGAACTTTCATTCTTATTTTGTTGAAGTATTATTCAATAAATATATTTATAAAGGATTTTTGATATGTTGCTATTAAGAATAATTAAAAATAATCTCACGTACCCCTTGGCATACCTTCAAGTACCCCCAGGGGTACGCGTACCCCCATTTGAGAACCACTGGAATAGCTCACCGCTAACAGCAACCTCCTCAATGTAAACAAATGAGTGGATCCATACATATATAGAAGTATCTATTAGGTGTGTAACGGTACGTGTATTTGTATTGAACCGTTTCAGTACGGGGGTTTCGGTTCGGTTCGGAGGTGTACCAAATGAGTTTCCACACGGACATATTAGGTAGCGCACCACACGTTGTGTAAACAATGCAGAGCGTGGCAAAACACATGGCATGCTAGCAGCGACTGGGCTAGGACAACATGCAAAAGCCAGAGCTGGAAGACCCTCCTGCTCGTTAACATCTCGCCTTTGGGAACACTTCCGCTTCACGGTGCGATACAACAATGGAGGACGGACGTTTGCCGACATCGTTCAGCAACTGTAGGGTTTGCTTCTGCCAACACGTCAAACATGCAAACCCGTTGAAGCGGCACCACCCCCAAGTCAAACTCGCTTTAAGGAAGAGAAAGAGGAGCGTGGTGCAAACACCGCATTCAAACAGCCTCTCCTCGGCCAGCCAGGCAGGGCTAAAGCAATAACAAATGTTTTTATAGCAGCACATTTAATACCATCCATCCATCCATTTTCTACTGTATTGCATTAAAACTAGATGTTCACCCACTTCAATGGTGGAAGAACAATAAGCCCATATATCCTCTTACTGCCAAGTTAGCCAGGCTGAGTTGACTTGAAACTGTTTAATGTTGCACATTGTATATGTTGAAGAAAAGTTTTGCCATTTTATTTCATCTGAGCAACAACTGGAGGCAGTTTAATGTTGATTAACGTGAACCCCGACTTAAACAAGTTGAAAAACTTATTGGGGTGGTAGCATTCAGTGGTCAATTGTACGGAATATGTACTGTACTGTGCAATCTACTAATAAAAGTCTCAATCAATCAAAAAAGCACTTTATATGTAGAAAGGTTTTGTTAAGAAACCATCCTGAGCCTTATCCTATTTAGTTTTAATTTTATATATGTTGACCACATTAACCCTGGCAATGGACCTTGTGTGTATATGTATGTTATGCCATTGTTTACAAATTTGGTAAATAAATAACCCAAAAATGTATATTGTTGTTTTTTTACTGTACTGAAAATTAACCGAACCGTGACTTCTAAACCGAGGTACGTCCCGAACTGAAATTTTTGTGTACCGTTACACCCCTACTGTATCTATAAGCATCAACTGTAACTATACCAAGTACAAGAGCCATACATAGTCAATACTATAATAATTACATCGATATTTTTTAGTATCACAAAATCTTTTTTAAAATTGTTTATAAAGTCAGGAAAACTGAATGTAGCTCCTGTCGATACACGGCAACACAGGAACGTTTTTTTTTGTAAAACGGGTGTTTATTGACTCCTTGCTGTTTACACAATCCACACCAACACGCCATGAGAACTTACAAAATACAGTACAATACAGTAGATCAGACTTTGTTTTCACATCAGTAAACACTCAGACAGAAATGAAATTACAAAAAATTAATACCTCGTTGGCTGCTTGTAACGAAAAGAGCTTCTAATAATCACTTGCTTGAAGTTTTACACAAATCATAGAATGCACTTAAAGCTTTCGAGGAGCTGAAGACAACGTGCTCAAGCACCCTCCCCTCTTGCATGTTCTGCCTTGTTTAATGTCCGTGGGATCGCAACAATCTTCCGCTCTGCAACACAATTAACACAATACATTTACATTTTGCTCAGGAGATTTTACAATCACACATTGTCTAATTTATATTTTATAACTCTGCATCATTAACTTCCATCCATCCATCTAGTTTTTACCGCTTTTCCCTTTTGGGGTCACAGGGGGTGCTGTAGCCTATCTCAGCTGCATTCGGGCAGAAGGCGGGGTACAACCTATTTATTCATAGTTATTTATTTATGACACATATTAAAAGCGTTCCCAATCCCCTGGAAAGAGCTGGATGAAGTGGCTGGGGAGAGGAAAGTTTGGGCTTCCCTGCTTAGGCTGCTGCCCCCGCGACCCGACCTCGGATAAGCGGAAGAGGATGGATGGATGGACATATTTAAAGAATGCAAACACTCAGCAACAGCTACACTTAAACTATGACCAATGTATGTTCATGTAACTACTTGGTATCGAACTGATACCCAAATTTGTAGTATCATCCAAAACTTTTGTAAAATATCAAAAGAAGAGAACAATAAGAGATTACATTTTAACAGAAGTGTAGATAGAACATGTTAAAACAGAAAGTAAGCAGATATTAACAGTAAATAAACAAGTAGATTAATATTGTTGACAAAATAATAGGTAAATACCGTATTTTTCGGAGTATAAGCCGCACCTGCCGAAAATGCATAATGAAGGAAAAAAACATATATAAGTGCTGGAGTAAAAGTTGCATTTTTTGGGGGAAATTTATTTGATAAAACCCAACACCAAGAATAGACATTTGAAAGGCAATTTAAAATAAATAAAGAATATCGAACAACAGGCTGAAAGAGTGTACCTTATATGATGTATAAATAACCAACTGAGAAGGTATGTTAACGTAACATATTATGGTAATAGTCACTCAAATAACTAAGTTATAGAACATGCTATACGTTTACCAAACAATCTGTCACTCCTAATCGCTAAATCCCATGAAATCTTATGTCGAGTCTCTTACGTAAATGAGCTAAATAATGTTAGTTGATATTTTACGGTAATGTGTAAATAATGTCACACAAGTCGCTCCTGAGTATAACTTTGACTTATAGTCCGAGAAATACCGTAAATGACACAATATGTTACTGCAGACTAATTATGAGTCTTTGTTTACTTACTACTAAAAGACAAGTTGTCCAGTATGTTCAACATCTTATTTCATGACTAAAAGAAACACATGTTTAATATATCATTAGACTTTTTATTAAAATAAAGCCAATAATGACACTTTTGTGGTCCACTTTATTTTGAAAAGAATCAAAATGCATTTTGGAAATGGGCCAACTCTAGTTAGGAAAGATAATAAAAATCTGAACTTTCTGGTGCCACCCTTGCTGCAGGGGTACAATCGCTGTCCTGATACGGTGAATCTCGACATGACACCCGTATTTTAACATGGTTATATTCTTACGACGTTAAAAAAAAAACAAAAAAACTCACGGTCTTACCATGTTTTCTGCACCGTGTCATAGATGGTACGTCTGTAGCAGAACGTTGGCGGAGCCTCTTCCACCCGCCGCGGAACCAGGGCATCAGCGACATGGAGGCCCAGCGGGTGCTGCAGGTCGCTGTCATCCTGCGAAACCTCTCCTTCGAGGACGCTAACGTCAAGCTGCTGGCGGCCAACCGAACGTGCCTGCGCTTCCTTCTGCTCTGTGCTCACTGTAACCTCATCGCACTACGACAGCTCGGCCTCGACACGCTGGGCAACGTGGCCGCCGAGGTGAGTCTCTTTTGTTATTTGCTCATTTTGTGATCGCAACTGCTTGGATGTTGCCGACGTCACGTCCCGCCCGTCAAATGGTCAAGCTCGCTCTGTTCTCAAGGTGTACAAGGCGCCGTCCAGCCTTTTTCCGTAGAAGAAAATGTCCGATGCTTATGTTGTTTTCGAATGTACGAACCGTTCAAATCGCAAAAAGGATAAACGTTTCTTCAGAGTTCCCGAAGAGGTCATCAAAAAGGGCAAAAGAGTGCAAGATTCACACACCGTACGAGGTCAAAAGGTTCCATTGATCAGTGTTTTTTCAACCTTTTTTGAGCCAAGGCACATTTTTTGCGTTGTAAATATCCAGAGGCACACCACCAGCAGAAATCATTAAAAAACTAAACTCAGTTGACAGTAAAAAGTCGTCGTTGCAATTTTTGGATATGACTTTAAACCATAACCAACTATATGTCAATATAGCTCTTGTCTCATCATGCCATTTTTTGCTGTCTTCCCGTGTGTAGTGTTTTGGTTCTTCCCTTGCGCTCCTATTTTGGTGATTTTTTTTCTCTTTTTTTGGTATTTTCCTGTAGCAGTTTCATGTCTTCCTTGAAGCGATATTTCCCGCATTCGAGAATATTTCGGTTGTTTTTAACCTTCTTTGTGGGGACATTGTTGACTGTTATGTCATGTTCGAATGTACATTGTGGACACCGTCTCTGCTCCACAGTAAGTATTTGCTGTCGTCCAGCATTCTTTTTTTGTTTACTTTGTAGCCAGTTCAGTTTTAGTTTCGTTCTGCATAGCCTTCCCTAAGCTTCAATGCCTTTTCTTAGGGGCACTCACTTTTTGTTTAATTTGGGTTTAAGCATTAGACTCCTTTTTACCCGCACTCCCTCCCGCTGTTTCCGACATCTACAAAGCAATTAGCTACCGGCTGCCACCTACTAATATGGAAGAGTATTACACAGTTTCTCTGCCCGTCGTCTTTGTTGTAGTGGTGTATCGTGCAAGAATGTGAGTGGAAAAAGTGTCAAAAGATGGCACTAACTGTTTTAATGACATTCAGACTTTACTTCAATCGATAACAGAGCAGCATCTCCTCATCTGTGGCTCACTAGTGCAAACGCCAGAAATGTGTCCCGTGAAAAACTGTCCGACCGAATCTGAATTTTGTAAACCCACTACACCGGTATGTTTTAGCACTTCCATAGCGAGGTGTAAGTTACAACTTTACGGTACTTTATATTAGAAATGGCAACAGCGGAGGATGAATGTCCCATAAAAAGAAGATAGAGAAAAAGACACAGTTTATCGACTACGGTGTCGGCACAGACTACAGTGGCGGACTGGCGCAAATTTTCAGGCCTTATGCAGATCTCAAATAGAGATCAGCAGGTACCATAAGGCAAGAAAAGTGAAACAAAACGCCGGGTAATGTCTGCTGATGGGTGCCATTTTGCGGTCCTTATATACACACCATAGTAATACTTGTATCTCTGACTACGGTATCTGTAATGGGCCAACAATCCATCAAGCGGTGCGGCTTCAACGTCATACTAAAACATTTTGACAGATTTTCATGTACCGTTAGTAATGTTTTTTTCAATGGAACATTTAAAGTGTTGGTGTTTACTGGCGTCATATTGCAGCCAACATGTATCTCTTATGTGTGACGGCCATCTACTGGTCACACTTACTATTAAACCATGTACGAAATAAAATTGCTTCAAGGTTGGTTAGCACAACCAGAATTATTCCATGCATTGGGTTATAAGGCGCACTGTCGATTTTTGATAAAATGAAAGGATTTTATAGTCCGAAAAATATGGTACTTTTAATGTTTGTTATTTCCCGTTGAAGTATTATATTATTTGTATTTCTTAAACACGTTTTTTACAAGCGTTTTGAAAAAGCGCCAACTCGGCGTGTCTAAGTAACAGAATATGTGAGCAAAAGCTAAAAGTTCCTAATTTTTATCAAAGGCAGTAATCATAAATGAAGCTTTCCGCACATACACAATCACTACGTTTACATGCACTGAATTAGTCTGATTTCTCAAGTAGTTTTTTTTTTTTATGTATTCCAAGTGTCCATGCACTTTCTCTAATGCTACTATTGGTCGTACACCGCACATTTATCATTCAATAAACCCGCTTCAGCAAATAAAACATATCTTCCGTGGTACTGTCAAAATTACAATAATTGTATAAAACAAATGGAGCATGAAAAAATTAAGAAATAAAATATTTGAATCCACAATTTGTAGCACCCATTCGACGCCGTATAAGCCAGTGGTGCCGCTCGTAGTCGGTAGTTGGTCGTAGTCGGTTGATTCGTGTGAAAGTGGCGGGAAAATTTCTATGGGCCATATGGCCTGTTTTTGCAACTTGTGATTGGATACTCACTTGGGACTCCCAAGTGAGCATCCAATCACATGACGCGTAAATGTCACGTTCAACGTGAGGCCAGCTTGAAGGCCTGACTGACAACAACTCGTGATCTGATTGGCTATGGCAATTATCTATCAACTGTATGGGCCCGTTTACTTACAGACGCCCACATTGTTGATTCTGAAGGCCCTGGGCAGAATTTGTGCAGCATGGCAACATAAGCTAGCTGAATTCTGATTGGATAAAAACTGTAACCTAAAAACACAGTAATGGAAGGAGCATAATATGACATGAAGAGAATATGAATATTTTTTTTAGGGAAAGTAAATTAAAAAATTTTTTTTCATTAATTATGATCATTATTTCTGGTTATGTTATGCCAACAAAGAAGGTCTTGCTGGCCCTGACGGCACATCACAGCGTGTTGGAGTACAAGCAATACTATGTTTTACTACACTGCAAAAATTGAAATCTAAGTAAGATTAAATATCCCAAATAAGGGTTATATTTGCTTATTTTCTGTCTGATAAGATAATTCTTCTCACTAAGCAGATTTCATGTTAGTGTTTTACTTGTTTTAAGTGTTTTGGTCCTAAATTGTCTTAGTAAGATCTTACAGCTTTTTGCTGAGATTTTAATGACCTATAATGAGTCAAACATGCTTGAAACTAGACTATCAATCATCAACACTCACAAGTATAAAACTGCTTTTTCAAAGTAATAATTTCTTACTTCAAGCATGAAATAAAAATATCATGACTTGGACACAATTGTGTCTCATAATGAAAACAGATGACAGCCAAATGGACTTTGCTGTGTTATTTTCAATAAAACAATAGAAAAGATGTACTCTTATTGTAGTACACTTGGCACAGTACAGTAAACTGACAGTTGATATTTAAACATTTGACATTTCAAACAACTTTGAACAGAAATAGTTCATGTATATTCAGATAAATTCTTCAAAATTACATTAAAAACAAATTGGCCGGGGGCCGGGCTTTATGTGTGTGTGTGTGTGTGTGTGTGTATATATATATATATATATATATATATATATTCATTCCTTGCGCACTAATTGACTGAAAGAGCATGCACTTGGCGCAATGATGTCATGTTATGGGAAAATGCATTTTTAGACAATATGATTTGCCTGAGCGGCTAGGACAGGGGTAGGGAACCTATGGCTCTAGAGCCAGATGTGGCTCTTTTGATGACTGCATTTGGCTCTCAGATAAATCTTAGCTGACATTGCTTAACACGATAAGTAATGAATAATTCCGCTGGTAATCACAGTGTTAAAAATAAGGTTCAAATTTTAAAACATTCTCATGCATTTTAATCCAACCGTCCGTTTTCTATCGCACCTCTCCAAGATGTCGCATTAATGGTAAGAAGAATTATATTTATTATTGGTTAACTATAGAATAACAATGTTATTAAAAAGAATAAGAGACTTATTACCGGTATACTCTAAAAATGTTGGTCTTACTTAAAAATGCACGCATTGAGTTGTACCGTATTTCCTTGAATTGCCGCCGGGGCGCTAATCAATTTATAACCTCTTCTCACTCCGGCGTTTACCAAAAGCATGCGGTAAATTTAGGCCTGCACTTATACATTTGAGTGTGATGTAAGAATACCATCATGAAAAGCACATTTAATAAAACAAAAACGTTATTATGGTCTTACCTTTACTTATAAATGAAGTCCACGCGCAGCTCCTTCTGATCAAAAGCATCGATAACTTGTTTATAGAAGTCTTCCTTATCTTTCTTCAGTTTTGAAAGTCTTTCTGTCTCGATGGAGATCTTCCTTTATTACCTCCTGCTTCGATTGAAAATCCAGTTTAGAAAACTGTTTTATTTTAGATATGTAATCCTCCATGTTAAAAGTGCAAGTGAGAGGGAAAAATAAACAATCGCTGCTCACTCTTGCTGCTTGTTGTCACTTCTTCTGCAGCCGAGTAGTCGCAAGAAAGATAACTAGCGTCCTCTACCACCAGGATGCGGGAGTCATTTAATGACTTATATTTGACACACGCAGCTACGGTATATTAATAAAACATAGCTGCTTACTGTTCTTAACATATTCAATAGCTTGGACCTTAAATCCTACTGAATAGCTCTTAATCTTCTTCCCTTTATGCGATTTCAAATTATTGAAATCAGCCTCCTCCATTTTGAAAATGATGACAGATGAAGTGTCACTCGTGACTTGACGAGTTTGACCCGGCGGAAATTCTAGGCATATGCTAATTATTTGGCGAGACGAGTTAGACCCGGCGGAAATTCTAGACATGCGCTAATAAAAATAATATTTTGCGAAACGAGTTTGACCCGGCAGTAATTCTAGGCAGGCGCATACTACATACCCGACGGCAATTCAGGGAAATACGGTATTCAGTGTTAAAAAGATATTATATGGCTCTCATGGAAATACATTTTGAAATATTTGGCTTTCATGGCTCTCTCAGCCAAAAAGGTTCCCGACCACTGGGCTAGGAGAACCTGAGAGTAACAAGCTTGCCTTTCCATTAAGAAAAATAAACTAGTTTTTAGTGTACGTTTACTGGTTTCAAGAAATGTAATGCCGAGCGCATATCATTATGTCAAGATAATGGCACTAGCATTTACTTAATTTAAGAATATTTTTCAACGCACTGAGAAAAAAGGTCTCTTTTTTTTTTTTCTATCAAGAAAATGGGGTTCATTGAGGTTAGCTAATTTTACTTGTTTTGGAAAGTCTTGAATAGCCAAATTTTCTTGTTCTATTGGCAAATAATTTTGCTTAGTTCAAGTAAAATACACCTATTTTTTTCCTTGTTTTGGAACACTGACTTTTTGCAGTGTATGAGAATTAGCAGCATTAACGTCTGATGCTTAACTAAACAGTTGCTATGTTTGGGTATTATATGCAGTACCGTCCCCGAAAACCTGACCAATTTATGAATAAGTAATGCTCTGTGGAGGAAACAAAAACATAAAATCTGTTTCATCTGCATGCTTTAAGAACAAATGATGAAAGTAGTTGGCAGGGCCTTCAGTATAAACTTTATGTATGTTAATATATTGCTCTGCGGGGACGTGACTCCTTATTAAAATACTATTTCTTGAAAATATATGCAAATGGCTTCTGATGCGATCAGTTAAGACTGTCGACAGTAACTAGATGGGCAATTTTTGCATCCATAGTACACATTAAAGCATGCTTCTTTGTTGCAAACAGCATATAGCAGCGATGAATGCAAATGAAGTTGCTTTGTTTATGAGTCATATTTGTCGTTTTCACACTAGCACTCTTAGTTATGTTTTGGTTCCGTGCTGTTCTTCAGGTGAATGTACCCCTCCTCCGCTGACGTCCTTTAACATGATGATTGAGTCTTTTTTAATTTTATTTATTTACAGCTTCAGCTTGATCCTGTTGACTTTCGGATGACTCATCTGATTTTTCACACCATCACCAAATGCTTAATGTCTAGAGACCGGTTCCTCAAAATGAGAGGTGAGGCTTCCAACAGCGACATCCTCTGAACTCACTCACATAAATAAATGCCTTGTGGCCCAGGCAACTAAGCAATTTTCTCCTTTCATCATTTTAGCCATGGAGATCCTGGGCAACCTCAGCAAAGCCGAGGACAACGGCGTGCTCATCTGCGAGTATGTGGACCAGGACTCGTACAGGGAGGTCATGATGCTCCTCACCCTGCCTGACCTCATGCTCCTGATGGCCTCTTTGGAGGTGTTGTACCTGTTGGCTCAGCTCGGAGAGGTTCCCTGCAGCAAGATGGCCTCGGTCGACCATAGCATAGGTAGGAATCCTCAAGCATCCCTGGTCCAAATCCAAAATCAAACTTTGGACAACACTGGAAAGTTTGTTAAAAGGGGAAAGGCACTTGTTGGAATGTATCCTTATGTGAGACAAGAACACATATGTTTTGCTTTTTTATGCATTCCAAATCGTAAATTAACACTGACAAGAGTCAGCTAACAATATATCCGATTAAAGATGTTCTATTCCACCTGTAAAGCGCTTTAAATAAACATCAAACAATCTCCATCATCCCTTTTTACATACCCGCTGGAAGTATATATATATATATATATATATATATATATATATATATATATATACACACATACATACACATATATATATATATATATATATATATATACGTATATATATATATATATATATATATATGTGTGTATATATATATGTATATACGTATATATATATGTGTATATATATATATATATACACACATATATATAAAGTGCTAACACTTGAATAGCGCTTTTCTACCTTCAAGGTACTCAAAGCGCTTTGACACTACTTCCACATTCACCCATTCACACACACATTAAAAATTAATACTATTTTATTAAGATTGGGTGCCAGTTCTACGATTAACTACATTCCTTAATAAAACAAGCGGCCGTGATAAATTTTTATATTATCAAAAAGAATAGTCAGAACACATAAATTGAGTATTATTGGTATTTTTTGGATGTTTTTAGAAGGTTTTAATACACCCTAAATAAGTGCAGCTCCCCTTTAATGAGCCAGTTTTCTGATTTCCGCTTTATCGAACAGAAGGTTTAAAATCTTAGACTCTTGGTGGTTTGTATGCTTGCCAAGTTTTGTCCCACTCAAGCCCAAATCCTTCCCTGTCGACCCTGCAACTATTTAGAATGTAGTTCTCGATAAGCTGTTTGATCTGCTAAACAGATGTGATGTTTCTAATAGCCTGCTCTTGTACTGACTCGTGTGTGTTGTTTCTTCAGACCTGTTAGTGAGGTTAGTATCCGTGGACCTTCACACATTCGGACCGGATGCGCTCACAGCGGTGCGGTTGATCGAGCACCAGGCCAACGCCGAGCAGGCAACAGAGGTTCGACCGCAGCTGGTGGAGCAGGTACCTGCGGCCGTGCAAGGAGCAACATCTACTGGTGAGTGCGGGAAATGTGTTGCGCAATGACTAAGAAGCCACCACTTTAATGTTTTAAGTCCTGTGGGATTTGTAATAATCTGATTTTAAAGTCATGCAGACCAAATTCCCTGCAGTTTACCAGTGACGACCCGGACTGTCACTATTTATAATGGGTGTCAAACCAATCCAATATAAAGCCTTGGACTCCGCCAAGGCTGCCCTTTGTCACCCATTCTGTTCAAAACTTTTATGGACAGAATTTCTAGGTGCAGTCAGTGTGTTAAGGGGGTTCCAGTTAGGTGGCTGCAGGATTAGGTGTCTGCTTTTTGCGGATAATGTGGTCCTGATGGCTTCAACTGGCCAGGATCTTCAGTTCTCACTGCATCGGTTCACAGCCGAGTGTGAAGCGACTGGGATGAGAATCAGCACTTCCAAATCCGAGTCCATGGTTCTCGCCTGGGAAAGGGTGGAGTGCCATTTCCAGGTTGGGGAGGAGACCCTGCCCCAAGTGGAGGAAATCAAGTACTTCGGAGTCTTGTTCACGAGTGAGGGAAGAGTGGATGGGGAGATCAACAGGTGTATCGGTGCGGCATCTTCAGTAATGCGGATGTTGTATCGATCCATTGTGGTGAAGAAGGAGCTGAGTCGGAAGGCAAAGCTCTCAATTTACCGGTCATCTACTTTCCCATCCTCACCTATGGTCATGAGCTTTGGGTTATGACCGAAAGGACAAGATCACGGGTACAAGCGGCCCAAATGAGTTTCCTCCGCCGGGTGGCGGGTCTCTCCCTTAGAGATAGGGTGAGAATCACCCCTATTCTCACCCTATCTCTAAGGGAGATAGGGTGAGAATCACCCCTATTCTCACCCTATCTCTAAGGGAGAGACCCACTACCCGGCGGAGGAAACTCATTTGGGCCGCTTGTACCCGTGATCTTGTCCTTTCGGTCATAACCCAAAGCTCATGACCATAGGTAAGGATGGGAACGTAGATCATAACCCAAAGCTCTGTCATCCGGGAGGAGCTCAAAGTAAAGCCGCTGCTCCTCCATATGCAGAAAAGCCAGATGAGGTGGTTCGGGCATCTCGTCAGGATGCCACCCGAATGCCTCCCTAGGGAGGTGTTTAGGGCACGTCCGACCAACAGGAGGCCACGGGGAAGACCCAGGACACGTTGGGAAAACTATGTCTCCCAGCTGGCCTGGGAATGCCTCGTGATCCCCCAGGAGGAGCTGGACGATGTGGCTGGGGAAAGGGAAGTCTGGGCTTCCCTGCTTAGGCTGCTGCCCCCGCAATCTGACCTCAGATAAGCGGAAGAAAATGGATGGATGGTGTCAAAACCGTTTTCATTCGGGGCCACATGGTAGTCATAGCTGCCCTCAGAAGGCCTCTTGTAACAGTGAATAATATATACATTTTAAATTGCTTCATTACATAATTATATATTTTTACTTACACTGTAAGAAAAACATTTAGATTTAAGAGTAAAGTTTACCTGCTGAAATGTTACCATAAAATGTGATGTGTTTTTTACAATGTATACCAGACCAGGGCAAAATAAGGCCCGGGGGCCACATTAAGGGCCCGTTAAGTATTTCAAACTGGCCCGCTGGACATTCCCAAATAATTTTTTTAGATCTTAAAGATGGAAAGTGTAGCTGCCATTATGATGTGCAGTCATGTTTTCAAATGACTGTAAGTCTTGAACTATACAAAGTATTTTAAAGGTTGGAATCTGCGCTTTTTCGCGACATACTAGTTGCTATGGTAATTAATTAGTTACTATTGTAATATATGTTACAGCAGCTCAGACAAGGCACCAAGCGGTGGGCGTCGGGAGCGTTTTCACAGAGTGTCAGCCCGAAATGTGGGTGTAAGGGACAGACGTGGAAGGAGATTTTCACAACAAAGATTTAAAGCTTAGTTATATATCAGATTGTGTTCATATTTCGCTGTTTGTCGCATTTTTTTCGCGTTTTGTTTTATTGTAAAATATGTCGATCGAGAGGGGGTGTGACGTTTATGTTGTCAATATTCAGTGTTTTATCGTTCATAGAAAATTTTAAAATTCCATTCCGTTTTTTAAGGCGGTCTGTCAAAACGTTTTTTTAGCATTCAATCAGACATTATTGTGAAGTTTTGTAATAGTATTCCTAAAAATAGATATATCGGCCCTCAGACACATTTCTTTCTCTAAATCTGGCCCCCCAGTCAAAATAATTGCCCATGCCTGATGTATACTGTAAATGTAAATGGAAAAACAGTACCACTGTTCTACAGTAAAGTGTATGTTTGTTGTTTTTACAGTATATTACTGTAAATGGCAAAACAATATTACACAGATTTTACGGTAAAATTCTGGCAACTGAAAAATAATTTTTATATTGTAGAATTTTATGAATAAGTTGCTTCAAAATTATGAGTCAAACAGATGTTAAAGTACTTATATTAATGTTTGTAATGTGTGATGTTATAATACTTGTTGTAATAGTAGATTAAGTTAAAAAATATATGACATTGCATACAGTACATGTATTTTTTTAAATGTTAAAATAGAAAGTTGACTACACTTAGAAACAAATAGAAGCATGGTAATTCCAGGCCACATATAATGAGGTGGCAGGCCTCAAGTTTGACACGTGATTTATAATTATATCTCTGTTAGCAATGAAGATTCTAATGTCATTATGCATGAGCGTGGAAATGATTACATGACTTGAGGTTCAGTGCTGCAGCACTCATGTAAAGGCATTAGTTTGTGTACAACTCAGTCGTCACCAAATGTATTGCTTCCTGCTCCTCAGCAACGAAGGCGACCGTTCAGTCCACACAACCGCCGCCTGGCATCGTCGAACTCGACGGAGAGAAATTTACACTGCAATGGTAAGAGAGACTGGTCATTGTTCAATTGTTGTATTTGTACAGAAGTTTGCTGGCTTCGCCTCTCAAATGGAATAACATTCCACAGGCTCAACGCACACTTTGAGACGAACACAGAGGGCTCGGTGTCCCGGTCAGACATGTACTCGGAGTACCTGACCACGTGCAGCAAAATGGGACGAAGTAACATCTTGAACTCAACCGGCTTCCTCAAATGTCTACGGTCAGTAAATGTTGAATTCATGAGGGTCAGGCTAGTCCTAATTGTCTATTTGCATGCACAATGACTCTGTGGGTGGGTGTATTATTCATTTATATATTGATTAATATAGCCTATACATATGTGTACATATTATAATAATATAAAGGATGGATAGTTGTCAATATAATTGAATAATAGGAGTATGTGAAAGTTGAACTCATACCAAAGACTATAAAAATGGCACCCATTACCTCCCTGCTTGGCACTCAGCATCAGGGGTTTGAATTGAGGGTTATATCACGAAAATGATTCCCTAGCGTGGCCACCGCTGCTGTTCACTGCTCCCCTCACCTCCCAGGGGGTGAACTAGGGGATGGGTCAAACGCAGAGGATAATTTCACCACACTTAGTGTGTGTGTGACTATCGCTGGGACTTTAACTTTATCTTTGGGACAACGTCTTTAAAGTTTTGTAATCAATCAGAAATATCAAGCAACTAAAAAATGGATAAATTTGAAGAGTTTTTTTTTTTGTTTGTTTTTTTGCAATTTCCCATAATGCCTGGCAATGGATTCAAATAGGTATCATTTTGAAATGTTTGTTGGTTGGCTGTTTTTTTATGATATCAACAAAGTTCAGTGGGCAGGTTGTGTTGTGTGACATGTTTGTTGACTTTTGGTGCCAGTTGAATTTTTATTTTTAATTTTTTTTGCGCCATGACGAAGTAAGGTTTTTTGGATTGGGTTACAGAGGTTGATGCTGTGCATGTGGTTTCTGGAAAGTACACTTCATGGTCACTGGCCTGAGTCACTTACGTTGTCCACAAAATGGCGTCAAATAAGCACCTATCAAACTACCAAATATTAAAATGTGTCGGTCTCCAATCAGCTAAACAGACTCAATAACTCCACGGTGACATTTTGGTGAATTTACTGAGAAATTTGTGAAAGTGAAACAATACAAAAAGAATGCCATTGTATGTTAATAATACTACCACAGACACTTGTAAAGGTGTTTGCACATTAGCTAATGCCAACGACACTAGCTTGACTACATTAGGATAGCACGTACAAATATGCATGAAAGCACTCCTACAGACATCACACATGGTTTACCGTTTACCGTTTAGCAAGTAAGAATTGTTTAATTATATTTTTAAACTTACAAACGTTTGCTTGGAGTCATGAATTAAGAATCCATATGAGTAGAAACAGGATGGACGACCAGAAGACCAAACAAAGCTCAGTCTAAACAGAAGGGCAGTCCAGCACCTGCAATAAGTTAACTTGTCCAAAAGATGGTGCCATAGCACAGACAATAACACACCTATTCAGTGTTTGTGCTTGTCTTTTTGTTCTTACTATTTGCATTATGGTAGTCAGCGAAGAAACATCCATAGCCGCACTGTTTTATAAGCCTTAGAGTTCAAAGTGTAGGTAAAAAAATAGCGTCATATAGTCCTGAATTTACGGTAGTTTTAAACGAGCTAGTAATGACTGCTAAAACTTAGAATACACAGTTTAAAGAACGCCCCAACCGTCTTCAACCAATCAGCGGTCGACCGCACAGCTGCACCCCGCTAAGTTTCCAGGAACCTTTCCAAAGTCCCACCTTGCTACCAGGAACTGAATATCATTCCTGAGGAACTAAATCTACCCAGGTAGTTTTTAATTCACCTGGGTAAGTGGGGAAAGTTCCTGTTGAAGTTCTTGTGGTGAAAAAAAAAAATTGACAAGGTTACTTGCAAGCCTTTTTGAGGTAAAATGAATTATTCAGTCTCTAATCAAACCTTACATCGGACAGCCAGTGCATATTTAAACTGAAGAAGATGATGTCCTCCAAGGAATATGAAATAGTAACATAACCTTGCCGTTACAGGACTGTGTTTCCCAATCATACAATGCGGCGGCAGGAGGAGAACAAATCCGGTGGGCCACTTCACATCCTCCTGGTGGGGATTAGGCGAAGGTCGATACCTCTGCCCGTTCAACTCTTCTACCAGCAGCAGACGCCAGGTGCAGCATCCCCTCCTGTAGTTCGACATGAAGCCCCCGGAGGCCCCCAGGCTCCATCTCCAGGTAGAACAGAGAATTTGAATCATGTAAAAATGGTATGGGCATCTAAAATGATGCTTATATCTGCTGCAATCGGGACATGTGATAACTTTTGAAAATGAACCCGCTGTGTCTGTGTGATTAGGGGCACCTCCTGGGAATACACCACAGATGGCACGGACACCGGGTCCTACCCTCAACCCGGCGCAAACACCAACCAATACGCAGGCCGTAGTGCAGCAGGTCCGGCCCTGTCCAGTGGTTCAGATCCCAACACCAGCCCAGACCTCCCAGAACCACAGCCCCCAGAATCCTGTTGCCCAGGCCGCCGCTCAGCAACACTCCCCCATGCTCCCCACCGGGACCCCAGTCACGCTATTTCAACAGGTACCCCAGGGACACATACTTACGGCCCGGGTGCAAGGGGTCTGCCCGCCAATCTCCCAGCACCCGCCCCTGGCTCAAACCCCTCCCCTTACGGCACCACAAGGAGCGTCCCCCCAGATGGACTCTCAGTTCGCCGTGGCTACATCTGCACCCGCCTCTTCCATCCAAGCGTCATCCAGCTCTATGGGGTCACGTGTCACATTTCAGAATATTGCCCCCAAACCTGCGCCAAACCAGACCGCTGTGCCAGCAGCCGCCACCAACCAGCAGCCCCAACAGCAGGCGCAGAGTGTGGTAATAGTCAGTCCGAGCCCCCAACAGAACCCAGTCTACACCCCCGCTATACACCAAATTGTTCTCGCCAACCCTTCTGCCATTCCTGGCGCCCAGACTATCCAGATAGCGGGGCAGCCTGCAGCCCCTTCCAGCCCCTGCCCACCTGCTGCGTCCCAAACAAACCAGACCGTCAGCCACGCACTGTCCATGAAGAGGCATCAGCAGCAGACGGCGCTTCAAATGATTCCGCAAACTCCTCCACCTCAGCCTACCTCCTCCGAGTCCAGCTTGATCAAACAGCTTCTGCTTCCAAAACGAGGGCCTTCGACGCCGGGCGGGAAGCTCATCCTTCCCGCGCCCCAGGTGCCCCCTCCCAACAGCACGATAGCCCCCAGTTCGCAGGTCATCTACCAGGCGGCCTACAACACCCAGGGCCCCTCGCCGCAGCCTCAGCAGCTCAACGTTCAGCTGGTTCCCGGTCAAGTCCAGCTCTTGCCAGGACAGCTCATCTCAACGAGCAGTCCGGCGACAATCATCCAGGCCCCCATGGCGACTGGACAAGTCACGTTTACTGTGGTCCCCAACACTGGCTTCACCACGTCGACCGCGGCAATCACCGCGGTCAGCGCCGTGGCCTCGAGCGTCCCCCAGCCTCCCTTGTCGACTGCCACCGCTGTTCCACCGGCGCCGCCGAATCCGCTTCGAGGCGACAAGATCATCTGTCAAAAGGAGGAGGAGGCCAAGGACGCGACCGGGTTGCACATTCACGAGCGAAAAATCGAGGTGATGGAAAACTCGTCTTTGCCGGACGGGGACTCATCCAACAGGAAAACCAGTAACGGCGAGGTTGGAGTCGGTGCCAAGCTGCTAAATGGTCAGAAGTGCATGGAGTCTGATCTACCTCCATACCACTCAGGGAACACCCAGGGGGCACGAAACGGCCCTGCTGGGGAGAGTCCCCCTGCTAATGGGAAGCAGGCCCTCTCCCCTGGACTTGACACCCCTTTGGAGGGGCACCCCGACTGTAAAAAGACTCTGGTCAACGGGGTGTGTGACGTGGATCGGGGTGACAGTGGGGTCATCAACAGAATCATTCCAAATCACGTTGCTTCCAAACAGTACTTGGGGAACGGGGACGTGGGTCCTACAGAGAGGAGTCACAGCGCGGCCCCACCTGCTCCCAGTCCTCCCCTGCAACAGGACACTGCCAAAGCCCAGCAGACCGAGCGCATGGCCAACGGACCTCAGACCGCCGGCACCAGGCCTCCCTCGGAACTGTCAAACGGACCTTTGGGGCCGGGCCACGCCGTGCCTGTGCTGAGGCAGCAACTGCTGCCCAATCCCTCCCTCCCCCCCACTCTCCCCGTCGCCTCCCCTGCCAACGGCGTCGCCTCGGAAGCCCGGGGCCTCAAGCGGCCGGCCGAGAACGAGGATCGCACGGCGGCGACCCCGTCCTCGGGGATCCCCAATAAAGTGGGAGTGCGGATCATTACCATCAGCGACCCCAACAACGCCGGCAACAGCTCCACCATGGTGGCCGTGCCGGCGGGAACTGACCCCAGCACCGTAGCCAAAGTAGCAATCGAGAACGCCACTCAGCAGAGGAACTGCTCGCCCACGCTGGCCGCCGGCACAACGGTGAGTTACTCCTTAGGATCCTTGGTCCATATGTACGTTATAAACATTGATGCTTGCTTTTTGGAGGTTAAGAAGGCGAGGCCAGTTAAGACCATGTGGCTCTCACTGATACACGCCTCCTAGAACAAAGATGCTTAGAGAACAACTGAAACCACGAGAGCTTTTCGGTTACATCTCAGCCTACAATAAATACCAGTTGTATATGATTTAGTACAGGAGTGTCCAAAAAGAGGCCCGGGGGGCCATTTTGTTACGGCCCACGTCACATTTTCAAAATATTAGAATAAAAGAGCAGACGGATGAAATGTAACAAAAAAAAGTTTCAATGTTGACTCTAATACAGTGGTTCTTAACCTTGTTGGATGTACCGTACCCCACCAGAATCATATGTGCATTCACCGAACCCTTCTGCAGTGAAAAATGTCGGGTCAAATGTAGAGGACAAATTTCACCAGACTTAGCGTGTGTGTGACAATCATTGGTACTTTAACTTTAAAATACACACAGGAAGTGATCGCCGATATAAATAGTTTGTCTGCGTCAGCGCTTATAATAACAATATCACTAATACTTGTTAATATTCAAGCCACCAAGTGTAAATGGAGTATTGTTGGTTTTTCCCATTGGCTCCGCTGCAAGTAGACTTTTATTTACGTTTATTTAGTATTTAAAATACAAAAAAATCTATCCAACTGGTCATGTCTTTCATAATGATTGTGAACAACAGGCATAATTCCCCAAAAAAGTGCAGTTCCCTTTTAAGGCTCCAATTACTTCACATCAAATATTACACTTTGAAAATGTTGAGGGGTGATGCATATTTGGTGCTTTTGCCATTCAAAACAAGAAAAAGGGCATAAAAAGGGCGTTATAAGAATAAACGTAATATGGACAGATCTGAAGTTTATTTAGGGGTTTTGGCCGCGGGATCAGGTCTCTGCTTTTTTGCAGATGATGTGGTCCTGATGGCCTTATCTGGCCGGCATCTTTAGCTATCACTGGATCGGTTCGCAGCAGAGTGTGAAGCGACCGGAATGAGGATCAGCACCTCCTAGTCCGAGTCCATGGTTCTCACCCGGAAAAGGGTGGAGTGCCATCTCCGGGTTGGGGAGGAGACCCTGCCCCAAGTGAAGGAGTTCAAGTACCTAGGAGTCTTGTTCACGAGTGGGGAAAGAGTGGATCGTGAGATCGACAGGCGGATCGGTGCGGCGTCTTCAGTAATGCGGATGTTGTACCGATTCGTTGTGGTGAACAAGGAGCTGAGCCGGAAGGCAAAGCTCTCAATTTACCGGTCGATCTACGTTCCCATCCTCACGTATGGTCATGAGCTTTGGGTCATGACCGAAAGGATAAGATCACGGGTACAAGCGGCCGAAATGAGTTTCCTCCGCCGGGTGGCGGGGCTCTCCCTTAGAGATAGGGTGAGAAGCTCTGTCATCCCGGAGGAGCTCAAAGTAAAGCCGCTGCTCATCCACATCGAGAGGAGCCAGATAAGGTGGCTCGGGCATCTGGTCAGGATGTCACCCGAGCGCCTCCCTAGGGAAGTGTTTAGGGCACGTCCAACCGGTAGGAGGCCACGGGGAAGACCCAGGATATGTTGGAAGACTATGTCTCCCGGCTGGCCTGGGAACGCCTCGGGATCCCCCGGGAAGAGCTGGACGGAGTGGCTGGGGAGAGGGAAGTCTGGGCTTCCCTGCTTAGGCTGCTGCCCCCGCGACCCGACCTCGGATAAGCCGAGGAAGATGGATGGATGGATTTAGGGATTTAAGCGTTGGGAAAGAAAAAAATACTTATTTTACACTTTTGTGTCCCTGTGACCAAACTTGAGGGGAGTCCTAAAGGTTAAAAAAAATCTTAATTGTAAAGGATTTGAATATGAAAATGGCCCCCGCATGTTTTGACTTTTTCCCCGTGGAAAAAAAGTTTGGACACCCCTGGTTTAGGATTAGTCATAATGCTGTGTTGTCTTCTCCAGCCTACTGTTACCCCATCCCCGCCCCCTCCGACCCAGCCCGCAAATGTCAACAGTCCTCATCTCCCCCCAACACAGCAAGCCCCCACAGCACCGCCGGAGCAGAACAGGAAAGCAGGACAGAACTTCAAATGTTTTTGGCAGTCCTGTAAACGGTAGGATTCACAGCAGACACCGAAGGATTGCTTGAAGAAAAAAAAGTGTCCCTCATTCCCGGTGTTGTCCCCTACAAGGTGGTTTGAGACGCCGTCGAAAGTGTTTTACCACGCGGCAACGCAGCACGGTGGAAAGGATGTGTACGGAGGCCATTGTCAGTGGGAGGGATGTGATCCTTTTCCACGGCAGAGACTGTCATTCATCACGCATCTACAGGTACACAACGCGCAGCTCACCTTTCAGCCTCTCACAAAATTTAGAGGCAGGGCAATATGGCTGGAAACTGAATCACAATTTAACATCGGTCGATATTGATGATGATTATTTTTATGAGAAAAATATATCAAATGTAAACCTTTTTATTTCAAATGTAACCTTTCTCTGATTATAATCCCCTCAGCTATCAAGGCAGAAAGGAAATGTCTACACAAGCATGGAAAACACTCACACAATGTCAACAAAATAGTCAAATCACATTGAACTAGAATTATACAGTATACCGGTACTAGTATAGTACCGCCATACTAACGGATCATATTCAGTACTATACCGCTTCTAAAAAGTACCGGTGGCCCCCCCCTCTTTTTTTTTTAACAGGTATGACGGCGCGTTGTCACGTCGTGACATTGCTGGTTTTACGAGCAGAGGAGCATGTTCGGCAGAGCGCACACACATAGTACTTACAAGCAGACAGTGTGTAGACAGAAAAGGGAGAATGGACGCATTTTGGCGTAAAAAGTAAAGATAAAGATGAAGTTATAACACTGAAACACCCTCAGGAAGAGGTGTTTTAAGACTGTTTTTCAACCAATGTGCCGCGACACTAGTGTGCCGTGAGATACAGTCTGGTGTGCCGTGGCCCGTGAGAGATTATTTAATTTCACATATTTGGGTTAAAAACATTTTTGCAAATTATAGGCTGCAAATGATGTGTTTTTGAGTGTCGGTGCTGTCTAGAGCTTAGCAGCGTAACCGTGTAATACTCTTCCATATCAATAGGTGGCAGCCGGTAGCTAATTGCTTTGTAAATGCGGGTAAAAAGGTGTCTTATGCTTAAACCAAAAATAAACAAAGGGGAGTGCCTTTTAAAAAAGGCATTGAAGCTTAGGGAAGGCTACACTGTAAAAAAAAATTCTGTACAAAAACGGTAATCTATTGGCAGCTACAGCTGCCAAACGAAAACCACAAAATTAAAATAAAACTTTGTAAACCAAATAATGATCAAAAACATTATATTTACAGAAATTTTCATGAAACGTTTTGCGGAGAAATATCGTAATTTTACAGATTTTTACTAAATTATTAAGATCAATCACCTTTAGTAAAGTGATGATGCAAACAGTTCTGCAGAAAAATACCTTTATTCTACAGAGTTTTTCCAAATTATTATGATCAACCACCTTTAATGAAGTGACAATGCTGGCAGTTCCACAGAAAAATACCATTATTTTACAGATTTTTTCTGAATTGTTAGGATCAGGGGTCTCACATTAACTTTACCGGGGGGGGTAATGGATGCAGGAACTTGGTGCATGGGGGTTCCACCTTCTATGTATGGCTATCCCACCGAAATAACATACTTACCGATCCTACCGCGTGACTTGCAGTGACCCTCTCGTAGGATTGACACGATGTTCGCCGGACAAATATATTATGAGCGTACCGTGACAGCGCGATATCCCCCTCTGCGTACGCTCTTTCACCGGACCAACAACGTGCCGAATTTAACACGTGATGTGTCTGGCTTTGACAGACGTATAATAGAGATTGCAATACATACTTGACCAACAGCCACACAGGTCACACTGACGGTGGCCGTACAAACAACTTTAACACTGTTACAAATATGCGCCACACTGTGTAGCCACATCAAACAAGAATGACAAACACATTTCGGGAGAACATCTTCACCGTAACACAACATAAACACAAGAGAACAATTACCCAGAACCCCATGTGTTACAATATACACCCCCGCTACCACCCAAACCCGCCCACCTCAACCGACGCACGGAGGGCTGATGTGGGGTTTGGAGGTGGGGGTGTATATTGTAACACATGGGGTTCTGGGTAATTGTTCTCTTGTGTTTATGTTGTGTTACGGTGAAGATGTTCTCCTGAAATGTGTTTGTCATTCTTGTTTGATGTGGCTACACAGTGTGGCGCATATTTGTAACAGTGTTAAAGTTGTTGGTACCGCCACTGTCAGTGTGACCTGTGTGGCTGTTGGCTGTGATCAAGTATGTCTTGCAGTCACCAACTTATGGCATATTACAGAGAAAAATGTTAAATTGTTAGTATGAGCATAAACCTTTATATAACAGGCTACATATATTTTTCGACTTGAATGTAAAAATACACATAAATATTAAAAAAATAAGACTTATCTTAAAATTACATATAAAACTGTTAGATTGTTAGTATGGACATAGACTTTTATATAACAAGTTACATATTTAATGAAAGTTAATTACTGTAATTTTACATGAATTTGAAAGTAATTTGAGAAAACAGAAAATTATATGTATAATTCATTTGGTATTTTTCTGTAAAAAAAAATAAAAATATACATAATTTGTCATTACTGGCATATTACTTAAAATAACAGGCGGTTTGTTTATTTACAGATGATGTCTTCAATTCTACAGTTTTATAACCTATTTAAAAAAAAATTGAAAATTACAGTAGAAATTTAGAGTAAATTAACCATAATAATAGGATTTTTTTTTTTTTACAGTGTATGCAGAACGAAACTAAAACTGAATGCTGGACGATAGCAAAAATTTGCTGTGGACCAATGACGTCCACAAAGTACATCCAAACATGACATGACAATCAACAATATCCCCACAAAGAAGGATTAAAAACAACTGAAATATTATTGATTGCTAAAACAAAGTAGACGCAGGAAACAAAAGACATGAAACTGCCACAGGAAAATACCAAAAAAAGAAAAAAAGCCAACAAAATAGGAGTGAAAGACAAGAAGTAAAACACTACACAGGAAAACAGCAAACAAGTCCAAATAAGTCAGGGTGTGATGTGACAGTACACCTATTTTGAGACAAGAGCTATATTGATGCATGATTGGTTATGGTTTATAGTCATATCCAACAATTGCGACAATGACTTTTAACTGTCAACTGAGCTTGATTTCTGCTGGTGGTGTGCTTCCGGATTTTTTCAACGCAAAAAGTGTGCCTTGGCTCAAAAAAGGTCGAAAAACACTGCTTTAAGATATGGCTCGCTAGCTAACATCCATCCGCAGTCGGCAGTGTTTTAGTTACTTCTAAATCACTAATCCTCACCTCCAGGGTGACAAAAAAGTAAGTTCTTTACAAGGAACATTATCACTGGAGGAAGAGAAATAGCTAAACACTACATACCATAGGAGGATACAATAGCTCACTGGTGACACAATTTAACAAATGCCATGGTAGGATCTACACCTGACATCCACTGTAATGATACCAAGTACAATAGTATATCTCGTTGATACTACTATGATTACATCGATATGTTTTACTGTCACAAAATCTTTTTTCTCTTTTAAAAAAAAATCATACTATGTTTATAAACTCATGAAATACGTCCCTGGACACATAAGAACTTAAATTATGACCAATGTATGACCCTGTAACTACTTGGTATCGGATTGATACCTACATTTATGGTATCACCCAAAATGTATGTAAAAGTATCAAAGAAAAGAAAAGTATCAAAGAAAAGAATAGTGATTATTACATTTTAACAGAAGTGTAGATGTAACATGTTAAAACCGTAAATAAGCGGATATTAACAGTAAATGAACAAGTAGATAAATAATACATTTTTTACCACTTTGATAGAATGATAAATGACACAATATGTTACCGCACACGTCAGCAGACTCCTTGGGAGTCTTTGTTTGTTTACTTACTAATAAAACACAAGTTGTCTAGTATGTCCAATATTTTATTTAGGGACAAAGTTTTAATAAGAAACAGATGTTTTATGTACCCTAAGATTGTTTTTGTCAAAATAAGGCCAATAATGCCATTTTCCGTGTTCTCCTTAATTTAGAAAAGTATCGAAATATATTTTGGCACCGGGACAACCTACATTGAACACTTAAAAAAAAGCTCTTAAAAGGAAGGTGCAGAAATAAGGAGTATGTAAGCAATGCTTCAAAAAGTAACAACATACTGCAAAATGTAGACAGAAACCTGAGAAGAACTATTTTCTGCAGGTTTAGTGGCAGGAAGTTACAGATGTGTAACATCTATTTGCTCTGTTATTATAAGAAATGTATGTGATGCAGTAATTATCATTTAAATATTATTGTACCAAGTTAATAATATTTAAAGAAGCACATTTTTTTATATTTTGTTATTTAGTTTATTTATACAGCACTGCACTTAAGTTACCACCTGTTGTTTTTGTATACCAGAATAGGAAACGGACGAGGGTTTAAAAAAAAGAAAAAGGTAAGCGCAGCTAAGGACTGCAGTTCGTTTAAAATAAATTCCACAAACCACCGTACTGTCGAGGTGACTTTTCTACGACAAAAGATGGTGCAACCAAACTTGATACTTTTATGTGATTGGACGTTAGTGTGTCACTTCCACTGATCAGTGATCACTTCCTGTTTTGCTTGGTTATCAGAGCACGAGTGCCATTGTTCATGCAGCCAACCGGTTTCCTCCGACAAATATAATAATAATTTAAAAAACGAAATATATATATATATATATATATATATATATATATATATATATATATATATATATATATATATATATATATATATATACATATATATATATATATATACATACGTATATATATATATACATATGTATATATATATATACATATGTATATATATATATACACACTAAATATGTTTATTTAAATAATAATAAATGTATATATGATGTATTTTTTAATTTAAAAAATATATTGGATTTTATTGCATTTTTTAAAAATGTCTTTTTTTTTTTACAACTACCACCGTGTTTTCCGCATTATAGAATGCACCCGTATATAAGCTGCAATGACTAAATATCAGAAAAACATTTTTATTCCCCCATAAATTAGCCGCACAGGGCTATAAACTGCAGATCTATATGTTAAAATTAGGTATTTACAAAGAAAGATTTAGAAAATGTTTACCGTAATTGATTTTTTAGTTGATTGTTTCCAAACGGTGTCTGTAAAACAGCTGATCAAACAAAACAAAAGTCATCGTCATGGACCAACTAGCTGCGCAAGATTGCTTTCCAATCAGCTAAACAGACTCAATAACTCCTCAGTGATGTTTTGGTGAATGTACTGAAGAATTTGTGAAACTGAAACAATACAACAAAAAAATGCGGTTGTAAGTTAATAATACTAACACAGACACGTGTAAACGTGTTAACCTATTAGCCAATCAATGCTAATGATGATAGCTTCATTACATTATGTACAAATATGTATGAAAACACTCCCACAGACATCACACATGGGACGGTTTAGTAAGTAAGAATTGTTTTAGTTATATTGTAAAACTTATAAACGTTGCTTGGAGTGATGAATCATTTAGAGTAGAAACGCTACGGTCTCTTCACAGCTCTATACGGAAGAGCACTGCAGCACCTGCAGTCGTCCAAAAGATGGCGCCACACACAAACACCAACGCACCTTTTCAGTGTATTTGCTTGTTGTTTTTTAAAAACAACTTGTTTCCTGGGCGTCAGCGAAGAAATATCCATAAATTAGTCGCACCGTTTTGTAAGCCGCAGGTCTCAAAGCGTAGGAAGAAGTAGCGGCTTATAGTCTGGTATTTGCAGTTACTATATTGAATTAAAATTGCTTGTCTGTCTGAGGAATTTGTTTGGCGTTCAGGCTTGTCACTTACCGCTCTCTCATCTACATGTACACAAAGGGAGCAGTAGGGCTGGGCCATATGGCCTTTTTTTAATATCGCAATATTTTTAGCCCATGTCACGATACATGATATATATCTCCATATTTTGCCTTAACCTTGAATGAACACTTGATGCATATAATCCCAGCAGTATGATGATTCTATGTGTCTACATTAAAACATTCTTCTTCATACTGCATTGATACATGCTCAGTTTAAACTTTAATGCAGAGAAGGAAATCACAACTAAGTCAATTTAGGAAAAGTGTATTTATTAATCAGTTATTAAGCAGTGGCACAAACATTCATGTCATTTCCAAAACAGAAAGTGCAAGATTGTCAGAGACATTTTAAAAGAAGCTATGAGTGCACTTTTGTGCATGATGTCACTAAGATGATGTATCAAAAAAACACTAAAGTGAAATGTACTTTTTGTACAGAACGCCATTACAATAGTTAAAACAAATAAAGTGCACTTTTGTGCATGATGTCACCCAAGATATTTCAATAACTGTCAAATAAAAATGAGCTGCATAATAGGAAATCAAATCGCTATGTGGTGGGTTACTGCGGACGTCATCTCCTAATGTTCACTTTTTTTTTCATATGGTGTTGATGTGGAAATGGTTGCCTCGGCATTTTGTTGCGGTGTCACCGAACGGAGATGTTGACATGCGGAGTAAACACTCTTCATTCTCTAGCAGGTGACTTTTCAAATGATGCTACATATTAGCAGTAATGCTACTTTTTGTAGCAACACTTTTGCCCCGCACTTGACAAATTACGGTTGTCTGTCAGACATTTTCCCACTTGAAGCCAAACCACCGCCAGACGATGGATGCTGTTTTTCTTGGGAATTAATTATTCTTTCATTTTTTACCGCGAGGGCGTAATACGTGTGTGGCGTATGATGTGACAAGAAAGAGTGAGAAGAGCCTGTAGTGTAATGCCCGCAGCTAAAAGCAACTGCGTGAGAAAATATACTCCAATATCACCATATAGTCATTTACTATATCGCACAGGGACAAACCCGCGATTTATCGAGTATATCTATATATCGCCCAGCCCTAATTTTAAGTGTTGTACATGCATAGAAATGTTTTGAATTAGATTTTCCTCAAAGGTTATATTTCTCCTCTTTAGTAGAGAATGATTGTTTTACATTCTTGTGTAGCAGGTTATAGTTTGCTTTGTATATCATTTAGCTGTTTGCTAAATCATCTAACTTTAATATTTTTGACTCAATAAATACATTGAAAAAAACTAATATACTTATCAAGAAATGTCTTTGCAGGGCCACTAAATAAATGATACACGTGTCATGGCTGACCACGAGTTAGCTTGATTTTAATGTTAAAACATATAATGTTTGACACCCATTTCAACTTGTCTCCCTCCAGGATAAGCACTGTTCTCGGGACGCTTTGCTAGCTGCACTCAAACTGGAGGAACAGCAAGCCCAGCCAAGTCCCAACCAGACTTCTTCCCAGTACGTCCCATGTGGATTGTTATGATTGATTGACACTCAGGGTTTGCAAATTGGGATGTGGCAGCTTGAGGAAAATGAACGTTTCAAACCTGTTAACTTACTTTTGAGTTATGTCAAAGTAAAGTAATAGATTTTCATCAATCAAAGTTATTTATATAGCCCTAAATCACACATGTCTTTTGATATCCTACATTGAGTAATGCAGCAAAGTAATTTGATAGTAGGCTCGCTGTGCCACTTTGCTTTAAACCAGGGGTGTCCAAAGTTTTTGACTGGGGGTGTCCAAACTTTTTGACTGCGGGGGCCACATTGTGCTTAGAAAATTTGGCTCGGGGCCAAAAGCGGACTGCATGTAAAGTATAAAGTAATTTGTGTGTGTGTATGTGTATATATATATATATATATATATATATATATGTACATATGCATATGTGTGTGTGTATATATATATAGTGTGTGTGTGTGTGTGTATATATATATTTGTATTTGTGTGTATATAAATATATATATATATATATTACATTGTTATAACAATATAATGAATATATAATTATCAATATTGTTTAAGAGTATGTGATAAAGAAGTGCAGAGAGAGCATTTTGCATTTTTCCCATTGTCCCTTGTAATGGATTTAAATGGGTGTGATTTAAATTTTCTTTTTCATGCTGTTTTTTTTTTTTAGTAATATCCTCAAAATTTTTTTTTAGTAATATCCTCAAATTTTAATGAGCAGAATGTGTTTGTAGATTTTTTTGTGGTGATGGAATTTTTTATTTTTTTTGCACCATGACCAGTGAAGGTTGTTTTGATTGGGTCTTTTATGTGAACGCTGTGCACGGAATTGTATTGACGTGCAATTAATGGCCACTGTTACCTTCGTTGGCCACCAGGTAGTGATAAAATGGCAACTCTCGACTGCTGACTTTTTATATATATAATGTGAAAACACCACGCCCCAGCCAAAGTGCTTGTTGGACACTCCTGCTTTAAACAAACATGCAGCATGAATGTTTGATTGGAAATGTTCATGTGACCTTCCTGTGTGCAAAGGACGCCGCCAGTGGCAGGCAGTAGTACACCGGCAGCGCGACCAGCGAAAGCGATCGCCAATCATCCGAGCGCAGCTCTCATGGCACTCCGCAGAGGCTCTCGAAACCTGGTCTTCAGGGACTTCACGGTGAGTGGGACTCCTTTTAATTCCTCAACTTTTGCCAAACCTCAGACTCCAGCCACTTTGTTGATGCATCATAAATGAATATTTACTGTAGATTCTGTTTTGATTGAGCACGGAAGTATAGTCATGGTATGGTATGCACTAAAACAGGTGTGTTAAACTTGTTTTTATTGAGGGCCTCATCTCAATAATGGTTGCCTAATCAACATTATGCATGCGGGTAATAACCTGTGATTAATCATTTAGGAGATGCTTTGGCCATACTCTCTGATTGGTTAAAAACTTTTGCGTCTGACTTTGTAACTGAGTTAGCCATACGCTCTCTGTACACAGCTCTGGTTTATGGTGTGTTTTGTTGTTTGTTGCGCCCTAAAAAGTGTTAATGCTATAAATATTGCAGCTGTTTGATTGTAACATGCATCCTAGAAGTAGTTTTTGTTAACACAGTTGGTGTGGAAATCGCTAATGTTAAGCAGTAGCATGTCAATAGCAAAGCCCACGTATATTAGCTTCAAGCTAGCATATTTTTGGAAAGATTTAACCATACTTAGTTTGAAGCGTTTTTTGTTTTTTTTAATCAATGACTTTGTTGGCATTTAAAATTGAAACATTACCTAGAGCAGTGGTGTCAAACTTGTTTTCATTGAGGGCCACATCGCACTACTGTCTGTTTTCAGAGGGTTGCTTTTTTTCAAAGTTAATGAAAATTTTGCATGCAGGCAATAACCTGATTAATCGAAATTCAAATTGAGCTCATTTAAAAAAATATATATATATAATTTGACAGCATTGATATAAATGTGTAGCAGTAATCACCTCATATTATTACATCATTGCCTATGCACTCGATCAGAAGATTTTTTTTAATGTACAAACTGTTGTCTTTACTAACCTATTTTTGTAATACACTATATAATAATGTCATATTTGGCATGATTAGATAATAAGGTTTAGAAGATATGCAAAATCGAAAAATTTATTTGTATTTAGTAGAGATGTCCGATAATGGCTTTTTTGTCGATATCACGATATTGTACAACTCTTAATTACCGATACCGATATCTTAGGGGTGTAACGGTACACAAAAATTTCGGTTCGGTACGTACCTCGGTTTAGAGTTCACGGTTCGGTTCATTTTCGGTACAGTAAGAAAACAACAAAATATACATTTTTGGGTTATTTATTTACCAAATTTGTAAACAATGGCTTTATCCTTTTAACATTGGGAACACTATAATAATTCTGCCCATGTTAATCCACATTAAACTGCCTCAAGTTGTTGCTTTGATTAAATAAAATGACAAAACCTTTCTTCTACATATAAAAAGTGCAACATTAAACAGTTTCAAGTCAACTCATCATGCTTAATTAATTACAGCATTTGGGAAGCCTCTAGTTTTCTTTTTCTTTATGTAAATGTTATATTTTTGTCAACATGTGATAACAGGGACCCTGCCATTCAAAACTAGGCTGCTACATTGCTAATGATTAATGTAACTATAGCTGAAAAAATAGTACAATAGCAATAGGAGAGACTATTCATCCCTGGACACCATAGACTTCATGTTAGTTCATGTGAAATAACAGACAGACAGGGTTTTGCTGCCCTTAACACACACACACACACACACACACACACAGCAAAATGAGCTAACGTTGCGATAAAAGCTACATAGCTTTCACCTCAAGCCAGAACTGTGAGTGAGCTGAGCTGCAGTTTAAGTTTCTAGAAGGTCAACGGGCTCATAGTGATGCTAGTAGTAGTTGTGAATGGGAAGTGTTTTTTATAATTTGGGGAGAGTAGGATGTCCGCTGCTAAACACGTATCTGCTCGACACTGAAGCATTGACAACATGCGTTCTGAATACGCACTGTTGATTGGCTTTGTATGTAACCAATCAGATGGTTGTGTGGGCGGGACAATGCTGGGTGCTCACTGCTCAGACAGAGGCAGAAAGCAGAGCAGCTTGTTAAGACTTTAGCTTACAAACTCGTTCGATACACCTCCGAACCGGACTGAAACCCCCGTACCGAAACGGTTCAATACAAATACACGTACTGTTACACCCCTACGTTATCTACATCTGTGGAATTAACACATTATTATGCCTAATTTTGTTGTGATTCCCCGCTGGATGCTTAAAACAATGTAACAAGGTTTTCCAAAATAAAACAACTCAAGTTATGGAAACAAATGCCAACATGGCACTGCCATATTTATTATTGAAGTCACAAAGTACATTTTTTTTTTTTTACATGCCTCAAAACAGCAGCTTGGAATTTGGAGCATGCTCTCCCTGAGAGAGCAGGAGGAGGTTGAGGTGGGCGGCGGGGGGTGTATATCGTAGCGTCCTGGAAGAGTTATTGCTGCAAAGGCTGCTGGGTATTTGTTCTGTTGTGTTATGGTGTGGATGTTCTCCCGAAATGTGTTTGTCATTCTTGTTTGGTGTGGCTTCACAGTGTGGCGCATATTTGTAGCAGTCTCAAAGATTGCGGCCACTCTGGGTGACCTGTATGGCTGTTGACCCAGTATGCCTTGCATTCACTTGTGTGTGTGTGTGTGTGTGTGTGTGTGTGTGTGTGTGTGTGTGTGTGTGTGTGTGTGTGTGTGTGTGTGTGAAAAGCCGTAGATATTATGTGACAAAGGCAGTGCCTTTAAGGTTTATTGGCGCTCTGAACTTCACAGCGGCGTTTTAAAAAGTCATACATTTCCCTTTTTTAAAACCGATACCGATAATTTTGTAACCAATACCGATAATTTCCTATATTACATTTTAAAGCATTTATCGTATGATAATATTTTTTAGTTAAAAAAAAAAGGAAACAAACACTTTTACAGCAGTGATTCTGGGGACATACATCCTGTGATTATACAGTATTTAATGTACAACTCATGTCAGGGTTATTTTCTTCATTGCAAAAAATACATGCTTAGTGAAATATCAAAGTTTGTGGTGTTTTTGTACAAACTGACTTTGTTTATACGTGCAGTTATCAGATGTGTCCTCATTTCTGTGCACTTTAAACATAAAATCCTGTGTATCTGTGTTTTGAAAAGGTGAAATTATTTACTGATTGAAATGTCAGATTTATATTTCTCAATGGATTGCAATGCCAATTTGCATGCATTTTCTTCACAATGTGGCTCCAAACACTCAACGGTTGCTACTAAAATAATCTTTTACTTTATGTTTTGTCTTTTTCTCCAGGATGAGAAAGAGGGACCAGTGACCAAACACATCAGACTAACTGCTGCCTTAACGTTAAAGAACATCGCCAAGCACTCGGACTGTGGTCGTATGTGAGTATTGACTCCGCCCTCTTCAGTTGTGTTTTCTTGGAATGCTTGGAATTTTTAAAGGAGAGCTGCTATTTTTGGGGAGATTTTTGCCTTTCATTCAAAATCCTCATGTAAGATAAGAACACATATTTTGCCTTTTTTATGTAGTCTAACTCGTAAAAATAAAAGAGCTAGCAAGTCAGGATCTAAAACATCTAAAAACCTTTTATATGCAACTTAGTAACATTTATAATAACATGTAATATTTACCTATGTCGATCATTCTAAGCATACGACGGCGTATTAATTTCACAGACACATCACAACGTTCACTTTCCCTTCAAGGACAAACAACAAGGCTACTAATTATGGCATACTTGATGAGAGACAACAAACACTACTTGAGACCAAATTATGATCCAGAAACTTCAATTTTTGAAGCTGAACATAAAGAGGATGATCTACAAGTTTTAGAAGCTGTATCCTAAACAGATGCGGCTTTAGTCAAACACTCAGCATTATGTAGCAGTATTGCTAAGTGCTAAACAATATGTGTGTGTGTGTGTGTGTGTGTGTGTGTGTGTGTGTGTGTGTGTGTGTGTGTGTGTGTGTGTGTGTGTGTGTGTGTGTGTGTGTGTGTGTGTGTGTATATATATATATGTGTGTGTGTGTATATATGTATGTATATATAGAAATATATATATACATATATATGTATATATATACATATATATATACATGTATATATGCATGTATACATAGCTCAGTTGGTAGAGTGGCCGTGCCAGCAACTTGAGGGTTGCAGGTTCGATTCCCGCTTGTGGCATCCTAGTTACTGCCGTTGTGTCCTTGGGCAAGACACTTTACCCACCTGCTCCCAGTGCCACCCACACTGGTTTAAATGTAACTTAGATATTGGGTGTCACTATGGAAAGCGCTTTGAGTCACTTGAGAAAAGCGCTATATAAATATAATTCACTTCACTTCACTATATATACATATATACGTGTATATATATGTATATACAGTTGTGATCAAAAGTATTCAACCCCTACACAATTTTGGTGTTTTAGCAAGTTGGACATTTACTCCGTATTTTGTTTGTAGTCATATCAAATAAAGATGTGTCAAATAGACAAATGCAACTTAAATTGTCACACTGTATTTTACAAAATACCAAAAAAGGACATTTTTCTTAATATCTCATTGACAAAATGATTCAACCCCCTAGTTACATGCATCTTTAGTACTTAGTAGAACACCCTTTGGCAGTAATGACATCCTTCAAACGTGATACATAACCGGACACAAGCTTCTTGCAACCATCTACAGGTATTTTAGCCCATTCCTCTTGGGCAAAGTCCTCCAGTTCATTCATATTCTTGGGCTTGCGTGCTGCAACTGCCTTCTTCAAGTCCCACCACAGGTTTTCTATAGGATTTAGGTCTGGCGACTGTGAAGGCCACTCCAGAGTCTTCCAGCCCTTCTTCTGCAACCACTCTGATGTTGATTTGGAGGTATGCTGGGGATCATTGTCCTGTTGGAAGGTCCAACGTCTCCCAAGCCTCAGCTTCATCACTGACTTCATGACATTTGCAGCTAATGTATCCTGCTAGGAAATAGAATTCATAATGCCTTGAACGCGCTGGAGATTCCCGGTACCTGAGGCAGAAAAACAGCCCCAGAGCATGATTGACCCCCCACCATCCTTAACAGTAGGAAAGGTGTTCTTCTCTTTGTAAGCTTCATTTTTTCTCCTCCAGACATAACGTTGATTCATAGGCCCAAAGAGTTCCAGTTTTGTCTCATCACTCCATAGAACAGTTTCCCAAAACCTCTGTGGTTTGTCCAGATGATTTTTGGCATACTGGAGTCTATTTTCTTGTGCCTGGTAGTCAGAAGTGGGGTGCGCCTGAGAGTTCTGGCATGGAGGCCTTCATCTCGTAGTGCGTGCCTTATTGTCTGGGACGAAACCTGCGTTCCCCCGCTCCGCAATGTCCTGTTGTAGTTCCTCAGCTGTTACCCGGGGGTTTTTCACCACTGTACGCTTCAAATACCGGACAGCAGTTGCACACAGCATCCTCTTTCTACCACGCCCAGGTAGTGTTTCCACTGTGCCTTTAGCTTTGAACTTGCGAATTATGCTCCCAACTGTGTCTCTTGGAATGTGTAATGTCTTTGCTATTTTCTTATATCCATATCCTTTCTTATGAAGAGAAATTACCTCCTCTTGACTTCTTTGACCACTCCCTGGACTTCACCATGTTGCAAATACACCATTGACCATCTACAAGAAGCTGAGCGTCACAGTCTTTTTCAATCAGTTTAATTGTTGCTCGTTATGGTTCTAATCACATCTACAGGTGTTCTCAACACCTGATTGAAAAGACCTTATTCAAATTTTGTTCTTAAAGAGTTATGATCTTCAAGGGGTTGAATAATTTTGTCAATGAGATATTAAGAGAAATGACACTGTTTGGTATGTTACAAAATATAATGTTGTAATTCAAGTTGCATTTGTCTATTTAATGCATCTTTATTTGATATGACTATAAACAAATACGGAATAAATGTCCTACTTGCTAAAACACAAAAATTGTGTGGGGGTTGAATAATTTTGATCACAACTGTAAATGTGTGAACTGAAGTAATGTGGTAATACTGTAAATCAACTGTAGATAATAACACTGATCAATGTGGATGTGAAATGGATACAAGATGTAAATATTAGTGACTAAATACTGTTGGGACTGAACCATATACAGTAAATCATTAGGATAATTGGGGTATGTATGTTCTATTAATGATGTTTTCATGTCTTTAAACACTAAAATATTTCCTTCAAATGGTGCTGTCTTTGTTCATTTTATCATGTTAAATTGGTGAAAAACCAAGAGCTTTGGGGGGCCTTCGTCCGCCAGACACCCGGAAATGTTTTCAGTTTTTTTCATTGTGGTCAAATCACATGCCTGTTGAGGAAATTGGACTCGTTGACTGACATGTGACCTGTTTTTCTTGTGTGTGTTGCAGCTTGGTAAAGAAGCACGAGACGCACCTGTCTGTGCTCGCACTAAGCAACATGGAGGTCTCCACCACGCTCGCCAAATGCCTTTACGAACTGACACGCTCGCTCCAGGCCTGACCCGCCTCCAAGAAGCCCCCCCGCCGCGCTCGCCCCCAGGCCGGCGAGGAGGAAGGCGAGCCGTAGCGGGGGTCGGACCAGGACTCGGAGCGAAGACCCACTCATTCTCAGCCCCTGTGTTTGAATCCCGTCACGCCCTGGACCACACACTCAAAAAACTGCCACGGGGTCTTCCACCAGCTGCCCGTCTTTCCCCCACCGCTTCCCCGAGGGACGACACGCCCCCCCCTCAACCCCACACCCCCATCAACACCAAACACGAGCACATTTTTTTAGCTTTGTTTTCGTCCCAGCGAGTGACGTTTAGACTGAAACGAAGACCACGGGGTGCGCAGGGGGGCGTCCCACAGGGTTGTGTAGAGGACGACTCTGCTGGCAACTGGCGCCAATTTTTTTGTTTGTTTGTTTTTTCTTTCAATCTCGGTAGCTTGGTTTTCTTACTTGAGTCGATATATTTTCACTTATTTATTATTAATGAAATGAATACCATTACGATGAATAAAATCCTGTACATACGTTGTGAATATATATAAAGATGATGCAGCCACTGGAGAACTCGCTCTGTGGCGTCAAAGCGACGCATTACTTTGGTAGGATTGAATAAAGTAGTATGTTTTGTTTTTGGTTGTTGCTTTTTTTTTTTCTTTTTTTAAATGATCCCTGGTCACTTGTATCCAATGTGATTCTATACTCAGCAGTGGATGAATGTACTTCGACCCTGTAAATACTTCTGCAAAGGTACTGATGCTGTAAAGCCCAGGGAGAGGAGGAGAAGGAGGACGAGGAGGAGAAAAAAAAAAGCAGTTTTTTTTGTGGAACTGTGACATTTTTGTATGATATAATACCTTGTAGAACTCATTTTGCTGGCTGAAAGAGTATGGAATAATATATCATGTCATTTTGTAGAAAAAATATTGAAGGTATCCCCCCTCACACACACACACACACAAGTGACATCTATCTATCCACTGTAAGCGTTTTGTCATCGTACGAGCTCCGTGCGCGTACCAAAATTCTTTTTGTATTGTAAATTGGTTGAAATACATGGAGTTTTTATACAGGTTTTCTCCTGTGTTCTTTGCTTTACGTGATATTATCTTCACCACTCTTTTCTATCCTGATATCGTGTGGAGTTTTATTGTACTATTTTTCCATCCCCTAACACCACGCCACATTCCGCCTCTCACGTCCTCTCCCGTCGCCCCGCTCCCCGCCCCCTCACCCGCGTGTTGTGTACCATTTTGGAGCGGGGCGAGCCAAGCAGCATCCTCCCCGTTTCTGCCGTGTCAGTAGGATGTGTGACTAAACATAGACCTACCAGTCTGTTAGAGATTGGCTTTATTTACTTTGGTGACTGTTTATAGTTTTTAAATAAAAAAAACACTGAACATTTTTGCTTTGCTTCCCTAGTTCTTCTGTCCATTTTTTTTTCTTTTTTGTGAGACATTGCACACAAAAATGTGTTTTCAGTACATCTGACCAGTCTTCCTCTTAGGGAATACAAGTCAATGGTCAATCCCAAATTCTTTCAGATTACATACAGTGGTGCAAAAAAGTATTTAGTCAGCCACGGATTGTGCAAGTTCTCCCACTTAAAAAGATGACAGAGGTCTGTAATTTTCATCATAGGTACACTTCAACTGTGAGAGACAGAATGTGAAAAAAAAATCCAGGAATTCACATTGTAGGAATTTTTAATAATTTATTTGTAAATTATGCTGGAAAATAAGTATTTGGTCAACCATTCAAAGCTCTCACTGATGGAAGGAGGATTTGGCTCAAAATCTCACGATACATGGCCCCATTCATTCTTTCCTTAACACGGATCAATCGTCCTGTCCCCTTAGCAGAAAAACAGCCCAAAAGCATGATGTTTCCACCCTCATACTTCGCAGTAGGTGTGGTGTTCTTGGGATGCAACTCAGTATTCTTCTTCCTCCAAACACGGCGAGTTGAGTTTATACCAAAAAGTTCTATTTTGGTTTCATCTGACCACATGACATTCTTCCATGTGCTCTCTAGCAAACTTCAGACGGGCCTGGACATGCACTGGCTTAAGCAGGGGGACACGTCTGGCACTGCAGGATTTGATTCCCTGTTGGCGTAGTGTGTTACTGATAGTAACTGTACGCTTCTTACTCACAGTTCCCACAGATGCACGCTGGACGCCAGTGGTTCGGGTTTGAAAGTTGTTTTAATATAATCAGTTTTGCTCAGGATCACGCTTTTCTGCTCGGCTTTTCAGTCTCACCAACAGCAGCAGGTCCCTCCTCCGCTGGCCGTTTACTGTTAAAGACAATAGTTGATTAGATCAGCGCGTACCACCTGCGACATCTAATCAACTGCCAGCTGCGTCTCGCAGTCCTGCCCATGCCACGCCCCCGTCTGAGGGTGCGCTGCCTCCAGCCACCCAGACGGGGTCGCTGATCTTTCTACCTGCAGTGCGCTAATCACAACTTCCCTCCACAGTAACCTTTGTTACTTTGGTCCCAGCTCTCTGCAGGTCATTCACCAGGTCCCCCCGTGTGGTTCTGGGATTTTTGCTCACAGTTCTCATGATCATTTTGACTACACGGGATGAGATCTTGCGATCTTATTAGTGGATAATTTCTCCCACAGTTGATTTTTTCACACCAAGCTGCTTGCCTATTGTTGATTCACTCTTCCCAGTCTGGTGCAGGTCTTCAATTCTTTTCCTGGTGTCTTTCGACACCTCTTCGGTCTTGGCCATAGTGGAGTTTGGAGTCTGATTGTTTGAAGCTGTGGACAGGTGTCTTTTATACAGATAACAAGTTCAAACAAGTGCCAATTATACAGGTAACGAGTGGAGGACAGAAGAGCTTCTTAAAGAAGAAGTTACAGGTCTGTGGGAGCCAGAGATCTTCCTTGTTTGAAGTGACCAAATACTTCTCTTCCACCATAATTTACAAATAAATTCTTTAAAATTCCTACAATGTGAATTCCTCAATTTTTTTTTCACATTCTGTCTTTCACAGTTGAAGTGTACCTATGATGAAAATTACAGACCTCTGTCATCATTTTAAGAGGGAGAACTTGCACAATCGGTGGCTGACTAAATACTTTTTTGCCCCACTGTATATGTTGAGTAAGAAGGACCATCAAGACAGAATAGGAATATTATCAAGTTTTACTAAAGCTTTAGGAGACCAGCTCTACAGTGCGCTATTACCAGCATCTAGAAGCGGTCTGAAAATCAAACGGAGAGAGTTTTTTTGATTGATCGATTGAAACTTTTATTAGTAGATTGCACAGTACAGTACATATTCTGTACAATTGACCACTAAAAGGTAACACCCCAATATGTTTTTTTCGGAGGGATTTTTAATCACTGCTATGCTGAAATTTTAACTAATATTGTTACTGTTGTTGATAATATTTAGGGACAGAATGTCCCTTTGGGACAGAGGACCCTATTGTATCTGTAAGGTTTTATAATTCTTTATTATTATTATGATTCCGCCGCCTCTTCGAGCTGTAATTTGACCCCCTTAACATGCTTCAAAACTCACCAAATTTTACACACACATCATGACTGGCAAAAATTGCCATCTAATAAAAAAACCAAACCCCAAAACTCCAAATTGCGCTCTAGCACCCCATAAGGAAAAACAGACGAAACTGCTTGTAACTTCTGTTTGGAATGTCATAGAGACATGAAACAAAAACCTCTATGTAGGTCTGACTTACACCTAGATTTCATAAAATGCCTTCCTTCAACAAAATGTTCCTAAAAAATGTCCTTTTTGCCTCTTTGAGCTGTAATTTGACCCCCTTAAAATGCTTAAAAACTCACCAAACTGGACACACACATCAGGACTGGCGAAAATTGCGATCTAATAAAAAAAAAAAAAAAAACTCAAAATTGCGCTCTAGCGCCCCCTGGGAAAAAACACAGACAAAACTGCTTGTAACGTCCGGTAGATATGTCAGAGACAAAAACCTCAATGTAGGTCTCACTTAGACCTACATTTTAATAATTGACATCATTCAGCAAAAATCAACAGGAAGTTGGCAATTACCCCTTCAAAACAAAAGTTTTGTAAAAACCCATCACCTTTTTTCTAACCTTATGGGTGACAGAAAGAAGCACCAGTGTGACCCCAGGATGCAGGGAAGGTAGTTAACGGGAAGGTAAAGATATGTTGAATGGGTAAAGGCAGGAAACACCAGCAAAAGTCGATCCCGTCCATCGCTGCTTGCAGCTTTAATCGTTTTTGTTTCACTACTTTTTGTTCGTTCTGTGTCGTGTTTGTGTCTCCTCTCGATTGCTCTGTTTATTGCAGTTCTGAGTGTTGCTGGGTCAGGTTTGGTTTTGGAATTGGATTGCATTGTTATGGTATTGCTGTTTGTTGGATTGATAAAAAAATAAATAAAAAATATCCATCCATCCATTTACTACCGCTTATTCCCTTTGGGGTTGCGGGGGGCGGCGCTGGTGCCTATCTCAGCTACAATCGGGCGGAAGGCAGGGTACACCCTGGACAAGTCGCCACCTCATCACAAGGCACAAACAAAACACCTCACTGTATTTGCATGTCGTTGTTTTTTTACAAAACTTTTTGTATTGCGGCCTTCAGCGGGGGGAAAAAGCCCTAAATTTGCCGCACTGTTTTATAAGCGTAGGAAAAAAGTTGTTAGAAACTACCACACATTTTATTTACTTTAATTGATAGGAATATTAAACAATATTTAACAAAGTGTAAGCCAATTATTTTGCTAGCATAGTTGGACCGGATGTCACGCATAATGCTATTTTGTGACGGCGACCGTGTTTGGCAAGACTTATATTTTTAAAAAGTGTTTCTCGAGTTCCGGTCTAATCGCCTCTTTTGAACAAAAGTGAACCAGTTTTCAATAGGAAATAAATAAATAAAGTACAAAAATTTATTTTTTTTAAATGACAAAAAAAAAAAGAGAATCGATTCTGAATCACACAACGTGAGAATCCCGATTCGTATTTCAAATTGATTTTTTTCCCACACCCCTACCACAGTGGTTCTCAAATGGGGGTACGCGTACCCCTGGGGGTACTTGAAGGGGTACGTGAAATTTTAAAAAATACTCTAAAAATAGCAACAATTAAAAAATCCTTTATAAATATATTTATTGAATAATACTTCAACAAAATATGAATGTTAGTTCATAAACTGTGAAAAGAAATGCAACAATGCAATATTCAGTGTTGACAGCTACATTTTTTGTGGACATGTTCCCTAAATATTGATGTTAAAAATTTCTTTTTTTGTGAAGAAATGTTTAGAATGAAGTCCATGGATCTCTATTACAATCCCCAAAGGTCGCACTTAAGTTGATGATTAATTTTATGTGTAGAAATCTTTATTTATAATTGAATCACTTGTTTATTTTTCAACAAGTTTTTAGTTATTTTTATATCTTTTTTTCCAAATCGTTCAAGAAAGACCACTACAAATGAGCAATATTTTGCACTGTTATACAATTTAATAAACCAGAAACTGATGACATAGTGCTGTATTTTACTTTTTTATCTCTTTTTTTTCAACCAAAAATGCGGAGGAACAGTGTGGTTTTTGTCCTGGTTGTGGAACTGTGGACCAGCTCTATACTCTCGGCAGGGTCCTTGAGGGTGCATGGGAGTTTGCCCAAAAAGTGTACATGTGCTTTGTGGACTTGAAGAAGGCATTAGACCGTGTCCCTCGGGAAGTCCTGTGGGGAGTGCTCAGAGAGTATGGGGTATCGGACTGTCTGATTGTGGCGGTCAGCTCCCGGTATGATCAGTGTCAGAGCTTAGTCCGGATTGCCGGCGGTAAGTCGGACCCAATTCCAGTGAGGGTTGGACTCCGCCAAGGCTGCCCTTTGTCACCCATTCTGAATTTCTAGGTGGAGTCAAGGCGTTGAGGGGTTCTGGTTTGGTGGCTGCGGGATTAGGTCTCTGCTTTTTGCAGATGATGTGGTCCTGATGGGTTCATCTGGCCGGGATTTTCAGTTCTCACTGGATCGGTTTGCAGCCGAGTGTGAAGCGACCGGAATGAGAATCAGCATATCCAAGTCCGAGTCCATGGTTCTCTCCCGGAAAAGGGTGGAGTGCCATCTCCGGGTTGGGGAGGAGACCCTGCCCCAAGTGGAGGAGTTCAAGTACCTAGCAGTCTTGTTCGCGAGTGGGGGAAGAGTGGATCGTGAGATCGACAGTAATGTGGACGTTATACCAATCCGTTGTGGTGATGAAGGAGCTGAGCCAGAAGGCAAAGCTCTCAATATACCGGTCGATCTACGTTCCCACCTACACCTACGGTCATGAGCGTTGGGTTATGATCGAAAGGACAAGATCACGGGTACAAGCGGCTGAAATGAGTTTCCTCCGCCGGGTGGCGGGGCTCTCCCTTAGAGATAGGGTGAGAAGCTCTGCCATCTCAAAGTAAAGTTGCTGCTCACATCGAGAGGAGCCAGATGAGGTGGTTCGGGCATCTGGTCAGGTTGCCACCCGAACGCCTCCCTAGGGAGGTGTTTAGGGCACGTCCAACCGGTGAGAGGCCCAGGACACGTTGGGAAGACTATGTCTCCCGGCTGGCCTGGGAACGCCTCGGGATCCCCCGGGAAGAGCTGGATGAAGTGGCTGGGGAGAGGGAAGTCCGGGCTAAGTATAATCACAGCTGACCTGGACATTGTAAGGTTCCCGTGGCTTCTGAGAAGTGTTGTATCCCAAATAAATGCAATCACTTTCCCTTAAGGTATTCAGGTGTGCTTTCCACAAGCGCCTGTACAGACGGAAGGAGAAACACGGGCATGTCTGGATGACTCTCTTTCATATTTCCAGTGGTTAGCTCAGAGTTACGAAAGCGCTTTATTATGAAGCTAGCAGTGGCGCGTTCTTTCTGGCGTCACTTCCTGTCCGAACTCACTTTTTAAACCATCAATGAGTCCATACAAAGCTAAGAGCCGGAGATTCGAGAAATACACGGCGCACTTACCCCTGTAAAAAATGGTCCGAGGAGGGGGACCTTAAACGTTGGTTTAGTGTGGCTGAAACTGGGCTTTGGCCAAATAATTATTCGTTTAAGGAATTTATCCGGTTTAGTGTAGACATGGCCTAAAACAGAGTTGTCCATACTCTCGCTATACACAAGTCTGTCCAGAACGACCCTTCCACTGTACGATTGCCTCGGAAAAAGAGGTCGGCAGTATTGCGACGTATATATATTGCCCTGTTGACATTCACATATATATATTGCCATGTTGACATTCACCCTATATATATATATATACAGTGGGGCAAAAAAGTATTTAGTCAGCCACCGATTGTGCAAGTTCTCCCACTTAAAATTATGACAGAGGTCTGTAATTTTCATCAGAGGTACACTTCAACTGTGAGACAGAATGTGAAAAAAAAATCCAGGAATTTACATTGTAGGAATTTTAAAGATGGATGGTTCATAAAAGAAATTATTTTTATTGTGAAACTAGTTCATTTTAATGCTACTTAACTGTAACTTTATTATCATAAAATAGGGGGCTGGGTTCAGATGTATTTACTCTTCCAATTACAAAATTACTCTTATAAAATTATTACTTTTCTCCCCCCAGCTAAACTGCAACTTTAATCTTGATTTCTTGATTTAATTCTCGTAAAGATATGTTTTTCTAGTATCATTATTGTATATTTACTTAATTATGATTGTAAAAATATATATTAGGCCCTGCGATGAGGTGGCGAATTGTCCAGGGTGTAACCCGCCTTCCGCCCGATTGTAGCTGAGATAGGCGCCAGCGCCCCCCCCCCCGACCCCAAAAATGGAATAAGCGGTAGAAAATGGATGGATGGATGGTTCACAGGGGGTACATCACTGAAAAAAGGTTGAGAACCACTGCCCTACCATGTACATCCCCGGTGTAACACTCGGCGTGTCCAGCAGGGGGAGCCACTCGCCAGAACTCTCCGCCACACTACCGAGACATGTGGCCGACAATCCCTGAAATCTGTGTTTGCTTTTCAGCCACAAACAACTTCAGCTCAGCGACGTGTTAGCACTTCCCGGGACGGAAAGTTTTGGAACCGAAGCACCGACTGGCGCGTGAGAGCCGAGCACGGCAGCACTTTAGTCCGGTGAGTAGCGACACTCGCTGGCTGCTAACTCAATTAGCCTCCCGAGTGCTTGCGCGTCATAACGACGTTAGCAGCTGTTGCTAACTGGCTATTGTGCTAAAGTTCACGTTAGCATACCAGCTAACCTATGACCTTCACTGCAATCGGCGTCGCTAATCGCTAGCGCGCTAATTAGCACGCTAGCGTAGCCACCGTTTGGCTGGAAGCTACAGTTAGCTCGTCGTGCTAATCGTGCTAACCAATAACAATCTTATTGTTGGCCCCTGGCGGTTCTAACCTATGTATGTGTCCCCCAGCTAATGACGTCTTTCGTTAGCAAGTTGATGCTCGTCATTGTTGTCATGGTTAAAAAGTACTTCGATTCAACAAGATCGATCCATAATGATATCATCCATACAGATCAGGGGTCGGCAACCCGGCGGCTCTTCGACCACTCTGATGTGGCTCAGCCGCATACTTGCCGACCACCCGGACTTCGGTAGAATTCCAAATTTCAGTGTCTCTATCAGAAATCTCCCGATTTTCACCCGGACATCGACTTTGAGGACGTTCCGTGACGACAACGCCTCTTAACACCCTTTCTACATGTCATCACGCCAGGATTTTCACCATGTTATCTGCTTGCCGGCCAGCTGGTCACATTTTGGATGCAACCGCTATCTGAACGCATACGCTACTGCAAGGCATACTTGGTCAACAGCCATACAGGTCACACTGAGGGTTGTGATACAAACAACTTTAACACTCTTACTAATATGCGCCACACTGTGAACCCACACCAAACAAGAATGACAAACATATTTCGGGAGCACATCCCCACTGTAACACAACATAAACACGACAGAAGAAATACCCAGAATCCCATGTATCCCTGACTATTCCAGGCTACATTATACACCCCCCGTACCCCCAACCCTGCCCACCTCAACCGACGCACTCAAAGAGCCATTTTGACTCGTTTCACAAAGTAAAGAAAACAATGGGAGCCACGCAACTCTTTGAAATAATACTGCATACAGAGTTTTTTTTTGCTTTGTGCTATGTATAAACCAGGGGTCTCAGACACGCGGCCCGCGCCTTAATATGAACATTTAAATTTAGTGCGGCCCACGAGTTTTATAAGAATGCTGCTTGACAGCGTCACACCTGCCAACCCTCCCAGAAGACTCCCGAATTTCAGAGTAATTATTCTCTCAAATGTACGCTGGTGTTCACCCATTGAACAATAATAAGGGCGTACAATGATGTCACTACGGCTAGCGCCCTCTACAGTTTGTACAAATAACTTGCCAGTTCAAAAAATTGTTTGACGAGGCTATTGCAGACACACGTAAGAGACTGCAAGGAATCCTTATTCAACAAAATTCATGACTTTTTAAAAACGGCGCTGTATACACAGACGTAGGGAGAAGTACAGATCGTCAATTAACCTTAAAGGCACTGCCTTTGCGTGCCGGCTCAGTCACATAATATCTACGGCTTTTAACACACATAAGTGAATGCAACTCATACTTGGTCAACAGCCATACAGGTCACACTAAGGGTTGTGATATAAACAACTTTAACACTCTTACTAATATGCACCACACTGTGAACCCACACCAAACAAGAATGACAAACACATTTAGGGAGAACATCTTCACTGTAACACAACATAAACACAACAGAAGAAATACCCAGAATCCCATGTATCCCCAACTCTTCCGGGCTACATTATACCTGTCAGAATGAGAGACGAAGAGGAGAAACACCTGTTGTGTGATGCCCGCGACTAAATGCAACTCCACCTGCCTCAGCTAACGTTAGCCTTGCTAATGTTAGCTCTCGGCAAGAGCGTGTGACGCTAGACGCGAGACAGTATGTGGCGTATGTAAGAAGGCGGGCTACTGCACTGGAGTTGTAACTACAAACTCCATTCACAGACAGAGTCCCATTGCTTTTATGAGCGGTCGAGCGAGTCAAAAGCCGAAAAATGTATTTGTAGCGGCCGTAATTCTTTCGTGGCGGGCCGCAACAAATAAATGAATGTGTGGGAAACCCTGCCTAAATCACGAGTGTCTCAAAGGGCTGCACAAGCCACAACGACATTCTCGGCTCACATTCCACATCCGGGAGAGGAAAAACTCAACCCAATGGGATGAGAATGAGAAACCTTGGAGGGGACTGCAGATGTGGGGTGACCGGTGCAATGAATGCCCAGTGGATCTAGCATAATAGCTTGAGAGTCCAGTCCATAGTGGATCTAGCATAATAGTGTGAGAGTCCGGTCCATAGTGGATCTAACATAATAGTGTGAGAGTCCAGTCCATAGTGGATCTAACATAATAGTGAGAGAGTCCAGTCCATAGTGGAGCTAGCATAATAGTGAAAGTCCAGTCCATAGAGGATCTAGCATAATAGTGAGAGTCCAGTCCAGAGTGGATCTAACATAATAGTAAGAAAGTCCAGTCCATAGTGCAACTATCATAATATTGTGAGAGTCCAGTCCATAGTGGATCTAACATAATAGTAAGAAGGTCCAGTCCATAGTGAAACTATCACAATATTGTGAGAGTCCAGTCCATAGTGGATCTAACATAATAGTGCAAGAGTCCAGTCCATAGTGGGTCTTGCATAATAGTGTGAGAGTCCAGTCCATAGTGGATCTAACAATATTGTGAAAGACCAGTCCACAGTTGATCTAACATAATAGTGTGAGAGTCCAGTCCATAGTGGATCTAACATAATAGTGTGAGAGTCCAGTCAATAGCGGATCTAACATAATAGTGTGAGAGTCCAGTCCATAGTGGATCCAACATAATAGTATGAGAGTCCGGTCCATAGTGGATTAAACATAATATGGAGTATATTCTGTTACAGATAATAAAAGACTTAAAACTAATAAGTCTATGGATAAAAAGCAGAGCGTTTATCATAACGCACAGTCAGCATCTTTTCTTTTAGTAAACAATGACGGTGATGACGTCAGAGATGCGAGCGACACTTGTTAACTTGTCAGCGACTTCTCCAAGAGACTCCTTTTGAACACTCCTCGCACATTTACACTTCAAAAAGCACATTTGTCCCGTTTCTTGACCGGCAAAGTATGTTTTTGGGGTGGAGGAGTCTGGTCGGCTGCCGGTTAGCTCGAATCAAACAGCTAGCCTGTCTCCATCCTCAAACGAAGACGATCCGGCGGGAGATAAAAGTGAAGTTTCCATGGACTCACAAAGACTAAAACAAGTCATTTACTGGAGCCATGGCACAGGATGAAGTTAAAAAGGTTGACTTTGAACTCACCTTAGTGTTTACCATCAAGTCTTTCTTTTGACAGCGGTAAAGTTGTCCGAGTGCAAACTGAGGCAGTATTTGTGATTAGGTTGCAAAAGGGTGAAATGTTTCTGGAAATTTACCACGGGAAGTTAAGTTCGGGAAGTTTGGAAATATTGACCATTTTTTGATTCTTCAAAGTTGGACACCGTCTATGGGAATTAATGGGGGATCACAATAATGATATATTATTGGGCTCTTGTTTATATGCTGCCCAATCTTTGTGGCACACCTGACGCAGCTCTTTGCACAGTATTTGCAAAAGTACACCGCCTTTCTGCCTACATTGGTTGGGGTGAAATTTCTTCACACATCAGATGGTGTACGTGGCATTATTCTGTTTGTATTTATTTATTCTTGTAAATCACAAATGCAATGCCACACACAGGTATAAATAGTCCACTAAACAATTGGAGTGGTCTTTCAAAATATTTTAATGATGGACAAATGAATAGAAATAGGCTCGATCAGACCTGGGCAAATTAAGTCCCGGGGGCCACATGCGGCCCGTTAAGCTTTTCAGTCTGGCCCGCCGGACATTCCCAAATATTTTTTTTAGATCTTTAAGATCAGGGTATCCGCGGATCCTTAAAAAATCTTAAATTCATGTATCTAAAATTAAGGCCTTAAAAAGTATTAAATTTATTAGAAATTCCTAAAATGGTCTTAAATTCAGTGCTCAATGGTCTTGAATTGTCGGGCCAGTTTTTTTTTTTTTTTTTCGGAGGACGTCTTTGAGTAAAAGTTCCGGCACGTCTTTGAGTAAAAGTGAGGGATTTCAGCTCACTCATTTTTTTACAAAGAAAAAATGAGTGAGCTGAAAAAAATAGAGGCAGAACTCGTGAATGAGAACAGCCAGCTGAAGCTCAACTGAGGCTCATTTGAGTGTGTGTTCAGTGTTTTGTTGTTGATGTTATAATACTGTTTTGCACTATTATTGCACTATTATTGACCAAATGTAATTTATTTTAACCCGCGCCTCAGTTATTATGTTTTTACTGGCGTTGGTGTTGGTTTGTTTGTTTTGGATGTCAAAGTTTTTGGATCTCTCAAGATTTTTGATAAGCTGTTTGGCAGAGTGGTGCTTATCAGTTTGTTTATTAATAAACATACAAAAAGTAAACTTGACTGATTGTCATTGAGGTTGTAGTAAGTACATTGGGATCCCCAACCATCGCTTATATTTATAGATTTTTTATTATTTTTTTCGGTTTTAAATTTCATTCATGGTGGCATTAAATGGTCTTAAAAAGTCTTAAATTTGACTTGCTGAAACCAGCAGATACCCTGAAGATGGAAAGTGTAGCTGCCATTATGTTGTGTAGTCATGTTTTCTAATGACCGTAAGTTTTCAACTTTACTAAGTATTTCAATGGTTGGAATATGCGCTTATGGATGATATATCAGTTACTATGGTCATCTAATTAGTTACTACGCTTATCTAATAAGTTACTATGGTCATCTACGTCACAGCAGCTCAGACGTGGCACCAAGCATTGTGGGCGGTAAGCGTTTCCACAGAAGCGGAAGGAGATTTTCGCAACAAAGCTCTAAAGCAGGGGTGCCCATTACATCGATCGCGAGCTACCGGTCGATCGCGGAGGGTGTGTCAGTCGATCGCCAACCAGGCTTTTAAAAAAATAGACCTAAAAATAAGCGATCATCAATCTTCACCCAGACGTCACTTGATTGACATTCACCGCACCCGAGGGTCTTGCGAGGTGACCTGGCTGCTGTGAGATCATTATTAAGAAAAAACGACCGACAGGAAGGCGAGAAACACTTTTTATTTCAACAGACTCTCGCGCAGTACCTTCTGTCAAAACTCTAAAGACCAACTGCACGTTTCCTATCTTCACAATAAAAGCGCTGCTTCATGCTGCCTGCGCTAACAAATTAAGAGTCTCAGAAAGCTGGCGTGCACAAGCGAGCAAGCTACGGAATTTGCCGCCAATGTTTTTCTTGTAAAGTGTATGGAAGCTGGATGAACTAGATGCCAAAAACCAACCACTTTCATGTGGTATTGTACAGAAAGGAAGACTTTTTTTCTCCTCCATTCAAAAATGTTTACGTTATCAGCACCACTGTCTGATTCCAATCAATGCAAGTCATCAGAATCAGGTAATACACCATCTTATATTCTGGTCTTCATGAAAGAAAGACATCTATATGTGTTACACATGCTGGTATTATAATTAAACACCATTAACTTGTTAACAAGAATGTCTCTTTCATAAATAAATAAATATAAATGATATATATGAATGAGGTAGATCCCCTCGATTTGGTCGATTGAAAAGTAGCTCGCCTGCAGAAAAGGAGTGGGGACGCCTACTCTAAAGCTTAGTGATATATCACATATCAGATTGTAGGTGGATTTATTTTGTACCCTTTGCGTTCAAATCTTACTGTTTGTTGCGTTTCACTTGATTGTAAAATGTGTCGATCGAAAGGGGATGTGATGTTCATGTTTTGTCAATATTCAGTGTTTTATCCTTCATAGAACATTGTACAATTCCACTATGTTTTTTAAGGCGGTCTGTCATAACGTTTTTAGCATTCAATCAGACATTATTGTGAGGTTTTGTATTAGTAAAAATAGATATACCGGCCCCCAGACACATTTGTTTCTCTAAATCTGGCCCCTGAGTCAAAATAATTGCCCAGGCCTGGGCTAGATGAATAAATGAACACTCAATCAGCATGCTAAATCAAACTATAACCTACATTCCTCTATGACAACAGAATGGCTAGCAGAACACAAGGCAAAGTTTTGATTTAGTGTTTGCTAATTGAACTTTACAGATCACAAAAAAGGTAAATACGGATCGCTAACGTTGTTAGCATAAATTTATGGAATTTAGCATAGAGAAAATTAGCATGGCGGCTAACGGAGAAATATTTTGGGTTCGTTATGAGACTGTGGTGGTACATAAAGCTAGCTAGCTAGAGATAGTGGCCCCAAAATCATTTAACAAGTACAGGAACAGAGTGGAAGTCTGCTGGAGTAGCCTACAGTCATACAGTAACAAGCAATTATACCTCTATTACACTTAAATACCATAGATCAAATATATTTACCCCAGTAATATCATCAAAACTTAGCTGACTGGATGAACTCATTGGGTTTCAAATACTAGTGCAGCCTCAATAGCCCTGATGACGTGTGAAGCATGCTGGGAATTATCTGTGCATGTGATGGAAGAATACACTACACATATGATGGAGGAATGCACGGTGCAGGGTTGAAATTCTACTGAATTTGCATGAAACCAGGTTGTTTTAGCTAATAATCATGCTTCAAGATCTAGCATGTTGCATTCAATGTTTATTCCTAGTATTTATCTATTAATTCCCGTTAAAGGCCTACTGAAATGAGATTTTCTTATTTAAACGGGAATAGCAGCTCCATTCTATGTGTCATACTTGATAATTTCTCAATATTGCCATATTTTTGCTGAAAGGATTTAGTAGAGAACATCGACGATAAAGTTCGCAACTTTTGGTCGCTAATAGAAAAGTCCTGCCTTTACCGAAAGTATGTGCGCGTGACGTCACGAGTTGCAGGCCTCCACACATATTCACATTGTTTATAATGGGAGCCACCAGCAGTAAGTGCAACTCAGACCCCATTAATTTCAGCGAGGATGAAAGATCCATGAATTACGATATTGATAGTGAAGGACTGGAAAAAAAAAAGAAAAGAAAAAAAAAGCGAGGCCTCCGGGCGGCGGCAGTGTGAGCGTTTCAGATGTAATTAGACACATTTACTCGGATAATTCTGGAAGATCCCTTCTGCTTATTATTTTAATAGTGTTTTAGTGAGGTTCTAAAGACATACCTCAAGGTCGGATGGCTGCGGTGAACACGCAGTGTCTCAGAGAGAAGCCGAGAAGCCAAGCTCACAGCTGCCTTTTTTGACAGCTACTGCAGGAGGAAGTCCCATAATCCACTGATTTCTCCGGTTAGAGTTAATATCACAATTTTCCCATCCAAAAACATGCTGGTTGACGTAGAGAAAACATGTTTGCTTGACCGCTCTGCTTCACAACAAAAAATGAAACACCAGCTGTGTCCCGGTGCTAAAGACAGCTGCAATCCACCGCTTTCCACCAACAGCATTGTTCTTTATAGTCTCCATTATTAATTGAACAAATTGCAAAAGATTCAGCAACACAGATGTCCAAAATACTGTGTAATTTCGCCATGAACAGAGACGACTTTTAGCCGTGTTCGGTGGTGCCACAATATGTCTCCTCCGACACGTGACGTCACGCGTACGCGTCATCATTCCGCGATGTTTTCAACAGGAAACTCGCGGGAAATTTAAAATTGCAATTTAGTAAACTAAAAAGGCCGTATTGGCATGTGTTGCAACTAGGGGTGTAACGGTACGTGTATTTGAATTGAACCAATTCGGTACGGGGGTTTCGGTTCGGTTCGGAGGTGAACCGAACGACACAGACATATTAAGTAGCGCACGTTTTGTAAACAATGCACACCGAGGCACTAGAGGTGCAACAGATCAACATTGATCCGTGATCCGTTTGGATCATTATCTTCGGTTCGGCACACACGTGATCCGCGGTCTGATTTATGGAAAAAAAATAAATAAATAAAAAATAAAAAAGTTGTTCGCACAGCGTGGTAATGGCGAGCGGAGCGGAGTAACGGAGGAACTTGAACGCCCCGTGCCTTTTAATCGGTGTGTTTATAGGTGCAGACTCCATTGTGCAAAACGAGGGTTTTAAACACATCCCGAAAGTGCTTCAGCCACATTACGACATCCCGTCGCGCACCAACTTCAACGATAAATAAGATTGTGCCAGATTTTTATGAGCAACAGAAGAAAAAAGTTGTGGACGAACTATCCCGAGCGACATCTGTTGCGCTCACGACAGAAGGGTGGAGGTCCAGGGGAACTATGTGACCATAAGTGCTCATTTCATCACAGCAGAGTGGGAGATGAGAAGACACGGCCCCTCTACCAGGGACGGCGTGGCGCAGTGATAGAGTGGCTGTGCGCAACCCGAGGGATGCTGGTTCAACCTCGTCACGTCCGTTGTGTCCTGAGCAAGACACTTCACCCTTGCTCCTGATGGGTGCTGGTTAGCGCCTTGCATGGCAGCTCCCTCCATCAGTGTGTGAATGTGTGTGTGAATGGGTAAATGTGGAAGTAGTGTCAAAGCGCTTTGTGTACCTTGAAGGTAGAAAAGCGCTATACAAGTACAACCCATTTATCATTTATTTACCAGAGCCACCTTGTGCAGGTACTGACACAAGCAGTGGAGGAAAGGAGAAATCCTTTTTTATGTGGCACTGTTTAAATGAAGATATATTATGCCTTGTGCACTTGAACAAAATTTTATATATTTTAATTTAATAATTTAAAAGTGTTACAAAACAAAACGGCAAAACTTCTGTTTGTCTTTTTTTTTTTTTTTTTTTGCTGATCCGAAAAAAATGACCCATTCCGTGAGTTTTTTGATCCGTTGCACCCCTACGAGGCACCATGAATTGATTTACGTGGACCCCGACTTAAAACAAGTTTAAATACTTATTGGGGTGTTACCATTTAGTGGTCAATTGTACGGAATATGTACTGTACTGTGCAATCTACTAATAAAAGTTTCAATCAACCAAAAAAACAACAACACACGGCATGCTAGCAACGACTGGGCTATGATAGACTGACCATACCTCCTCTTTTCACCGGACATGTCCTCTTTTGTGGGGCTGTCCGGGTGGAGTTTCTTAAATGCCTCAAATGTCCGGCATTTTAAGTTAGGGTTGCGTGTATTTTCAATGTACGTTCAAGGTTAAGAAGGGGTTAAAAACAAGACAATTTGTGCACACAGCAGCATTCGTGAGGGAGGGACAGAGACAGACAGAGCGAGAGAGTTATGATAAACATGCATGTGTCGCCAGGCTCTGATTTAATTTTTTAATATCTATAGCAGGGGTGTCAAAAGTGTGCCCCGGAGGCCATTTGCGGTACACACCTAATGTTTTAAAGGCCCATGGCACATTCTAAAAATACTATTAAAATAAACAAAAACATGAACAAAAGTGAAATAAAAAAGCTTAAAGGCTAAATGTAATTTAGAAAAAGTTGCAACGTCTAATTAACAAATCTGTTTTTTTCTTTCAAACTGTCATTGCTCAAAACATAATATTGAATCAAAATCAATGTTATTATGAATTATTGACCTATGAAAGTTTCCGATTACTTCACATCAAAATATTTTTGTTGGAAGATTTAGCAAAATTGCTAAATAAATAATCAAAAAATGTATATTTAGTTTTTTTCTTACTGTACCGAAAATGAACCGAACCGAGACCTCTGAACCGAGGTATGTACCGAACCAAAATTTTTGTGTACCGTTACACCCATAGTTGCAATGTTAATATTTCATCATTGATATATAAACTATCAGACTGCGTGGTCGGTAGAAGTGGGTTTCAGTAGGCCTTTAATTCCCATGGAAAGTTTCCAACTTTGAATATTCCCCGGAATTTTACAACCCTACTCAGAATTGCAGTTTCCTCCGAGGTGCAAAGCATCAAACTGCCGTCCAGCTGCACATGGACGTATAGTAACATGCTCTCTCTGTGCAGTGGTGATCAGGACAGCCCGGGGCTGGACATGACGGGAGCTGAAAGCGGTGAGGCTCCATCCTTTTTTTGGCGCTGGCATGCATGGCACATGACAAGCATTGTAATGAGTTTCTGCGTCTAGGCGGCCAAGGGTCGCCCTCCGATGGGAGCGACGGCGAGGAGGCCGAGCGATGTCCGATCTGCCTGGGTATCCTGGCCCGAGGAGAGCTGGCCATGCCCGACAGCTGCTGCCATGTCTTCTGCCTGGGATGCCTGCTGACTTGGGCGGAGGTGATGTTCAACTTGACTGCGTTATTGGATTCACTCTTATTTGGGAAGGACCTGGGAAAGACTTGAGATGTTTTGTTAAAGCAGGATCATTTGAAATATTTTCCTCTACAGTTGCAGATGGTCCCCTCTTGTCCCGTGGACAGACGACCCTTCAGGAATGTTTACAGATGGGATGGAGGTCTGCGCTGCGTGCAGGTCCGTTTATCCATTTTCATTACAGTCTAAACCTAATTTTTTTCCACTGTTGGGGCCATTTCGATACTTTTCATGATCAAAACCATTCCAATATTTGTTTTTTTCTAACCTTTAGGACCTTCATGGGTCTCAGTTAAGGGTGGCCGATATGGCCTTTTTTAATATCTCAATATGTTTAGGCCATGTCACAATACACCATATATATCTCCATATTTTGCCTTAGCCTTGAATGAACACTTGATGCATATAATCCCAGCAGTATGATGATTCTATGTGTCTACATTATTTTTTTTTCTTCATACTGTATTAATATATGCTACTTTTAAACTTTCATGCAGCGAGGGAAATCACAACTAAGTCAATTTAGCAAATGTGTATTTATTAAACAGTTATTAAGCAGTGGCACAAACATTCATGTCATTTCAAAACAGAACGTGCAAGATTGTCAGACATTTTAAAACAAGCTATAAGTGCACTTTTGTGCATGATATCACTAAGATGATATATCAAAACAACACTAAATAAAAGTACACTTTTTGTACAGAACGCCAAAACAATAGTTTAAAACAAAGTTCACTTTTGTGCATGATGTCACACAAAATATTTTAATAACTCTCAAATAAAAATGAGCTGCGTAATAGGAAATCAAATAGTGTATGTCCTTCGCTATGTGGTAGGTTCCTGCGGAAGTTATCTCCCTCTTTTGTTGACTATTTTTTTCATATGGTGTTGATCTGGAAATGGTTGCTTGGGCATTTTGTGTGTGTGGCACCGAATGGAGATGTTGACATGCAGAGTTTCAAGCACTGTTCATTCTCTAACAAGCTACTTTTCAAATGATGCTACATACTAGCAGTAATGCAACTTTTTATAAAAACGCTTTGCCCCACACTTGACAAATTACGGTTGTCTGTTCGACATCTTCCCGCTTGAAGCCAAACCACAGCCAGACAATGGACCCCCTGCTGTTTTTCTTGGGAATTAATTCTTCCTTCATTTGTTACCAGATTCGCACCTTCTTTCTCTCGTATTACCACTCGCACCACAGCTAACGTTACCCATACCGCTACCTCTCTGCTCCTCGAGGGCGTATACGTATGTAAGAAGGTGCGCTTCTTTTATGTCTCTGTGAGAAGGAGAGGCAAGAAAGAGTGGGAAGAGCCTGTCGTGAAATGCCCGCAGCTAAAAGCAACTGCGTGAGAACGTATACTCCAATATCACGATATAGTCATTTTCTATATCGAGTATATCGATATATCGCCCAGCCCTAGTCTCAGTCATAAAAAATAAAAAAAAAGCAAAATGCTAATTTTGTTTTTCAACACTTAAGTCTCCAGATCAACTTCAACACTTTATTTCAGTTAAATGTTTTGTGGCCCTTTTGTTAAAGAAAACCCCAAATGTTCCAAGTGTGATATTTGATGTGGAGTTAATTCCACGACTGTACATATCGGTATCGGTTGATATCAGTATCAGTAATTAAAAGTTGTACAAAAAAGCCATTATCGGACATCTCTAATTCTTCTATTTATCTGCCCCCTTTTTAACACAAATTATTTTAGATGACTTCATAACTGTTCTCTCAACCAACACCCCGACTCCAACATACTTTCTAATTTTCCATTATGCATTTTCACAATGACACGTCCAATCAAAATAAAAAAAATCAGTATAATATAATTGGAGTTGTCTCTTTTTGTAACTCTATTTAAATTCAAAGATATTCTTGCAACTTTTTAAGTCTTTCTTTAGAGA